>NC_053497.1:117026456-117393956 GCF_905171775.1 Rana temporaria
GAGACAATATGCTGGGATACTGCTGTTGTAAATATATACGGTACAAGGACACCGACAAGGCAGACATCAATGTCCTTTTAAACAGATATGTATCCATAAGGGGATAATGAAGTCCGCAAGAGAGGTATAATAGGTTTCTCTCGTTATGCGGACTTTGCTTCTCTAATGCAGTGTTTCTCAACTCCAGTCCTCAAGGAACGCCAACAGGTCATGTTTTCAGGCTTTCCATTATTTTTGCACAGGTGATTTGATCAGTTCCACTGCCTTAGTAATTAGCACAGCCGTTTCATCTGAGGGAAATCCTGAAAACATGACCTGTTGGTGTGCCTTGAGGACTGGAGTTGGAAACACTGCTATAATGTGTATAGTCATTGGAAAGCAAGCAGTCCAGCGCATTGCACTTGATATCTACAAACCAACAAACGCCCACACACACAGCGAACACGTTTTAATCCCATAAGAAGGTTTTCATACTGACCGTTTTTACCGCTGGTCTCGATTCAACCCAAGTGCGCTCTGCTAAAGCGCTCCTCGATTAAACATCAGACACAGGGAGACAGATGACAATCTATAAAAACACACATCCTAGAATAAAATATCCACATATATAAAATTTCCACAACACCCTGTTGCCCATGGCGCCCTGTGCGGCGGCACAGCTCGCACACCCCAGAGGCCGGCCCTGAGAGTATATATAGTCCTTTCTTTAATCAGCCCCACTGTGCCTGCCATTCCTTATGTGATATCCTCCCATATCGGTGGTTGCTAACTAAGCCACCCTATAATTGGTGACATTTTGGAAAATTCAG
Organism: Rana temporaria; assembly: GCF_905171775.1. Taxonomy (NCBI): domain Eukaryota; kingdom Metazoa; phylum Chordata; class Amphibia; order Anura; family Ranidae; genus Rana; species Rana temporaria. The sequence goes on from NC_053497.1 coordinate 117,027,266, forward strand.
TCAATTACATCTTTAAAAAATGAGTTCTGCATTGATATACCAATTATAGGCAATGACAGAATATGGAAGTGTACATGGTGTAGAGTGCTAGTATCTCTGTTGGACAAACAGTTGGTTTTGTTAATGTCAAATAGAAAATAATGAATTGTACAGCTTAGAAATGCAAAAGATCAAATAGAACATTTTGACAATTATAATCCAATTTTAAATTAGTCTAGCAAAAACACGAGACAAGCCAAAATGTATGCACATGTAGCAAGCTAGTTTGATACCCATGCATGGATGTGCATTTAGTGTTTTTTTTAAGGGGTGCCCACCAAGACAGCTATCAATTCCATTCCCCATAGCATTGTTTGTACATGGATGAACATCACTTTTCATGCAGGATTGTGCTGTATCACAGACCTAGTGCTGCTTTCAGCATAAAAGTACAGGAGCTGCAGTACTAACAGCTACACCCAACAGACAGACACTAAGAAAATGATTATATATTCTCATTTACTGACTTGTCACTTAAAATAAATTGAAACCACCAAGGAACTTAAACACACATGGCACTGACATATGCCTATGTACATTGCAAAGCCATTAAGATAAACCTAAACCATTGTGTATCAAAGAGTTGTCATGCTTTTTTTTTTACCCAGAAATACTATTTTTGACATTTATTTGTCAATCTTAGTCTATATATTTTTAACTGGCGGAGAATGCGACAGGATGAATGTGCATGGGCTAGCACAAAGGTATTCCAGAATAAAAGAGACAACACACCATTATAATACAACACATATTTTTTGAAACTTGGAATTTAAATGGCCACGGTGTTTATCCATAGGGGGTCACAATGAATCTCTAAAATTAAAATAAATAAGTCATCTTGGCTAAAATATCTTTAATAAAAATTAAATGGTGTCCATCCAGCCAAAGCTGGACAACTACTCCCCACCACCGTGACTGATTCGATCAAGCTTTGTAGGCCCATAAACGATAAATGAACCCTGTCTTTGCAAAACAAATCTGACAAAAACCCTTCTAATGCAGAGCGGCGAAATGAAAAACGAAATTAGAAAACTATGAATCGTCCTCTTAAGTCTTCCTCGTATCCTGTCCAAATAGAATAGGCTACCCTGAGGATCATCTCAGACAATGCCAAAACCGTTGATGGGAACATCAGCTTTATTGAGTGCAAATCCCTCTTCATTTTTACACAATAATTCCCATGTACCCATTTTACCCAGGTCATTCGCCCCAGCATGGATGACCAAAATTTGGGGGAAGGCCAATTGCTGGCTAAATAGGCTAGTTGCTCTCTAACATTCCGCCAACGCAGACCCCTGACACCCGACCATAAAACCATAAATAACTTAGTATCCAGACCTAGATTGGTGGAGTAGGATCCAGAATGTTTGGCCGCCCAAAACACGTAGGAGTGATCTACTATCCAAACAACTGTCCTGATGCGATCTGAAAAATAAAATTAAAGGGTTAATAGATCAGGGCGGACATATATTTTATATCTGTCACTATCCCAGCAGCGGCCTATACTTTAAAATTTCTCTTCCGAAATCCAAAAGCGTCAGCTGTGGTGGCCGCCACAATTCTAAATGAATGGGACGAAAACCAGACAGCTGAGAATTGATACCTAGTTAAGGAGGATAAGTCTTTGTGGATAAAAAAGGACTCAACAGAAACAGGCCTGACTGACATACTTAGCGACCTGTAGGACAGGACATATCGACACATTCGACGAACTTGACAAAGAGAACCATCGACCTTTCCCATCTGGCGAGGACTTAGACCCACAAAGGAAAAGATGAAGTAAACCTTTGTCTATCTGAAAGTAAGAAAACTGAAGAAAAGACAAAAATAGCTTATTCTCGGCCGTAAACTCCCCAATCCTAAGGGCTTCAAAAAAGGCAGCTCTGAAAAGAAGAGACTCAAAATTCCTATGAACATACCTCCTGCAGAGTTCTAAGAAGATCACACAACAAAGCGACCAAAATGGGACGCCTATTGTCAATAGAAGGACTGGATCTCCTAAACCCTTAAGAACCTGGGTAACCTGAAAAAATGATGTTAGAGCTGGTAAACCTTCAAATTTCCGAAAAAATGAGACACCTGCTAAAATCTTACTTATGGAAGCCGGGCTAAGGTGTGACTGAATAAGGGAGGACAGAAAAGATAAGGAGACGTAAGAGGTGACGCTCAACGGATCCAAACCCAAACCTTGACAGAACGAACACCACCTAGACCAGGGGTCTCCAAACTTTCTAAACAATGGGCCAGTTTTCTGTCCTCAAGACTTTAGGAGGGCCGGACTGTGGCCATTGGAAGAAGAAAAAGTCCTGACATCAGTGGTAAAAAAAAATACGGCCCTCCAGCTGTTGTGGAACTACACATCCCATGAGGCACTGTAAAACTCTGACATTCACAGACATGACTAGGCATAATGGGAATTGTAGTTTCTGAACAACTGGAGGGCCATCGTTTGAAGACCCCTGCATTATTGGTGTCATTGGAAGGAATTGTCCATGAAAGCCTATATCTAACCAGGTCTTGCTTGACACAGAGGTCTTGAGGTTAGAGAATATCAGTCCCATGTTAAGCCCCAGAGGAAATCTGGGCAAGGGTTCCCATGTGGATCTGCTGCTGGAGCCAAGTCCCGAAACGTCTTGAACTGTGAACAAGACAAATTGTCGGCAATGTTATGCTTTATACCTGCTATGTGCTCAGCTTTCAACCAAATGTTAAAGTGCATACAGTGTAAAACCAGAAAGCGTAATAATTAATCACAGGCTCAGACCTAGAAGACAAGGTATTAACAGCAAAAAAGACACCTTTGTTATCAGTGTGAACCAGAATTCTACGATTCATAAAGGTCTCTTTCCAAATTACCACAGAAACTATGACTGGGAATAATTCCAGAAGGACCAGGTTTTGTTAAACATCCTTCTGCAACCATTCCTTATGCCATTCGCTAGCACACCAATGACTGTTCAAAAAAGCCCCAAAGACCCAGCTTCGTCTGTCAAGAATTCCAGCTGCCATACTGAGGAACCATTAAAAATTACTCAGAAAGGAATCCCAAGTTTAAATATCCTCTTTAATACCTCTGAAAATACGCACATGGGCATGCGGGTTCTTAATACCTTTGATAGCCAGTGAAAACCTGTGTGAACACACCCCAATCATAGGAATAATTCTAGCTGCAAATGCAAACAGCCCCAGTAGAGACTGGGCCTCCTTTAGAAGAACCTTCTTTCTGGATAGAAAAACCGAGATCAATAATCTCATCTTCTGGAGTTTCTGTTCCGGCAACCTGAATTCCATGCGTTCAGAGTCAATGGTTATTCCCAAAAAATTGATAGAAGTAGAGGGAAAAAACATTTTCTCATGTGCAAGAGGCACACCAAAATTTTTGCAAATGCCGAAAAATGCCTGTAAGGCTTCCAAACACACAGGGGACCCTTTCGGTCCAATAAACAAAAAGTCGTCCAGGTAATGGAGAACAGACGCATAGGGTAAAAATTCAGACAGACAAAGCCCAATGCAGAAAAGTAGAAAAGGCTTCAAAATAAAAACAGGACAATGAAAATTCTATGGGCATACATTTGTCAAAATAAAATTGACCCATAAACTGAAAACCCAAAGAGTTGAAACCTTGGGGGTGGACTGGGAGTAAGCAAAATGCCGATTTAATGTCAGCCTTAGCCAACACTGAACCTTGACCCGCCCGCCTTAGTATGACTAAGGCTTCATCAAAGGAAGAGTAGCACACTGGAGCTATAACATTTGAGACTTCATCGTTCAGAGACGAGTTCGGGGGGGGTAAGAAAGATGGTGTATCATCCGGAAACAGACATTTTCTTTCTTAGGCACAATCCCTAGTGGAGATGGACAAAAATCCAGAAATGGAGGATCAGAAAAAGGTGCCTGCAATCCTGCCGTCTGCCAGTTCCTTGGATATTTTATCCTGGACTACGTCAGCATGAGTATACGCAGATAACAAATTTTGAACCATGACACAGCCCGGACCATTAAAAGAGGGAACCAAAAACCCATCTTTGAACCCTTCAATTATAAGCGGTCGGGATAGCGCTCTAACTATGGGCGCATTCTTGCTAGGCTCACCGAGGTCGGTGCCTTTCCCATGAGTGTCCCTGGGCAATGACTGAAAAGAGGCTGCGGCAGATTTATGAAAACACTTACTCACCGCGTGGGCTCCATTACAATAGGAGCATTCGTGCTTATATCTGCAATTTGCACTGACCCTCATTGAAAGCAAAACAAAAACCTTTGTGAAATGTGCTCTGAGCATTGGACTGTGGACGAAGAGTGGACTGAGGTTTTATCGGTAACATGAGATTAAGCCAAAATTCTCATCGTATGTGAACCAAGCGGAACCTCCAAAATGGCGAAATGCTTCGGCAATTATATCCAAGTGTTGAAACAAACCTGAGCATTTCCCAGGGAAGCGCTCCCCCATGACTGCCGCATAAATGCAAAAAGCTTGCAACCAGTTCTGGAAGGTTTTAGGGATAGCCCTTCTCCTATCCTCCTCAGACCCATCACCAGATTGCCTATCTGTTTTAGATAAGAAGTCTTTGGAAACTGGCAATAACGATAATATATCAAGGAATTCGCCCCTCCAAATCTTTTCTTTAACTGCCTTGGGCAGATGAAAGCCCAGTGGTGATAAAACACATGGAAGGGGCTCCTTAAAAGAAGATTAACCGACCGTTACAGCTGATGGTCTGAAAGGCATTGCAGGGCTAATATAGACATTGGAGGATCCTTTTCCTCCATTGCAGGGTCACTGGAATCTTGCCAAATAGCACCAACGTCATTATTAACATATTGCATATTATTCATCTGTGTATTTACCTCATCAGTGACACTATAAGTTATATGTCCAGCACCAGACACCCATGCCCTCCGACATTCCCCCACTGCGCTACCCTTGCAGCTGAATGTTTTGTTCTGCACCAATAAATTGTGCCCCTGAAAACTCACCCATGCTTCTGAACTGTAAAGTATCTTTTGTACCAGACACCCGTGCTCCTTGTGTATCGCTAACATTATCAGCACCATTAGCATGTGCCCCTTTAAACTGCTGAAACACATTTGACAGAGAATCAATTAATACCGACAAATTAGATACATGAGAAATACCACACTTCTCACCCTCGGGAACCACCGCTGTATGCTCGCTCGTGTCCTCAGGTAGAGGGTGAGTAGCGCTGCACTCCCGCTGACGAGATGCACTCTGTAACCGGACACTGTCGGCTCTCTCCTAACTTGCCAGCTGAGGAGAAGCAGATGTTTTCTGAAGTTTCTTCTTCCTCCCTGGATGCTGTCTTGTTCTGCCCCCGCCCAGAGTCGGCCCTTTGTCCTTTACAGGGGGAGTGGATGCGGGCGGAGCAGAGCCTCTCTCCTCCAGGAATCACATTAGCCATTCCTCTCCGCCTTCGCCAACAGCTTGCAAAGGAGTGCCTCACGGCTACTGGAGGAACAGCGCTTCATTCTGCGAGAGAGCTCTGCGTCGCTGTCTGGTCAGGTACGGTCAGTGAGACCACCGCTCCCGGTCCTTTTATAGGCTCCTTGCATGCGGGCTAGTAAGCAAAATTTGCCCAATCAGCTGTTTGCCTGTATCCACCAATCCCACGGCTGTTGCTGCCCAGGGATACCGCAGCAACCATAGGCAACCTGCAGAAGAAAAAAAAAAAAAAAAGCAGGGAGAACTGCAATCTCTCCCTTTGAGCTAACCCATGGTCAGCTTATTGCTGTGACCTTTCAGGAGAGCCATTTATTGACAGACTGCTGTCATGCCATAACAGGAAAGTCAGTCTGTTTTTTTTTTTAAAGCGGGGTTCCAACCACAATTAGCTTTTTTTAAATGTATGTCCTTTCATCATGCGTTTTTATAATATAAATCCGGTCACTTACGATTTTACAATCCGCCGCCGCTCCGCATAGTTTTATAAACTATCTTTTTTTAAAAACTATGTCCACACCGTTGTCATTTTGCTTGTGGGCATTGTGAAGCCCACAAGCACTTACTTTCTGGAAGTCTTGGATGGGGAGTGATAATTGGGTAGTGCACTGCATCCTGGGAAATGATGACAAACATTTCCCAGGAGCATTAGAGGGAGATGATGTCAGAATCCTAGGTGATTCCAAAGGCAGATTTCGTGGGACCGCATAGCAACAGGCATTTCCAGATGAGTAAAAAAAAATTTCTTCTTCTTTTTTTAGGTCTAATGAGCACAATAATGAAAAAAAAAATTTGGGATGGAAACTGCTCTTTAAATCTGCAATTTCTAAAATGACAATAATGCATATAGATCCACAACTCTTTAAAACTGTTGGATAGAATGTGGACGTTTTAGAACCCCCTGTTTTATTGCTGTCTGTGTTCCTGTTGGAGAGGTTCGCATTGGTTTTTTAACCATGGTCTCAGGTAAAAAAAGATGATGGGAAATTCAAGCTTTTTACATTGTCACAGAAACAGGTGGGGAAGAGAAATCTCTGGGGGTGAACAATTCTGGTGAAAGAAGACGGGAGTGATTTTTTTTTTCTTCCTACTCTGTCTCCGAGACAGGATAAGGGTAATCTTCCTGACATGACCACAGCAAAAAAATAACTAATAGGGGTCAAAACCATTTCCTAGATCGAGCAGATAAAGGGGACACACAGGCAGAAAGCATTTTCTGAATTATTTTTGTCTCTTATGATGGAGTGTTGCCTGTCTTCGCTCATGGGTGTAATCAAACGGATTTTCTGTCATTTTGTTGTTTAGGGAATGTTTACAAGTTGCAGACGAGCTCTCGATTCCATGCGATTTTGTGGCACAAACACTTGGATGACGCGTGTAAGAGTGGAAGGCCGCCGGTGAGTGAGACGCAGCAGATGGTAAGAGGAACAACTTTATACCATCTCCATCCTCTTTGCTATCTGCCTTTCTTAGGTTAAATAACTTCAAAGGGAGGGCCTCTTGGAATAAAAATATGGTGGCTGCCTTTGCTAAAATGTCTTTAAAAAAAATTCAGTTGTCCTGGTCTGCACTACTACTTGAAGCAGCACTGAACTGTTGCCAACACTTCACTTGCTGCTTCCTTCTTCAAGTAATGAAGTACTCTTCGCTTTGTTGTTTTTTTTTTTGTTTGTTTTTCCCCCAGCACAGTGCTTGGTAGTAGTACTAGGGAAACACTATTTATTAAATGACAGTAAACAAAAAAAATATATGTGACTGAGAAGTCAAAGCAGTTCAATGTGTACTGTAGCAGCGCTTGAAAACAGAGCGTGAGCTCTGAATACAGTTCTATGTTGACATAGGTATCAAAATAATGGTGCAGATGAACGTCAGCAGTGAACAGTGTCTTCCTTAATATGTGCTCCTTATCACCAGGGGGGCTGTGTTTCACCACGTGGGGGGATACTATCCCCTTATGGGGATGCACTCACCAGACCAAGAATAAAAAACAGCATGGGATACACAACAGCCTCTGTCATCAGTCTTGCACTCTCCACCACTCTGCTTGTATGTGTCTTGCTCGTGTACATATAAAGGAATAAACTTGAATAGTATAATACCGTTTTAAAAGGTCCCCTTTAAAATATGCGTACCACAATGCAATAGACAATAAGCATGTAATTGTACTGTGCCTGTTTTTCCTTCCTGGATGTATGGTACAGGTTCTGGCGCACTCCTCTGTTCCTGATCCACCAGGTGCACAGTCTCTGGGTCGTCCGATGTTGGCCACACCCTGACGCGTTTTGTCATTGGCTGACTTCGTCTGAGGGTGTGGCTGCAACATTCGGCGACCAGTTAAATAGCCAAGGGCATCGCGTAGAGCCGCCCACTAATTCGCCGTCATGGCGCTGGTCCCGCGCGTGCGCATTGGCGCCAGCGAGGCCCGTGCCAGGAGAAGGGCGGAAGTATATATATTATATATAAAAAATATATCTATAAAAAATATATCTATAAAAAGATAAGCCTAATTATGTTAAAGACCTAATCTGTAAATGTTGTGCAGTAAATAACCAGCAATGCTATTTTAGATTCAGAGAGACATGGGTGACCATATTGAAACTAATGGCTCCAGACTCTATGATACAAAGACTCTTAAGAAAATTGTGTGTTTTTTCCAGATGTTATGCATTTTTCTATGAATCGCTTATAAAGCAGTTAATGTCCAGTTCAATGTTCATGCCTTTTGGGGCAAGTGATTCGGTCAAGAAGATCCATCTCGTGTCACATTTTTATAATTCTCGAACTCTATGGCATCCTCTCTAGTTTTGCATTATGTGTTGAACTCCCCAAAATTGCAGTCCAGAGGGGTCCTGGTTGTGCTTCAATTTAAAATGAAGGGACACATTATGGTCTTTGTATCCTAGCTTGATGTTGTTGATATGCTCCATCACACGTATTCTCAATTTTCTCTTGGTCCTACCAATATAGAGTAAGCCGCAAGGGCATTTCAGTGCGTACACCACATGATCAGTGTTACAGGTGATTGGCAGTTCATCACTTTGAATGTACTTCGAATTAGGCGAGCTTACGCCGGCAGATTTACTTAACGCCGGCCCACATATGGGAGCAAGTTCTTTGTGGATACCCTACGAACCACTCTGATTTACGGCAGCATAGCGCATATGAGATGCGCTACGCCCGCCTAAATATACACCCGTTTTTGTGGATCTGGCCCCCATATCTATAAAAACGATAGGTTAAACTCCTTGTCATCCTTAGCAGTATGTGCATCAGCAGCTGGTGAGCCCGCAATCTTGGCAGTGTTTTTTTTTTTTTTTTGCAAGAAAATCTCCAGGGAGGAATGTACTACAACTATGTCAGAACGCAGAAGAGGCATGCTGGAAAGAGCAAGGATAGACTATGGAACATATGCATTTAAGCAGGGAAGAATAATCCATGCACACATTTCATTGTGTTGCAGGTGTACTAATGAGGCTTGCATTTAAAAAAAGCATTGCAACCATGTTCCTTAATTCATACCGTATATACTCGAGTATAAGCCAAGTTTTTCAGCCCTTCTTTAAGGGCTTAAAATACCCCCCTCGGCTTATACTTGAGTCACTGTACCTGAAATTATTGAGAGGCTGCTTAAACTTTAAAACTTGCGGTCTCCTCCTGGTCCCTTCCGTGATAGGCATTTCTCAGCAGACACAGTTCCGCCTATCATGAACGTTCTCTCATCCTCGGGTTTCCCAGCAGACACTGTGTTCAGTGTTCCGCCAATCACAGACGCCTTTTCATCCTCAGACAAGAGGACATCCGTGATTGGCAGAACACAGTGTCTGCTGGGAAACGGAGTCCGAGGATGAGAGAACGTCCGTGATAGGCGGAACTGTGTCTGCTGAGAAACGTCCATTCCGGAAAGGCCCAGGAGGAGACCGCAAGTTTTAAACAATGAATGGACGCCCACAGCCTGTCAATTTCAGGTACACTGACAATGGGCAAAGTGAGGATTGGCACAGTGAGGCGTGCAAATGGGCATTGTTGACCCTCTTTTTTCCGCTTACAGTAGCTGCTGCATTCTCACCCTAGGCTTATACTCAAGTCAATACGTTTTCCCATTTTTTTGTGGTAAAATTAGGTACCTTGGCTTATACTCGAGTATATACGGTACATTGTGTCACAGCACTGGATTCCAAGCTTCACCCTCATGGGGAAATGGCTAGAGAACAGCAGCACACTCCCTGGTGCTTGCAACCAAGACTGTCACAGCACACGTACTGCAAGCATTTGACCCTTAAAAAGGGATAGACTCAGGAGGGAAAGGATACACTCCCTAGAAAAAAGTGGGGGAGAGTGTGGCTACCAGGCACATTTCCGTCAGCGATCGTGGAGAGGAGAGGAAAAACAGGGAACTGCCTATGTAAACAAGGCATTTCCCACTTCTGCCTAGTGACATGACAGGGATCCACTGCTCCTTGTCATGTCCTAGGTAGCCCATCCCCCTAAAGTTAGAACACGGTTAACCCCCTGATCGCCCCTAGTGTTTAACCCTTTACCTGCCAGTGACATTTATACAGTAATCAGTGGCGGTTTTTTATCGCTGTATAAATGTCAAAAGTGTCCAATCTGTCCCCTGGAATGTCACAGTCCGAATAAAAAAATGATACACTTAAGACCCGGACCTTTAGGCAGCTAAAGAACCCGGCCAGTTTTTGCGATTCGGCACTGCGTCGCTTTAACTGACAATTGCGCGGTCGTGCGACGTGGCTCCCAAACATTCTTTTGGTGGTATTTGATCACCTCTGCGTTTTTTGTTTTTTTTTGCACTATAAACAAAAATAGAGCGACAATTTTGAAAAAAAAGGAATATTTTTTACTTTTTTCTATAATAAATATCCCCCAACAATATATAAAACATTATTTTTTTCCCCTCAGTTTAGGTCGATACGTATTCTACCTATTTTCAGTTTAAAAAAAAAACGCAATAAGCGTTTATCGGTTGGTTTGCAAAATGTATAGCGTTTACAAAAAAAGGGGATAGTTTTATTGCATTTTTATAATTTTTTATTTTTTTTTTACTTCTAATGGCGACGATCAGCGATTTTTTTCGTGACTGCGACATTATGGCGGACACTTCAGACAATTTTGACACATTTTTGGGACCATGGTCATTTTCACAGCAAAAAATGCATTGTTTACTGTGAAAATGACAGTTGCAGTTTGGGAGTTAACCACAAGGGGGCGCTGATGGGGTTATGTATGACCTCATTTGTGTTTCTAACTGTAGGGGGGTGTGGCTGTAGGTGTGACGTCATCAATTGTGTAGCCCTATAAAAAAAGGATCACACGATCGATGTCAGCGCCACAGTGAAGAACGGGGAAGCTGTGTTTACACACAGCTCTCCCCGTTCTTCAGCTTCGGGGACCGATCGCGGGACTCCAGCGGCGATCGGGTTCGCGAGTCCCGCGGCCACGGAGCTTTGGACTGGATCGCGTGCGCACGACCCCACGGCTGGGCTTAAAGATCCACGTACATGTACGTGCCCAGCCCTGCCATTCTGCCGACGTATATCGGCGTGAATGGGTCCATAAGTGGTTAAATAACGACAGATCATCACCATTTGTAGTTAAAAAAAAAAAAAAGTCATAATCCATCCCCTAATTTGTAGATGCTATAACTTTTGCACAAACCATTTTTCCAAAATTGTCTTTTTTGTTTATAGCACAAAGGTAGTCAAATACCACCAAATTATTCTTCCTTCTTCCCATAATCTTAAAAACATTTTGTTTCAAAACTAAGATTTGATTTAATTGTGACCTGATCTGTAAGAGAACTAACCAAGTTTTGTCCTTTACTGTTTTCCAGGCACCCACTAATCTCATGTCTTTTGAGTGACCATGACAGCCATGACAGCCAGTTTCACAGCTTAAAGTGCCAAAAACCAGGGAGGACATCAGACACTAGCGGGGGAAAAAAAAAACACTACAACGATTCTTGTGCATAAAACCAGAAACACTTTTCCACTGAAAGTCCCTGGAGTTCTGAGTGGCGTTTTGAAGGAAAATGTTATACTTCTGTGTATGAGAACAAAAAAATAAAAAAGTTTTGCATTGCTGTGTTGAATACACCAGTAGGAGACAAACACTGGTTATCGGAAGACACAGATGAACTTTAGATGACGCCTTGCCGTCCTACTTTTTGCCTACTGGTTTTATAAACAGTGAATTTTTAAACTTGAGCTGCTTTGAGTGCCAGACAATTCTATATTGACCCATGTTGGGTTTAAACTCTTTTGGGATTGGACAAAAAAAAAAAACATTTACAGTGTTACTTACAATAACATGACAAAGACATGGCAAACAACAGTTTTGTAACTTAAGTGCACTGAGTCACTTAGCGTTGTGGCCATCTCCAACTTTTCTATATTAAAAAAAAAAAAAAAAAAAGGGATAAAACAAGGACTTTGTATAAATTGTTAATTATTGTGTGTTTGTGGATATGCATTTTGGCACAATCTTAATATTTTATGGTCTGAAATGAGAATTTTTCTTTTTAAAGTAATTGTCCAGTAGCCTAAAATGTATTTTTTTTTTCCTTTTTTATTTACTATATTAGTATAACATGTAGGGACAAGAAGTGCCCAATGGAAGGAATGGTGTATTGTGCTTGTTATTAAACATTTTGTCCACCCAGACTTTGCTTCTAGTCTTCTCTGAAAGCATGTGCAATTTCCATGTTAATAATAACCACCCCACTCAATGTAGCCATTTTGTTATAAGCTCTCCGTGCAGTAAAAAGCACCTTGGTGATCGTTGGAGAAGGATTATGCATCTACTTGCAGCAACAGCAAAACAAAGAGGCCTGCAAAAAACTTTTCGTTTATTTGGTCACAGGAAGTAAAAGTGTTATCAGTTTGGATAGAAAAGAGAAGGGTAAGATCTGTCACGTTTTCCTTCACTTTAGATATGGTCACTAGGACAAGTAGTAGATGGTAATAGAAGGCCTTTTTTTTTTAGAAGACGGTGGATAGATAAAAGTTTTGTCTGGCTTTCAGAGCTAAAGCTGAAGATGTCCTGCCCCATACTGGTCTTGAAGACAGGTGTCACAGCTATATGAAGTGAAAGAATATCAATCAGCCCAATAGGGACGCAAACAACTAATGCACCCTAACCCATTTAAGTGCTGTATAGCCTATACTGTATCTGTCATGACGGTACACAGGGTCTCGATTTCTGAATAAACTTGAAACTTTCAAAATTTTGAGTGGATTAGATAACATCCCAAGCTACCTTGTTTACTGGCCCATTTTAGGCCCGTACTCTTCTATGCAGCATTCATATCATATGCCAATGCAAACACTGTATGCTCCCAATCTACTATGTGGCGATTTGTAACACTTAAGCCTCATACACACGATCGGATTTTCCGACGGGAATTGTGTGATGACAGACTGCCAAAAATCCGACCATTTGTACGCTCCATCAGACAATTGTTAGACTTTCTGCTGACAAATGTTGGATGGCAGGCTTATAAATTTTCTGCGGACAGCGGTCTGTTGTCAGATTTTACTATCGTGTGTACACAAGTCCTTCAGACAAAAGTCCAAAGTACAAACACGCATCCACAGAATTGATGCTCACCAAACACGACATTAGCAGAAGGTGCCTAAACGGGGCACTTGAGCTGAAAAACCATGTAGTACATCACTACGTTTGTGTTTGTTGGCCGACAATTGTATGCAAGACAAGTTCATGGCCAACACCCTTCGGATAAAAAGTCTGACATTTTTGTCTGCGGAAAATCAGATCGTGTGTACGAGACTTTAGAGTTCACTCTACTCAAAAAATAGGATTTTTAAATAACAGCTTACCTGTAAAATTATTTTCTTGGAGTACACCACGGAACACAGAGCCTCTATTCATTACATAGTGGGTTGTATGGTCACCAGAGGTGATTGGACACTGGCACAACCAATGAAGACAAGTTCAACTCCATATAACCCCTCCCATAAGGGAAGTATCTCAGTTTTTGTAGCAAAGCAGTAAGGTTCCCATAGAAGGGGGGGACCTCTGTGTCCCGTGGTGTACTCCAAGAAAAGGATTTTACAGGAATGCGGTTATTAAAAATCCTATTTTCTTTATCGTACACCACTGGACACAGAGCCTTGATTCATTACAAAGTGGGATGTCCCAGAGCAATGCTCAATGAAGGGTGGGAGACACAGATCAAGCAGGCCGATACGGACAAGAAGCCCTATACTGCTGCCTGAAGCACGCTACGCCCAAAAGCAGAATCCTCATTTCCTTTTACATCTATTTGATAGAATTTGGTAAACGTATGAACTGAAGACCAAGTCGCAGCTTTACAGATCTGGGCCATGGAAGCCTGGTGATGCACTGCCCATGAAGCACTTATTGCCCTGGTAGAGTGTGCTTTAACAGAAAAAAGGAGGAATCTTGTTCCTTAAACCATAAGCTTGAATAGTTACTCGTCGAATCCACCTAGAAATGGTGGATCTTGACAACGCTTGGGCCTTCCTGGGACCATCTGGCAAAATAAACAAAACATCTGTTTTACGTATCTGAGCAGTTGCCTGCGGATAAACTTTTACTGCTCTCACTACATCTAGAGAGTGCAATAACTTTTCTCCCGCTGTCTGCGGATCAGGAAAAAAGGAAGGCAAAACAATGTGTTAATTTAAATCAAAACGCCAACACCACCTTTGATAAAAAGGTAGGATGGGGATGTAGTACAATTTTGTCTCTGTGACAAATTAAATAAGGCGCTTTACAATAAACTCTGCCAACTCTGCTATCTCTTCTGCTAGAAGAGTATCAATCAAAAAGGCCAATTTCCTACTCAAAAGAATATAGTGGATAGGTTCAAAAGATTGCTTTTTCAAGACTGACAAAACCATGTTCAAATCCCAGGGACATAAGGGACACTCTACTGGCTGATTTATCCATAGTACTCCCTGAATGAAAGCCCGAACTAGGGGATGAGATGCCAGCGGTCTCTGAAAAAAGACAGAGCTGATATTTGACCCTTGATGGTACTTGGGGCTAATTTCATATCCACTCCTAATTGGCAAAAGGCGAGAATCCTACTTATAGCATACTTTTGAGGATTCCACCCTCTGGCTTCACACCAGGAAACATACGACTTCCAGACTCTGTAGTAGATAAGCCTGGAGGCTGGCTTTCTTGCATTAATGAGTGTAGAAAGAACTGGACCCGAGAGCCCTCGTTTCTTTAAAATATAGGTCTCGGTAGCCAGACCGCCAAATTTAGCCTTTGTAAGGAAGGATGGAACAATGGACCCTGTGACAGCAGGTCATTACGTAGTGGAAGCACCCAAGGTCTTCCTACCACCATCTTTATGATCTCGATGTACCAAGACCTCCTGGGCCAATTTGGGGCCACTAGGAGTACTGGTATTCCCTCCTTCTTGATCCTGCCCAGCAATCTCTGCAAGAGAGGGATCGGGGGGGAATGCATAGATCAGTGAAAACTGATTCCAAGGAATGATCAGAGCATCCGTTCCGTAGGCCAGCGGATCTCTTGTCCCGGACACAAAGTTGTCCAACTTCCGGTTGAGCCTGGAAGCTAACAGGTCTACATCTGGGGTCCCCCATCTCTAGCATATTGCCTGAAAAACATCAGGGTGGAGAGACCACTCTCCTGGTGACAGCTGCTGGCGACTTAGATAGTCCGCTTGCCAGTTTTCTACCCCTGGAATGAATATTGCAGAAAAACAAGGAACATGTTTTTCTGCCCATGTCAAAATCCGATTCACCTCCTTCTGGGCATCCCGACTCCGGCTGCCTCCTTGGTGATTGATATAAGCTTCTGCCATAGCATTGTCGGATTGAATCCGAACAGGGTAGCTTTGTAACCTGTGTGTCCAGGTTCTGAGGGCCAAGTATACTGCCTGAATCTCCAGTATGTTGATGAGCAGGCTCTCTTGGGTGTTGGCCCAGGTACCCTGGGCTGAAGCTTCTTCTAACACTGCTCCACAGCCCAACAGGCTGGCATCAGTAGACACCACCTTCCAGGTGACTGGGAGAAAGGACTTTATACCACCAACTGAAGCTTTGGCATACCTGTGGAGATAGGCGCATAGGTAAATCCAGAGCTTGGCTTTTCCTGTTCCAGGCAGCTAGAATATTGTTTTGCAGTAGTCTCGAATGAAACTGGGCATAAGGAACAGCCTTGAAGGAGGCCACTATCTTCCCTAATAGCCTCATACAGAGGCGAATCCGATGGTCCCTTCTTCCCCTTGACTTTGTGGATCAATTCTCTTAAAGACTTGATCTTTGGCTCTGGCTGGAATACCCTGCTTTGGGATGTGTCAATGATCATGCCCAATACCCTCAGGGCTTGTAGAGAGGATTTCTGTAGGTTTATGATCCATTTTAAATGATCCAGGTATATTACTGTATTGAGCACTGCATGATCTAATCCTGCCACTGACTGATCTATCACAAGTAGATCGTCTAGGTAGGCTGTCACCGATATGCCCTGTGCCCTCAACCTTGACAACAGAGGGGCTAGAACCTTTGGCGGTTGCCAAACCAAAGGGCAGAGCCACAAACTGGAAGTGGTGATGTTCTACCGCAAACCTTAGGAACTTTTGGTGAGCGGAATAGATAGGAACATGTAAATATGCATCTTTGATGTCTATAGACGCCAAGAATTCTCCGCCTTGTAGGGTGGCAACCACGGATCGAATTGTCTCCATTCGGAAATGGCGAATGTTCAGAAACCTATTCAGAGATCTTAGCTCCAGGATGGGTCTGATGTCTACATTTTGTTTTGGAACCACAACAGATTTGAGTAAAAACCTAAACCTTGCTCCTTTAGGGGTACTTCCATGATTACCCCTTAAGATATTAAGTGATCCAATCCTTTGAAGAAGGATTTTCTTTTTAATGGATCTTTGGAGAGCCTTGAACTTCTGAACCGGTAAGGTGTGATCTCTCGAAATTCCAGCTTGTACCCTAGGGATACTGCGGAAACTACCCACTTTTCCTGGATTTCTGTCTGACATGCCGCTGAAAACTGCTGGGGTTTTGCTTGTTAGCTTCTTGTTCTTCTGGGCCTGGCTTTCTTTAGCCTTTGTGGCTGGCTGAAAATACCATCGCCACTGGCTGGAGGCAGACCTTCCGGGAGCCGGGGAGAGAGAACGTTTAAAACAAGGACGCTTGTTTTACTTCTTCTCTGACAATAGGGTCGTTTTACCGCTCAATATCTTTTGGATACATCTATCTTTCCAACTCATCCCCAAAGAGGCGTTCGCCATGGAAGGGGAAACTGGCCAAAAGCTTTTTGCATGGAGCTTCCACCGACCAATGCTTTAGCCAAAGAATTCTGTGCATATGCACCAGCTGGATTGTGAGGCGAGATGCTTTCTGAACTTAACCCTTTCATGCCTATGCCTATGTATGACATTTGGTGTTTACAAGTTAAAATCCATATTTTTGGCTAGAAAATTACTTAGAACCCCCAAACATTATATATATATTTTTAGCAGAGAATCTAGAGAATAAAATGGCGATTGTTGCAATATTTTATGTCATACGGTATTTGTGCGGCGGTGTTTTAAACACAACTTTTTGGGAAAAATTTACTTTCATGAATTTTAAAAAAATGAAAAAGTAAAATTAGCCCAATTTTTTTGCATAATGTGAAAGATGATGTTATGCCGAGTAAATAGATACCAAGCATGACACGCTTTATAATTGCACGCACTCGTGGAATGGCGACAAACTACGGTAACTAAAAATCTCCATAGGCGACGCTTTAAACTTTTTTTTACGGTTACCAGGTTAGAGTTACAGAGTAGGCCTAGTGCTATAATTATTGCTCTCGCTCTTACGATCGCGGCGATACCTCACATGTGTTATTTGAACACCGTTTTCATATGCGGGCGCGACTTCCGTATGCGCTTTCTTTGCTGCGCAAGCTCGCGGGGAGGGGGGCGCTTTAAAAATTTTTTTTTTTTGTTTTCTTATTTATTTATTTATTTTTTCTAATATTAAATTTTTTTTTTTTTTTTTTTACATTTTGATCACTTTTATTGCTGTCACAAGGAATGTAAACATCCCTTGTGACAGCAATAGGTGGTGACAGGTACTCTTTATGGAGGGATCGGGGGTCTAAAAGACCTCCGAGCCCTCCTTTGCACTTCAAAGTATTCAGATCGCCGAAAACGGCGATTCTGAATACTGTATACTTTTTTAAATCCGGCGCCATTGGCATCTGAGAAACCCGGAAGTGACGTCATGACGCCGCTTCCGTGGTTTCAATGCGGACACTGAATCAAAGCCGTTTACGGCTTTGTTTCAGAGCGCGCCGAGACGCTGGAGGCGCCGGATCGTGGATCAGGTCAGGAGGCCCGGTCAGAGCGGCGAGAGGCAGCGGGAGGGGGGGGATGTCCCCTCCCGCTCCTCCGGCATAACAACCGAGCGGCTTTTAGCCGCATCGGTTGTTATGTTTGGAAAGCCGATCGCCGGCTCTAAACAACGGTACCGGGATGATGCCTGCGGCTGCAGGCATCATCCCGGTATAACCCCTGAAAGCCGAGGACGCATATATGCGTACGCTCGGCGTGAAAGGGATAATCTCTCATGGCATACTGTAAAACATAAGGCCTTAGGCAGATGCTCCCAGTTTGATTTTTTTACGGAAGCAGGTCTTTCAGCTCCTGTTTTACTTGTTTCTTTAGGACCTGACACATACCAACTGCCGCCACAGCAGGTTGGACCACAGCACCAGCCAAAAGGAAGGAAGACTTCGGAATCTTTACTAATTTATTTTCAGAAGGATCTTTAAATACCTGGGCATTGTCCACAGGACAAGTCAGGTTCTTATTTACACAAGAGATAGCTGTATCTACAGAGGGCAGACTCCACTTCTTGGTAAATTTCTCCTCCATAGGACAAAGAACCTCAAATTTCCTAGGAGGTGAAAAAAGCTTATCTGGATGTTGCTAGTCTGTGTAAATTAGATTCTCCAGTAAAGGATGAATCGGAAAAGAACATGAACCCAGGGAGGAGACAGGTGATTCAGTTAACTTCACGGAGGGTAACTTAAATGTAGAGCAAACTGCTTCAGCATAACCTTGCACCTGCAATCTCAGAACCTGGGAAACGGATAAAGTTTCTTCTGATATCCCTGATCCCTCCGACTCCTCATCCTCATCCTCTGATTTTTCTGTAAGGAGATCTAAAAACAAAAGAAGGGGATCTACTTCGCTTTTTGCCCTTTTGTGAGGACTTTGCGATTAAAGTAGCAATTCTCCCTTCTAAGTTGTTCAGGGCTGCTGCCAAAGTGTCCTTAGTGACATATGCAGGCATCGACACCACAGGAGAGGCTGCTACTCCTGATAGAGGCAATGGCTCATCCTGTATTGGTGCGTCAGAGATTACAGGAGAGGAAGGTACAGAGCAGGCACGGCTAGAGCCACCTGTCTCCTGTGATGATGCTTTTTTGCTTTCAGTCCCTGAATTTCTTCTTTTATTAACTAAGCAAAGCCAAGGTACCAAAAACGCATATACTACTGTGCTAGTTGAGCATTTCACATAAAGTCTGCAACTAGTAAAACACAGTTTCATGCTGGAGTAGGTGTCTAAATTTGGGAGTGCTCAGCCAACCACATAGAGATCTTACGTGCCCTTTACACTGCTGTGTCCCATCAGGGAAAGCACCAGGCTTGTGAGGCTCCTTTATGACTTCCTGCCTCTTTGATTGCCGCGGGAATAGCGTGCACACTCGCGACCCTGCCCCCCCTCGCCGTACACCATAAAGCATGCGCGCAACCTAGGGGCTGATGGCGGCGGTCTGAGATGAGGGAAGAGCCCTCTGACAGAGAATGGAAGTGGCGGCCGTCCATGGCAGAGCTTTGCAACGGAAGGAGTATGCTGTCTGAAGGACCCGACACTGTTATGGAGCATTGTGAGTGTAACTCGGCTCTTTACTCCCTCTAGTGGTGGCCAAAAAGAAGACGCCTATCCAAAAAATAGCAAAGGTCATTAACCTTCATGCTTTGGGCTCAGCAGAAAACCTGAGGCGTGGATAAGGTAAGCCAGGAAAAGAGACCTGACAGAACCAATCTTCACCCATCACGGCGGGTATGTGTGCCAACCTTCAGGGATATGGGTTCCTATTTAAAGTAGACCTCTTCCCTGGGCCTTGTAAAAGACTCTGCCAGGACCTTTAGCGTACAGTGTAGCGAAAGTACTGGACCTAGAGCCCAGTCCTCTGAAAAGAGACATTACAGACCACACCTCGTTCACGAGGCCGGGATACCACCCAGTTTTGGCGTAATACTAGGCGTCTTGGATGGACCTGAAAGTTTAGCTCTTTTACCCCCAGAGGGCCTCTTTGGTAGGGCTTCCTTCAGCACATTCTAAAACGCGTCCAACACCTTAGACACTGGTGAAAAACTGAGGTACTTCCCTTATGGGAGGGGTTATATGGAGGGGAACTTGTCTTCATTGGTTGTGCCAGTGTCCAATCACCTCTGGTGACCATACAACCCACTATGTAATGAATGGGCTCTGTGTCCCGTGGTGTACGATAAAGAAACATAATTATTCCACCCTGCTACTGCAGCATTTAGGTTGTGTTCCAGACTTACACATGCTCAAGTAATACAGAACAAAAAGATGGGAAAGCAAACTGTGCCAATCTTACACATGTGGTCAGTCTTGACCTTTCTAATATAATACAAAGTAGAAACTAGCAGCCACTTTATTAATTTATAACCGAGAAGACATGCGCTTGGTTTGAGCAAACTCGTAACGCAAATATTTCACACCAGTGAATTCTGCTGACCAGCTTTTTTTCTTCATTACTTTCCACTTTATTATCCTGCCAGTAACCCTTTCCTACAGTGAGGAACACAGTAAAAGTACACATTTAGAGCCCTACCTCTCACTGTTGCCATAGGACACAAAGCTAGAGGTTTGTTAATCTTTCTGCATGAACATACACCCCCAGTCCCCACTATATCAAAATGGGTTGTTGGGGGACTTTGCCTTCTCTGTCTTTAATGCCTGTAACTCAAAGGCTAAATGTACCCTAGTGTGTGGCATCTCTTAGCTGCCCCTCACCTTTTTCCGGGAGTTACACTATGCTAGTAAATTTACTTCAGGAGCTATACCCTACATGGACTCTTTTCAGGAAAGTGCCCTCTTCTGGCACCTCCATTGTGCAACACTCAGACGACCCTTCCATGAAGAGGGCCAGCCTTCTGAACTCTTGTAGTTCAAACCTTTACAAAAGGGCATCACACCTGCAAGCTTTGATTGGATCAGGCTTCAGGCTGGGTTCACACTTGTCCGACAAACGGTCCTACATTGGGAGCTCATGTAGCATGACGTGTGAAAATCAATGTTTCCCTATGAGAGCGGTCTTAACTGGTCCTACACAAGTCGGTCCGACTTTGAAAATGCTCCCTGTACTACTTTGGTCTGACTTCAATGATATTCAATGGGCTGAAGTAGGATCAAAGTAGGAGCCTTGTCCTAACCATCCGACTTTTGACATGCGACATGTGACATGTGATTACAGCAGCAGTAAAAGGAATTTATCTCACTCTGGGATTGTTTTGATTGGTCAAAGAACAAGTCAGACTATCACAAAGTCGGATCAAAGTAGTATCCTGTTCATGAAAGTAAGATGGATGTAGGACCGATGTAGCAGCGCAAAGTAGGATGAAAGTTGTGTAGTATAGTGTGAACCCAGCCTCACAGGTGTCTAGCACTGATTACAGTAGGTCACCAATGATCAAGAGTTTAGCTCAATTCCTCACAATAAAAAAAAAGGTCTACTTGTGGGTCATTGATCTCTTCTTTCTCTGTCCAGAATAGTTCCCCTTTTTCCTTTCAGGTTTTTTTGGTTGTATCCCCTCCAAGCATAGTCTCCCCTTTTCTAATTTACTCTCCTTTTTATGTCTCCCAGGTCTGGGAGCCTGGATTCAGGGTGAAACATCCAAGTGGCCTCTTTAGACAAAGTCGTCCCAGGGGTAACCCACCAGTCTCGTGGGGAGCATGGGGTGGCCTCTGTTCTCCCTAAACCACACTGGTGTGTCCCTATACCTGGGGCTGCAGTCTGGTTCCCCAGGACCTCAGGTCATTCCAAGTCCTGCACCATCACACTTCAGATCAAACTAAATTTCTTCAGCTTTAGATTTCAAATAAGCCCAATTCCTGAACCTCCCCACCACCTCAGATGAGTCCAAATCCCTTTGCCATCATACCTCAGACTACCTCAATTCCTGCACCTTTACACCTCAGATCAGCCCTAAATCTTGCACCATCACACCTCAGATCAATGGCGAAGCTAAACATTCTTTCACCCAGACTCAGTTTCCCATTCTGATAAAATCAACACTCCTAATTCCCCATTCCCAATTAGGACAAAGCCCCCATTCTGATAAACCTCCCCCATTCCCAATTCTGATAAAGCCCTCATCCCCTATTCTGATAAAATCACCACCCCTAATCCCCGCCCCCTTATTCCCAATTCTAATAACATGCCGCCTCTTCCTCCCAGAACACACAGCACTAAGATCCCAACTCAATGGATTCCAGAGCAGAGTCAGCCAACCACCAGCTGGGCAGTTAATCCCACCTTGGGGTCTGGACTCCAGATCCCTTCAAGTTTGACATGGTCCCTGTCACAGTGTTAACCCCCAGGTACGGTACTGCTGCCTCCTGACTGGATCCCTTCAGCAAGGCCGATTCTCACCACCTCAGGGTCCCAGTCAGATCTGTTCAGGATGACAGGGTAGCAGTCTAAATGCCCGGCCAGTGGCTGGGGTCGAGATCCTGACTAACCCTGCCCTGAGATCAGGTGCAGTGCGGGCTCGCTGTCACATCGAGGAATTTAGTTTTATGGTAACGCATCGCCCCGGTGCTAAAATGGGGAATGCAGATGGGTTGTCCTGAGTGCACGCCTGCCTGGCAACCTGTGTCCCAACCCTAGGGTTGAAACAAGAGGGGGGGTATGTGACAAGTCAGGTTAATCTGTGGGTGTTGTCACAGACAGGAGATACATTTCTGCCTTGTTTAGACAATATACCAATTATTATCAGGTGTCGGCTGAAGCAGCCAAGCCAGAAAGATTTAAGGGCGTTGGAAAACT
This sequence comes from Rana temporaria, assembly GCF_905171775.1. Classification (NCBI taxonomy): domain Eukaryota; kingdom Metazoa; phylum Chordata; class Amphibia; order Anura; family Ranidae; genus Rana; species Rana temporaria. The sequence continues at coordinate 117,049,893 of NC_053497.1, forward strand.
TCAGCTGTTCAGAATGAGGCAATTAAGGCCTCTATAAGTAATCCAGAGGATTACTACTGATTGCTGCATCCTGAGGCTTTCTGAGTGAAGGAGAGCAGTGAGCAGAAATACTTCTGAAGAGGTGAGGTGCTGTTGATTTTTCTGTGTGTTTTCTGCTGTAGGACCAGCAGTGTTTGCCCAGCACTAGGCTGTGCCAGACTCCATTGATTGGTTCCTGTGTGGTGAAGGTAGACGCCCTAAGTGGCCAGGGTTTATTTTAGGTTTGATTTTGTTTGGATGCTTGCACTTGTTTCCAGCAAGATGGAAGAATAAACCAAAATCTTTGCTTTCAACCGTCTTCGGCTGTTTCTCTGTATAAATCAGTGTGTAGTGAACCCATCCAGGGGGTCACACACCCCGCTACCCCAATCCCTTACAATATACACACACACACACACACACACACACACACCTTTTTGAAAGGCCCCAGAGGCTGCAACACCTAAGCAAGAGGCGCCACTAACTAAACACTGCAATGAAGACCAAAGAACTCTCCAAACAAGTAAAGGACAATGTTGTTGAGAAGTACAAGTCAGGGTTAGGTTATAAAAAAAAAACTTTGACAATCTCTAGGATCACCATCAAATCTATCATAACCAAATGTAAAGAACATGGCACAACAGCAAACCGCACATCAAAACTCACGGACTGGGCAAGGAGGGCATTAATCAGAGAGGCAGCACAGAGACCTAAGGTAACCCTAGAGGAGCTGCAGAGACTGGAGTATCTGTACATAGGACGACAATAAGCTGTACGCTCCATAGAGTTGGGCTTTATGGCAGAGTGGCCAGAAGAAAGACACTACTTTCAGCAAAAAACAAAATGGCACATTTTGAGTTTGCGAAAAAGGCATGTGGGAGACTCCCAAAATGTATGGAAGAAGGTGCTCTGGTCTGATGAGACTAAAATTTTACTTTTTGGCCTTCAAAGAACACACCATGTCTAGCGCAAACTCAACACATCACCCGAAAGAACACCATCCCCACAGTGAAACATGGTGGTGTGCAGTGGGGATGTTATTCAGCACTTGGGATTTGGAAAATGGTCAGAGTTGAGGGAAAGATTGATGGTGCTAAATACAGGGATATTCTTGAGCAAAACCTGTACCACTCTGTGTGTGATTTGAGGCTAGGACAGAGGTTCACCTTCCAGCAGGACAATGACCCCAAACACACTGCTAAAGCAACACTTGAGTGGTTTAAGGGGAAACATGTAAATGTGTTGGAATGGCATAGTCAAAGCCCAGACCTCAATCCAATAGAAAATCTGTTGTCTAGCCTCGTACACGCGGCCGGTTTTCCCGACGGGAAAACTGCAAGTAGAGCTCTTGGCCGGGTATCCCGGCCGTGTGTATGCTTCGACGGGAAAACCGCCAAGAAAAAAAGAACCAGCTCTCATTTTACCTGCCGGGAAAACTGGTAGACTTTTGCCCGGCGGTTTTTGGCAGTTTTCCTATGGGAAAAACGGCGATGGAGCATACACACGGCCGAGATTCCCGACCAAAGCTCCATTGCAGTTTTCCTGTTGGGAAAACTGCCCGTGTGTAGGGGGAAAGACTGAGCGAGCAGGTTCTCGGCTTTCCCCGTCGGAAATCCTGCATGTATGTAAGGGGCATTAGACTTAAAGATTGCTGTTCACAAGCGCAAACCATCCAACTTGAAGGAGCTGGAGCAGTTTTGCAAGGAGGAGCAGGAAAAATCCCAGTGGTAAGATGTGGCAAGCTTATAGAGATTTATTCAAAGCGACTTGGAGTTTTTGATAGCTGCAAAAAGGTGGCTCTACAAAGTATTTACTTAAGGGGGGTGAATAGTTATGCACATTGACATTTGTCCTATTTGTTGTTTGCTTTCCAATAAAAAAAAAAAAAAATTGTGAGCATTTTCTGTTAATTAAATGATGCTAATCCTCAAAACAATCCATGTTCACTCCAGATTTTGAGGCAACAAAACAAAAAATGCCAAGGGGGTGAATACACTTGCAAAGGCACTGCAAGCCCCAATTCCTGCACCATCAGATTTCAGATCAACCCACATTTTTAAACCTTCAAACCTCAGATGAACCCAGTTTCTGAATCATCAAATCTCAAAGAGCCTCAATGACTGCACTTTCACACCACAGATCACCCCAATTCCTGCACCTTCACATCTCAAATCTGCCCAATTCTTGTACCTTCACACCTCACATCACCCCAATTCCTGTGATAAAGACCACAGATTACCCTAATTCCTGAACCTTCACATCACCCCAAGTCCCCTCACATTTCAAATCACCCCCAATTCCTAAAAAATTCCCACCTCAGATCACCCTAGTTCCTGCACCTTGATACCTCAGATCACCAAGATTCCTCTACCATCGCACCTCAGATCACCCCAATTTCTGCAACTTAAGACCTCAAATAAGCCCCAATGAATGCATCTGCACATCTCTAATCACCCCCAATTAATGCACCTTTCGATATCATTTAAGCCTCAATGGATGCATTTTCACACCTCAAATTAGCCCCAATCCCTGCACCTTCAGACTCCAGATCACCCCAATTAATATTTTATGTCAGGTACATATATATCGCTGTCAATTTGCGCAGCACTTTACGTGTTTATTATACATTCACAGCAGTCCCTGCCCTCAAGGAGCTTCCAGTCTAAGGTCCCCAACTCGCATTCATACATATACCTACTAGGGACAATTTGAACAGCAGGCAACTAACCTACCAGCATGTCTCCCTTGAGTGTGTAAGAAAACCAGAGTATCCAGAGGAAACCCACACAAGCACAGGGAGACCATGCAAACTCCAGGCAGGTAAGCTTCTGCACCTTCACAACTCATATTGGCCCACTAATTCCTGCCCCTGTAAATTAGTAGTTCAACAGCTAACCTGGTTCAGCAGTGCAGGGGTCAGCAGGGCATAGGACATTGTTCAGCATGGCGAAAAACTGAGGTAATTGAGGTAGTGTACAGGTGTTCGCAAAGCAGAAAACTGGGGTCAGTGGAGAAGAGGTCTGGGGTCAGCGTATAGGGGTTAACAGGGCAGAGGAGAGGGTCAGCAGGGCAGAGGATGGGGTCACTGGGGCAGTGTACATGGGTCAGCTGGGTAGAGGTTTGAGGTCAGCGGTTGGTATTAGCAGGGCAGTGGGCTGCAGGGAAGAGGAGTGTACAGGGGTCAGTGGGGCAGAGGATAGAGGTCAGCAGGACAGTGTAAAGGTGTCAGCCAACAGGGGTCAGTAGGTTAGAGAACGGGTCAGTGCTGGCAGGGCACACAGCAGAGCTCCTCCTCCCCCCACAGCAGTGGCGGCTGGTGCGCAAAAGAAAAAAATTTCAGCCTCACTGTGCCCATCAAATGCAGTCACTATGCCATCAAACACAGCCACTGTGCCATCAATTCGCATCACTGTGCCCTGCCAACAAACGCAGTCATTGTGCCATGCCATCAAACGCAGTCACTGTGCCATCAATTGTCACCACTGTTCCATGCCATCTATGCCATCAAACGCAGCCACTGTGCCATTAATTCGCACCACTGTGCCATGCCATCAAACGCAGCCACTGTGCCATGCCATCAAACGCAGCCACTGTGCCATGCCATCAAACTCAGCCACTGTGCCATGCCATCAAACTCAGCCACTGTGCCATGCCATCAAACACAGCCACTGTGCCATGCCATCAAACACAGCCACTGTGCCATCAATTGTCTTCAAATTTTTATTTAATTTCTATCATACAAAAAACAGAAAAAAAGAGGCACAGACATTACAGGTGTCCACCAATAACCTTATCATCAGAGGTTCAGTTCCTACCATCTCTTCATCATATAATCCCCCTCAGCCAGAGTCTCATATTACATCATATTATTGACCGTCATTGTCCCTCCCCTGGGCATCTTACTCCCCTTCCTCATCCTTGAATTTACCATCTACACCACTTTAAACCTTTAGCTGTCTAGTCCCCCTCCCCTCAAGGCCTCCTTTTGTCCTCGAGCCGGTAGGGTGAACTTTCTATCCCTCTCTTGATCTATCTCATTCTGTTTCAGTTGATCTTTTGTACCCCCCCCTCCCCAAAACCCCAATAAACCCTGAAAAAAAAAAAAAAAAAAAAAAAGCAACCGCTTCCACGCACCCCCCAGTTCCTCCCCCCCCCTATTCAGATTGCATCTATCAAAGTTTTCCCCTCCTCTGTGTATTTGAAGTGATTCCATTCTGCCCACGTCTCCATATAACCCCCCCGTTTCTGCCGATCGGTCCAGACCAAGTTCAACATCCTATTCAATTCCTCTACTCACTTAAGCCACATCCCTACTGACGGGGGCTGTGTCCGTTTCCACATCGCTGGAATACAGGCTCTTGCTGCATTCAAGAGATGGCAAACTACCGACTTCCTATACCTTCTGACCGGAATATCCGATTCCTGTAAGAGATAAAATGTCCACTCTCCCGGTAGTTCCTCCTCACTAAACTTTTGCGCTATTTTCCGCACATCATTCCAGTAGCTCTGTATTCTAGGACATGTCCAAAATATATGTAATAATGTCCCTCCTCTTCTCCCTAATCGCCAACATCTATCTGATATATCTGGGTTACACCTATTTAGGAAGACCGGGGTACGGTACTGTGGTGGAAGTAAAAATAAAATTAATATTTTATTCTATGTTACGTAGTGTTAAAATCGCTTAAATGTTGCCAAATGTTGCTTTTCTTATATTCCTTTATTTCTTGATCGATATAAGGTATAATACATATGTATGTGAGTGTATTAGAAAATTATTTTCCTTGATAAGATTTGTCAGATATGTTTTTAAAGTATATTTCAACTTGGATGGACATACAAAAGGACTATTATCAAGAGCAGATGCTGTCATCCTCCATTTTCCCCTCATGTTTCAAATGTGTTCAACCTCCCTTCCCCCTACTGTATTCTTAAGTGAACTTCAAAAAGACCAATAAAATGGGTTTGGCCTTCCTGTTGGGCTGAGAAGCTGGAAGAGGTGAGATTCTTGCGTCCTAACACAAACTGATGACTCAAATACATTTCGTAATATCTTGTTCTTTTGCTCCTCTGTAAAAGGTCCTACCCAACTCCACCTCCCATCTATCAAAAAAAAGGTAAAATCGGAAATCCTCAGCGGGGACAGTCAATAATTCACTAGTTTTGGAGAGAGTATATTGAAGCACTCTGCTCCCATTACAATACTCCTCAAACTTTGTTAGCTTTCGCTCATATCTACTCGGTACATTCAATGTGTTCAAGAAGTGACGTAATTGCAATGCCCTCCACAGATCTAACTGGTAGGGTGTATCTCCCCTCATCTCCTGAATCGTAGGCCACTCTCCCGGCTTCACAAAATGGGAGGCTTGAAACAGCCCCTGTTCTACCAATCTACTAAAAGGTCCCTTTGTCAATCCTGGTCCAAATAGTGGATTCCCCAAAATGGTGAAAAGAGGCGAGTCTACTGTTGAACGTTTTCCCTTCACAAATAGTCCATATCCCATCCGAAGAGTAGGGCCTAACGGGTGTCTCTTCGTATCTTTCGGTAGCTCCCTATAACACCATGCAGCTCACTGAAGTATACTGTCACACTGAGCCTGCTCCAACCCCGGCCATATTTTCTCTCCACTATGTCTACTCCAATCAGACGGCTCGCTAGAGCCGCCTAATAGTATCTATAAATGTCTGGGGCTGATACCCCTCTGTCTCGTTTAGCCAGTGACAGTATACGTCCCTTAACTTTTGGGCGTTTATTTGCCCATATAAATCTGCCAAACAAAGATTGTACCTGCTTGAAGAAAGTTTTAGGTATATCGATGGGGAGTGTCTGAAAAAGGTACAGGAACTTCGGCAGGATGTTCATTTTAATAATGTTACACCTCCCAAACCACGAATGGAGCCCCTTCTGCCATCCATCCAGGAGGATCCGCACCTTGGCCAACAATGGCAGAAAGTTAAACTTGAATGCTTGTGTGAGATCCGCCGGGATGGATGTCCCCAAATTTGTCAGAGCTACATCGGTCCATTTGAATTTATAATTAGATTCAAAAATTCTCAAATCTTCCTTAGGGATCGCCACACCCATCACTTCAGACATAATTAATCTCAAAAGTTTGCTAACTTCCCGTATATGTCCAATTCCCGAAGCAGATTCGGGAGGGACACCATCGGATTGGTCAAACTATACATCATACCATCCGCATATGCCGCAATCTTGTACTCTGCCCCTCCCACAGACACCCCCCTGATATCTATGTTTAATCGAATACTGCTCAATCCACCGATAACGCAAACAAGAGCGAAGATAGGGGGCACCCCTGTCTTGTCCCATTTGCTAACTTAAAGGGTGAGGACTTTACTCCATTTACTGTAACCTGGGCAGTCGGGTGGGTATAATTACTCGAAATCCACTGCAGCACTTCCCCAGGAAAACATCCTGTTGTGTGTTAGGGGCATAAAAGGAGACCAGAGTTACCACAACTCCCCCTATCATCCCCTTCAACACTAGGTACTGTCCCCCGTGTCAAATAGTGAGTCTATGAGTGACCATGAGATCTTGTTCAAAATTAGAATTGACACCCCCCCCCCCTTCTTTGACACCGGGTTTGTGGCATGGTATACTGTCGTAAATGCTCCATTTCTTAGAAAGGGGAGACCCCCTGTTCTAAAATGTGTCTCCTATACAAATGCTATATCCCTCACCCTCTCTTCAGTTCATGTAAAAGTACCCGCCTCTTCTCTGGTATGTTTAATCCCTTCGCATTAATTGATATTATTGAGAGGTCTTCCATTTCTACTCTACCAAGGCGCTATAATGCAATCTCAGAGGTCAGGGAGGCAAGAGCAACCCACCGGGGGATGTCCGAAGAAAGAGAGTGGTGGTGCAAAAAAAAAAAAAAAAAGAACCCCCTACCCTAACCTAATATCGATGGAGCGAGAGAAGGGGTATGAGTCCCTTCCCTCTTCCCCAAAGACAATCAAAGCTATCCGCTTTAATACTTAATTTCCCTAACCCACTGAGTGTATACCATCAAGGGGGAAATTGGTTGCGCATGTTCCTGCGAGAGTAGTCCCCAGCTCCTCCCTCCACTCCTTCCGTCTACTTCTCAGTATCAAATTGTGTTATTCAAATTACCCCAGCCAGTCCCCAGCTATCAGTGTCATTCTTGCCCCCTATTAACATTTTAGTTAATCTATCAGAGGGGCTGGGTAAAGGGAGCCATCAGCCATCAGGGAATGAACTACCCTTTCCCTACAAGGTTGCATTATGGTACCCCCCCACAATCCACAAGAAAAAAAAAAACCTTGAACCCCCCCCCCTCCACCCTATTACCAATACCTCCCCCCTCCCCCTTCTAAGATATTTGGCAGAGTTCCACCCTGAGCTCGTATTACCCCATCAGGTTGACTTAGGAAACAGAATATACACAACATAAAAAAAAAAAAAAGAAGATTCCTCTTCCCTTCCCTTACTTCTACATCCGCACATTAAATATAGGCCTTTCAACCCAATATGGCAATACAAAAAATAAAAAACAAATTCTATTAATTTCCTCTTTCTTCGCCTGCCTAGTTTCCAGCGAGAAAGAAAAGAAAAAAGGAAGAGAGAAGGACTCCTCCAAAAGTACCTTCATCAACTTTCTCTTCCCCCCCTCAGGTCCAATCTAACATCCCCCTCGTGCTTCCATACCCAAGTGTTCCCATATTAAAACCCTAGTGCCCCATCCTTTCCCTTATCTTGACCGTGATTCTAGTTATAAAATTAAATTATAATGTAATATATCCACCCCTCTCCTCCCCTATATATGTTCCCTTTCCTCTTAACCCCTCCCCCCTCTATAAGATACCTCCTTCATATCGTGGAAGGTAAAGAAATAATAAAAAAAAATAAATTAATTAATAATTCATCTGTGTCCAATTGTGCATGTATGCGTTTTAGGTGATATATTCCAACGCTAGAGGGTTACCCCTTCATCCTTTTGTGTGAACAATGTGTGGGCCATGTGTACCCTAAAAAAAAAAAAAATCTAAAAATATAAGTGTTTACTCCTTGTGTTATCAATACCTACTTGGACCCTTCAGGGGGAGAGGGAGAGAGAGCGGGCAGCCAAGCGGGGAAAGCCCCACCACTTTACCTCTCTCCGCCTCCCCTACCCCTCCCTCTACCTCCTGCCATCTCTCTGTCTCCTACCTACCTATCTACTCCCCCCCCTACCCCCCAAAAGAAAGACCTTTCACCTCCTACTCGATACAAAAGGTACATTCTAGGGAACCTACATTAATATCTTAAGCCTTATTCTAATTTTAATCCTTTTAATCATTCTAATCACTCAAGACATTATGGTATATCCCTTCATCCCCTATGTAGCTCATTGCCACTCTAAGACACTCTACCACCTAACCATCAGTCTTCACACTGCGAGTAGGAGGGAAACAGGCGATTCCCTTCCATACCCTCATCCCCCCCAATCCCCGGCTACCCCAAGTGCCCCAGCATACCCCAAAAATCCCAAATTCAAAACCAACAATGAACAAAACCAACCCCCAGCCCCCCCCCCCGCCCTCCATATACCTACCCCCCCAATCTTGCACCTTGACCCTTTACCACCACAACCCACCCAGGTCACACCCAATTTTCCCCTACTCCCTCCCCCCCCGGAAAAAAAGTGGGGGGGGAGAAGACCACCCACAACCCTTCTCTTCTTCCCCTTGTTCCCCAACCTCTCAGAAAAAAAAGGGGCGTATATATAAAAAAAATAAAGAAAAAACAGCACGACACAAACATCAACACAATATGTCCGTCACTTAACTGGCCCTAAAAAAAAAAAAAAAAAACAGAAAGACAGGTACTTTTATAATCTAGGCATTCTTGGATTTAGCTGCAACCAGTCCAGTTCTGGGAGGTCTGCTCTGGAGCGTAGCCAAAAAGAGCCCGAGCCTTTTTTAATCAAAACTGAGATTGGAAATCTCCATCGATATGTCCCCCCCCCCCCCCCCCAGGTCCCTCACCCGATCTAAAATTGGGCGAAGTAGTGTTCTACGCTGGAGAGTAGCACTTGATAGGTCAGGCAATATCTTCAGTTGTGACTCCTTAAATTCTATTGTCCCTTCTTCCCATGCCTTCTGCAAAATCGCCTCTCTATGCGTAAAGTAATATAAGCGGCATATCACATCCCGGGGGCGACTACCATCTTTCAGTTTGGGGCCCAGAGCCCTATGTACTCTGTCCAGCTCATATTTTAAAGGCATCGGGTCCTGCAATATTTAAAAAAAAAAATGCATTTTACCATCTCTTGAAGATCCTCTTGCTCTGCTGACTCTGGGAGACCCCGTATACGCACATTATTGCATCGACTGCGGTCCTGAAGATCCTCCAACTGCAGCTGTAGGGACACAGAAACTTCCATTTGGGTATGCTTCTCTCTTTCCAGAACACTCACACGCTGCTCCAAATCCTTTGATACACCCTCTCATTCTGCTGCACGATCCTGCAGAACCTGTAGCTCTCCACGGATTTCTTCCAGATCCCTGGAGTGTGCCTCCTCCACCATCTTCTTCTAAGAGCACTTATATCTGCCCTAGTTGGGAGTGCTTGAATCAATAACTAAGTCCTCCATTTCTGTTTGCAGCACATCTGTCTCTCGTGGGGGGAGGGGAGGTGTAATCCCAGCTAAAATTGTCGACATCCACCCTTAACGACGTCTGAGGCTGGCTCACTGTCCTGCATGCCCCCCCACCAGACTGTCCTCCTGCATCGGTCACTCCACTCTTACCCCCAGAGCGCTGCCCCCCCCCGGTATAGTCGGGAAGTATCTCTGGATCTCCAGCCGTTCGAGTTTCCCGCGACTTCCAAGAGCACATACAGCTGTGTTTGTCACGTGGTTGTTGTGCGCTCCGTTACACGGGCACGCTCTCCGCACTGCTCGTTCGCCACAGATCCAGGCCCGCGAGCACCACCAGCCACCCCTCCGCTGCTACTCACAGCTGATTGTAGCCGGTCTTCAGTCCGAAAGTCCCAATATTGTACCCATTGTCGCCACTGTGCCCATTAGGTCACTGTGCCCTTTAATTGTCACCACTGTGCCCATTGTCGCCGCTGTGCCCTGTAAAATGCCTCTTCTCACCCCCCTGTCCGGCACTTACCTTTCTGGGAGTCAGCCATCCTCCCTCCACGTCCCTCGATGTCTTCTCCCGCCCTCGATGACGCTTCAGCCAATCAGGTTACCGGTAACAAGAACCGGTGAACCTGATTGGCTGAGACGCCTGTCAGTCTTATCCAAGGAACGCACCCCCCGTACGTCCCCTGGATAAGCATCCAGAAGGCTGAAGGCTGTACTCGGAAAGCCTATCAGAGCCGCACAGCCAACCAGCTGCCGTTATTCAGGTGGCCGGCGCTCAAGGTCCGGCCATCTGAATAGACCAGCGGCTGGCAACATTAACATATTCATGCAATGCATGAATCTATGTTATTGTATCAGTGGCGGTGCAGGAGCCAGAGGGGGTGGCGCTCCAGCGCCCTCTATAGACACACCGCCACTGCCCCACAGCACATAGCTGAGATCAGATTAATTTACAGACACAGCCTCCATCTGCACAGTGTGTAGCTGGCTACTGCTGCTGTTACGATCTGGAGATTTTTACAGGTCAGATTAGCAACATAACGGGCAGCTATATATCATGCAGAAAGAAGTATCTGTAAAAGAATCAGATTTTAGCCATGTGCTGTGTAGGAGAATGAGATCTGCTGAGTGCCCTATGCAGGGATGGGAGGAGCAGTTCAGCAGGCCGGGCTCTATATCCATCCGAACACAGCCTCAATGACTGCTAAAAGGAGGGCAAGCAGAATGAGGTGGGTGGGACTCCTTCCTATATAGCCAGCTGTAGGATCTCGATGCGCTGGTACATATACATATACATATACTGTATACTAGGGCCAATTTAGATGGGAGCCAATTAACTTACCAGCATGTTTTTAGAGTGTGGGAGGAAACCAGAGTACCTGGAGGAAACCCACACAGGCACAGGGAGAACATGCAAACTCCAGGCAGATGGTGTCGTGGTCAGGAATCAAACCAGCGATCCTTTTTGCTGCTAGGTGAATGTGCTAACCACTACACCACTGTGCTGCCTAATTGAGGACTGAAATGGCAGGGTTTACTACCGAATAGTCCATTTTATTTTTTGAATTCCTTTTCCATAGTATAGATTTCTGCAAAATGGTTAAGAGGTGTGAATATCTTTTCAGGCTTATGTAGCTCCCCCCCTTTTTGTTAGTGGGGCGTTAGAGGGGGGGGCCAGGCAGTGATCCACAAGACTCACCTCTCGATCACTAAACCAGTCCTTCAAAACTCACTTCCATTCATGGAAACCCTCTGTAAGGGCTTACCTTGAGTGGAGTCCATTTTGCAGGTTTGCATGCTCACCCTTACAAATACACACAGCCCACAGTAATAAGGTAAGACACTACCTGGGCTGTGAGTCTGCACGGGGGCTTGATAGGGATTTGCCAAGGATAGCCGAAGTATAGCCGTGGTCCAGGATTCCAGAGAGAGTCAGGTAACTACTGACGGAAAGTTCAGGGTTGCAGACAGGAACCAAAGACAAGTCCGGGGCACAAGCCGTGGGTCAAGGGCTGGAGAAGGCAGGGAAAGTCCGAAAGTACAGGCCGGGGTCAAAGGGCAGGAGACAGCAGCAATCCAGGGTACGTAAGCCAAAAGGGTCAGAAGCCGGGGTCAGTCTTGAAGCTGAAGACAACCACAGGAACCGTTGGCACAGACAAGACAATCAGAACAATGAACTGACACATCCCTCATAGTGAGGCAGGGCTTTATACCCTGGTTGATACTGGAAACCTGCCTCAGCTGGACCAGGATAGACAAGTGCAGGTTGTAGGGAGATCCAGAGACAGGCAATCAGCACGTAGTTCAGAACCAGGCTCTGACGGACAGCAAGCAGAATATCACCTGAGTAGTGGCTCAGAGGCAAAGACCCAGGGCAGCAACGGGGAGGTCCTGGGTTCAATTCCACCTGGAGCCACCTGGGGCGCGACCACGCCTCGCTGTCCGTTTGGCACGGTAGCGACCGTGACACCATCACTCTGCAGCTGCAAACAAATCCCCAAAACATGGTCCATATTCTACTCGGTTATAGACCACCAGGCCCAAAAACGAACCTTCTCACGTCGTTGACAGAATTTATCTCCTCATACACCCTAAGCATCAAAACATCTTTTGGTGCTTGGGGACTTCAACCTTTGGGCCAACTCCTCGCTGGACCCCGTCGCCTGCATCGACCATCTGGAAGGATTAGGTCTGCAGCAACTAATACAAGGCCCCACTCATGTCTCAGGTCATACCCTCGATCTCATTTTCAAACAAGATTTGGAAATTGACGTCCTGAATAATGAGTCGCTACCATGGACCGATCACCATGCGATTAAAATTCAAAATCACCAATAACGCCCCCCCAAAAAAAACGACTAAACCGGTGACAACTCACTGGACTAGATCTCAAAAGAAGCTCCACTCGGAACCCTTTAAAACAACACTAGGGAACAAAATAAAAAACAATCCAACAAAAACAAACAGCTACACAAATACTTGACACCATCAACAAGGCGCTGCGACAGTCAGCGGACTTGGTGGCACCAAAATGCAAAACTTGCATCCGGAAAAACAACTCCAGCTGGTTCAATGACCAGCTGACGTTGCTAAAGCAAGAGCGGAGAAGAGCAGAAGCTGCGTGGAAAAGGAGCTCTTCAGAGGAAAACCACACCTTTTACAAGTCAATAACAAAGAAATATCACAAAGAAATCTTTACGGCCCAAAAAAAATCACAACTCTTCAAGCTGGTTTTGGAGTCAATGAATCCAACAGGTTTAGAGGCCCCCAATTCGGATTCAACAAGAATTTTGCAACAAAATTATCGGATTATTTCATCAAAAAAATTGAAAAAAAATCAGTGAAAGCATTCAGCAAAATGGAATCGTCACCAACTATTCCCTAAATCCCAAACCTAATACCCCACTTAAATCCGCCGCAACTACCAAAATTCACTCTAAAACCCATCTCCATCAATGCCACTAAAAACATCATTGGGACGCTGCGTAACAGCACAGCGCCCAATGACATCATACCCACTAAACTGCTGAAAGAATGTGCCGATATACTGGCACCAGCTATCACGCAGCTTATAAACCAATCATTTAAGGAGGGCATGGTGCCCCCCTTGCTGAAACAAGGTACAATAAAAACAATCCTAAAAAATCCCACCCTTGGCCCAAAAGACCCAAACAACCGGAGGGCCATAACAGGTCTAAATGTTTTCTCCAAGATAATGGAGAAAGAAGTTGTACAGCTGCAACAGCACTCGGACACCCATAAATTACTCGATCAGTTTCAATCAGGTTTCCGTCCGGGTCACGGAACAGAAACGGCGTTGCTTAAAATATGGGATGACGCCCTAGAGGCCGCAGATGAAGGAGAATCTTGTCTCCTGATACTGCTGGACCTAAGCGCAGCTTTTGACACTGTAGACCACGGACTACTGCAGGCCAGGTTAGCTGAAGTAGCCAGAGTCACGGAAGGTGATCTATCTTGGTTCTCCTCCTTCTTGGAAAACCGATCACAAACAGTGAAACTAGGATCGTTCACTTCTGAAAAACGTACGGTGTCATGTGGAGTCCCTCAGAGATCTCCCCTGTCGCCCGTACTGTTCAATATATATCTCCGCCCCCTCTTTGAAATCATCAGTAACCAGAAGCTAGTGTACCACTCCTATGCAGACGACACTCAACTCAATTTCCGCATCTGCAACAAAGAGGATCACTCTCTTGGACTAGAGAAATCCCTCTCTCCAATAGATAACTGGATGTCATCCAGTTATCTTAAACTTAACGGTTCCAAAACAGAACTCCTGTTTCATGCAAACCGGAAAGGTCACCCCGCGTCTACTTGGACACCCCCACCCATTCTGGGGAAAACTATCACCCCGAGCTCCAATGTCAAAAGTCGGAGTCATTTTCAACTCCTGCATGACAATGGATGCACAAATAGGGTCAGTAGTCAGCGGATCCCATTATCTGCTGCGCCTACTACACAGACTCATCCCCTTTATTCCCAAAGAGTACGTATTGGGGTAGTGGTGGGAACAATCGTTAATTCCAGACTTGACTATGCAAATGCCCTCTACCTAGGACTCCCCAAATACCAAATCACTCGTCTACAAGCCGTTCAAAATACGGCCGCTCGATTAGTGACCGGAAAAACCATGGGAATCAATCTCACCATCGTTGAGATCCCTTCATTGGTTACCAGTAAAAGATAGGCAAAGTGCCTTGAAAGTGATTCTAACGCATAAGTGTATTCAGGGCAACGCCCCCGAATATCTATGTGAAAAAATAAAAGCCCATAACCCAAATCGAATTCTGCGATCCACAAATCAAAACCTACTCCAAATACCCAAAGCCAGATACAAGTCCAAAGGAGATCGAAGATTTGCAGTCCAGGGACCTCGGCTGTGGAATGCGTTGCCAACTACCATCCGACTGGAGTCGGACTACTTAGCCTTCAGGAGAAAGATTAAACCCCATCTCTTCTGAGGTGTAGGAGTTTCCTTACCCCTGGAATGGAGACAGCGCCCAGAGGCGATTCAGTTCGCATGTGTTGCGATTTACAAGTTTTTCACTCACTCACGCTAAAGTTAGTGGGGAATGGGAGATTTCACTTGCTCCCATTCACTAATTGTTAGTTTGAGCTGGTGCCAGTTCAGAACTGCCTCTTGGGTCAGTCTGTGTGTCCAGGGGTGCGCTCTCACCCCTGGGCGACAGTTGGCGCTATAGGGGTTCTGACGGAACCGTCCTTCCCCAGCAGCCAATCGGAGGAGTTCCCCTCTTTGGGCATGCTGGCATAGGGTATATCTGGAGCACCGGCCCTTTTTTTGAGTAGTCTGCGGGGCCCGAGTTCCAAAAAAAAAAAAAAAACTCACGCTACCTGCTGGACACTTGTTCTTTTATCCACACTCACAAGCATGGTCATTAGACAGAAGAATTTGGTAACTTAATACGCCGATCCCAAATTAACCAGCGGCTCCTTCGGGGGTAGGGCTACACTTAGGACAATCTTCACATAATGCACATTAAGTTTTTAGACTTAGCCCACGCCTCTTAGCACTCATAAAGGCTTGTTTTGGCTGTGAAGAATCAGGTGCTGCTGCGCAATGTGTCAAACAGTGGGAAGCAATTGTCGAGAAGCCATAACTTGCAAGTCACACAATGCCAGGATTGCAAAGATTTCTGCAGCATACGCTACAAGTAATGTCCCCATCGCTTTCCTCAATTTCTTCCTCAAAGAGGTTTATAGGTTCCAGGTCTTATTCAGAAACAAAGTCAGTAAAGGAGAAATGTAGGGTTTTTGAAAACGAATTGGAAGGTTCTAAGAGGAACAAACTTTTTTAGAAGAGTTCAGACATAGGGGTTTATTTACTAAAGCCAAATACACTTTGCACTGCCAGTGCACTTGGAAGTGCAGTCGCTGCGATTCTGAGGGGGACATAAAAAAACATTTTTTGCTTGTGCATGATAAATCAGCAGAGCTTCCCCTCAGATCTAAAAGGTACTGCACTTCCAAGTGCACTTGTAGTGCAAAGTGGATTTGCCTTTAGTAAATAAACCTCAATGTGGCATAGAAATTTGCTTCCGTCATACAAGCCACATATTGCAAGCCTGAGAGGAAGCTAGAATCAGAGGAAGGGAGTAGTGTCATAATAGGACATAGCTGTCCTCTTGTTCGGAGCAATCACCCTGAGCGGTGTTCTGCGTTTCCTATAGGCCATTCGTCAAAGTGCGTGTTATCCAGCCCTTTTGTCCCAACTCCCTCATGCCTGTGTTTCACCATTGCTGAAGTGATTGGATCCCCTGTGGGGAGCTCTCGGAATGTAAGCGGTGGAATTTTTTTTTTATCCAAAATAGAAGAGCCACTTTAACCCAGGTGAGGACCATGCTCTTTCCTGTGTCTCTGTAGTAGAAGGCAGCCCAAGGTGTATTAAAATGTGTTGCGCATGTTTTCTATAGATATGGCAAGTACATAAACAGGAAGGCATTTGCAACTACTGCATGTAACCATCCCGAAACAATGTCAAGGTGCTGCATTTGCTGATGTTACAAACATTGCAGTTTGGGTAGGGTTGGGAACCAGCATACCAGTACAGGGGAACCCCGTCTTACCTTATCCATGTCGCTTTACCTGCTAGGACTTAAAGCGGGAGTTCACCAATTTATAAAATTTTTTTTTTTCTTCCCCTAGATTCCTGCTCGTTCGGTCTAGGGGAATCGGCTATTTGTATTAAAATATGAGCAGTACTTACCCGTTTTCGAGCTGCATCTTCTTCCGTCGCTTCCGGGTATGGGTCTTCGGGAGCGGGCGTTCCTTCTTGATTGACAGGCTTCCGAGAGGCTTCCGACGGTCGCATCCATCGCGTCACTCGTAGCCGAAAGAAGCCGAACGTCAGTGCGGCTCTATACTGCGCCTGCGCACCGACGTTCGGCTTCTTTCGGAAAATCGTGACGCGATGGATGCGACCGTCGGAAGCCTCTCGGAAGCCTGTCAATCAAGAAGGAACGCCCATTCCCGCAGCCCATACCCGGAAGCGACGGAGAGGATGCATCTCGTAAACGGGTAAGTACTGCACATATTTTAAAACAAATAGCCGATTCCCCTAGAGAAAACGAGCAGGAATCCAAGGGGAAAAAGTGCCCTCTAAGGGTGAACCCCCGCTTTAAGGCTTTGCCTGTCACGTTGGGATTACCCCAGATGAGGTTTTCAGAATCTTGGGACCATAGGGATGGTTCACAGCCCTGGACCTGTATAGTATCATGTGGATAACTACAATTGTTGCAAAAAAAGTGCCAAGGTGAGCACCAAATGCAGAACTGAGCCCGGAGCAAACAATACAGTCCAGGTACAGTCCCCAGACAGAGTAGACAGCAGTGGCGGCTGGTGAAGTTTTAGGATGGGGGGGCGCAATACCCCACCCTTCCACATTTGGTCCCTCCCACTTCTCAGCCACACCCCTTATAGAATCCACCACTCCGTCCCCTGTATTCCACTTGCTTCCACTCAATGTCAGGAGTATACAGCTCAGCGTCACAGCACAGAGTATATAGCCCCAGCATCACAAACTAAAATATGACACTGTTAGTAATGAAGGACTCGAAATGGGCAGGAGATTACCAGAGACTGCGGACATACTGCACAGGATTACCAGAGACTGCGGACATACTACACAAGATTACCAGAGACTGCGGACATACTACACAAGATTACCAGAGACTGCGGACATACTAAACAAGATTACCAGAGACTGCGGACATACTACACAAGATTACCAGAGACTGCGGACATACTACACAAGATTACCAGAAACTGCGGACATACTACACAAGATTACCAGAGACTGCGGACATACTACACAAGATTACCAGAGAATGCGGACATACTACACAAGATTACCAGAGACTGCGGACATACTGCAGGAGATTACCAGAGACTGCGGACATACTGCACAAGATTACCAGAGACTGCGGACATACTGCACAAGATTACCAGAGACTGCAGGAATTACTTGTCCTGCGACTTGGGACTTAAATGTTGCATGACAAGTCATACCCCATGATTTCCAATGAGAACCGTTCATACTGTATCTGTGCGACTTCAAAGTAGTCCCTGCATTACTTTGGTCCCACATTGATGCAACTTGAGGTCCATAGACCTCCAGAATACACAGGCATTGCTTTAAGTCACATTTTTATAATTCATTTACACACTTATTAACAACATTTCTTTTCTATGTAAAGATTCATTACAGCACAAATAGCGGCCGGTAACACTACCCCACCAGACCACCCCCCCAGTTATTAAAAAAAAAAAAAAAACCTTTTTTTATACTTATTGCTAAATTGAATCAAATATAAAAAATAAACTGTTAATAAGCTTAATATATTTAACGAATATTAAATCTAAAAAAAAAACATTGATTTGGGGGGGGGGGGGGTTGTTGCCTGGCATTATTTTCGCTGAATATTAAATAATATTAAAAAAAATTTGGATTAAGCAGGGGGGGGGGGGTGGAGGGTGGATGCCAGCCGCCAAATATATATTTTTAAATAAGCGGGGGGTGGGGGGGGGCCGCCGAATATTAGATAAAAAAAAAAAAAAAGACTAAAAACTAATAAAATGGGGGGGGGGGGTAAAGGTGCCGGCCGCCGAATAAGAAAAAACTTTGTGGAAATTGCGGGGGGGGGGGTTGGATGCTGCTGTATAAGCGGGTGGGGTGTTGTGTAGCGGCCGCCGATGCTTAGAGACAGGCAGGCTTACCTGTTCCTCGGTCGGGCGCACTTAGCTCGAGCAGTCCCGACGTCACTTCCTGTTTTTCCAGTGACGTCGGAACGAGCACAGAGACGGGCGGGTGCACACAGAAAGTATATGCACCCGCCCGGCCATAACAATACACTCCATCGCGCCGGAAGCAAGTGGCGCGATGGAAAACGCCACAAAGGCATATTTTTTGTGCCAATGTAGAGCCGCGTCTGCAATCCCGTGATTGCACAGACGTGGCACTACTCCTACAGCACTGTGCCCGGCGTCCGGACACAGTGCACATAAGGCCCTTTTTTTTTTTTTTTTTTTTTTTTTTTTTTTTTTATTAAAAGGGACAGATTTAATTTTTTTTTTTTGTTTGTTTTTTACTGACTGGGGGATGGGGGGCGGCGCCCTATGGACGGGCCGCCACTGGTAGACAGAGAGTTACCAATCTGGAAACTGCAGGGTACTATTAGGTAAAAAGCAGGTATTGACAGAAGTGTCGGAAGAAAAAAGTAATTGTTTAAAATAAAATTACCGGTAATAAATAAAATAATGAAAAGACCTCCAAAAGAAGAGGTCAATCACCTAATCTCACTAGCAAAACACAGGAGAATGTGGAGTGATCAAGCCCCTAGGAGTTTCCCCAGCACAGTTTTTGCAAGTGCCCAACCACCTGGCAGTAGGATATAACCCATGGTCTATGTTTACAAGTCCTCTACTGTACAATTAAGATACAGCTTTATAAATTACCCGTTTATCAGCCTTTTTGTCAAAACGTCACTCAGTAGCGCGTCCCCTGCCCAAGCTGTGCCGTCATTTGATTCAGCACAAGCCGAACAGCATGTCCTGGCCAATGATTTATGGTCGGAACCCTGATCGGCTGAATGAATGACTTCAGTGATGTGGCAATTAAATCAACACATTGCTTAGCAAAAAACAGCACACCGTACACACACTAAACATTGTTAGGCACACATTTAACACCTTTTTAGCCCTAGATGTTAACCTCTTTCCAGCCAGTGTCATTAGTACATTGAATGTGTATATATTTTTTTTTTTTAGCAATGATTACTGTATTAGTGTCTCTGGTGATCTCGGTGGCAATCGGTTTCCTCCCCAACTTCAGTTAGTGTGAGATTGCTCGCTGCACTATCCTAGTCACTGATCACCATCATTACTAGTGTAGCTTCTGTCCCCTAAGCAGACCAACTCAAGCACCGCATGGCATCTTTTTGCCTGAGTGCTTGCATAGCCCCTTAAACGCCTACAAAGCACCGCTGGTTCAGAGGACAAATCTGCAGAGAAAGAGGCCATAGAGGAGGAGGAGGGGGGGGGGGGGGAGAGAGCTGTGGCAGAATCACCACTACTAGCATTTTGGAGGCGTGGTGGCGGAACAAGCTCTAACAATACTGTACCCTGTCCTGCATCCTTTCCAGCTGCCAGCAGAGTTACCCAGTAGAGATGGCCTGGCGGTCGTTTTGCGGCAAATTTTGCTTGTTCGCGGTCCACCATTTTACATGGAGAAGAACTTTGACCTATGACACATCCATCAGGTGGTGCAGGACAGCCAATTGAGACATTTCAGCACATGGACATACCCATCTTATAAATAGACCTGATCTGGCGGCCATCTTACATTCTGCTTTTTGTCAGTGTAGGGAGAGGTTGGTGTTTGGAGCAGGGACAGGCGGTATTCAATCAAATAGCTATTTAAAAAAGGTCCACAAAAGTCCATTTAACCACTTAAGGACCGGACCAATATGCTGCTAAATGACCCAAGGGGTTTTTACAATTCGGCACTGCGTCGCTTTAACAGACAATTGCGCGGTCGTGCGACGTGGCTCCCAAACAAAATTGGCGTCCTTTTTTCCCCACAAATAGAGCTTTCTTTTGGTGGTATTTGATCACCTCTGCGGTTTTTATTTTTTGCGCTATAAACAAAAATAGAGCGACAATTTTGAAAAAAAATGCAATATTTTTTACTTTTTGCTATAATAAATATCCCCCAAAAACATATATAATTATTTTTTCCCTCAGTTTAGGCCGATACATATTCTTCTACCTATTTTTGGTAAAAAAAAAAAAAAAAAAAAAAAAAAATCGCAATAAGCGTTTATCGATTGTTTTGCGAAAACTTTATAGCGTTTACAAAATAGGGGATAGTTTTATTATTATTTTTTTTATTATTATTATTTATTTATTTTTAACTACTAATGGCGGCGATCAGCGATTTTTTTCGTGACTGCGACATTATGGCGGACACTTCGGACAATTTTGACACATTTTTGGGACCATTGTCATTTTCACAGCAAAAAATGCATTTAAAAATTGCATTGTTTATTGTGAACATGACAGTTGCAGTTTGGGAGTTAACCACAGGGGGCGCTGTAGGAGTTAGGGTTCACCTAGTGTGCGTTTACAACTGTAGCTGTAGGTCTGACGTCATCGATCGAGTCTCCCTATAAAAGGGATCACTCGATCGATGCAGCCGCCACAGTGAAGCACGGGGAAGCCGTGTTTACATACGGCTCTCCCCATTCTTCAGCTCCGGGGAGCGATCGCGAGGGGGCGGCTAGAAACAAATAGCCGCGCCCTTGTCCCGGATCGCTCCTGAAGCCACGGGAACCGCCGCATGTACGGGGGGGGGGGGGGGAGAATGCTTTAAACCTTTCTGGGATCCCTGGTGTTGTCCGTGGATGGGGGGAGGAGAACAAGGATGACATTATCCTGGATGATGAGGAGCCAGGCCAGTACAGCGCTTCCAGTTTAGTGCAAATGGGGGCCTTCATGCTCCAGTTTTCTAAGAGCAACCGCTGGCAGAGGAATTTCCTCTTACAGAGAAACAGTTTCAGGTACCAATCCAACAGCGCCTGCAAGAAGAGGGCGGTTTGAAGATGTGTTGGTCACTAATGATACAAGATCATTCTTTCAGCCGACCC
Organism: Rana temporaria; assembly: GCF_905171775.1. Lineage (NCBI taxonomy): Eukaryota > Metazoa > Chordata > Amphibia > Anura > Ranidae > Rana > Rana temporaria. Next base: position 117,071,209 of record NC_053497.1, read on the forward strand.
ATCGACAGCAGTCCTCCGGATCCAGAATCAGGGAAAGCCTAGACCGACAGGTGTCCCAACTACATCGGGTTAACGGCCGATGTGGACGCACTGAGAAGTGATGAACCCCTGGACTACTTGGTGGGCAGGCTTGACCTCTGGCCAGAGCTTGCACAATTTGCAATGGAACTGTTGGCTTGCCCCTCGTCCAGTGTCCTGTCCGAAAGGACGTTCAGCGCAGCAGGGGGGGGGGGTCGTGACCGATAAGCGCACTCGCTTAGCTCACAACAGTGTTGACTACCTCACATTTATAAAAATGAATGAGGCATGGATCTCGGAGGAATTCAACACATGTGACCAGTAGACCATGTTTCATTCAAATTCAGGTAAACGCCTGTGGGCAATTTTTTTGGGCCTGTACTGGCCGACACTTACTTCTGTATCTGGTCAATGCCTAATGTACCACCAGCCACAGAATACAAAGTTGTTTGCTGTCAGGTGAACGCCTGTGGCCGTGGGCTAATTTTTGGGGCCTGTAATGACCTACACTTACTTCTGTATCTGTTGAATGTATTCTGTGGCTGGTGGTACATTAGGAATTCACTGGATACAGACGTGTCGGCCATTACAGGCCCCAAAAATTAGCCCACGGCCACAGGCATTCACTGGTCAAACAACCTTGTATTCTGTGGCTGGTGGTACATTAAGCAAAGTTGTTTGCTGTCCGGTAAACGCCTGTGGCCGCGGGCTAATTTTTGGGGCCTGTAATGGCCGACACTTACTTCTGTATTCGGTCAATGCCTAATGTACCACCAGCCACAGAATACAAGGTTGTTTGCCGTCAGGTGAAGGCCTGTGGCCGTGGGCTAATTTTTGGGGCCTGTAATGGCCGACACTTACTTCTGTATCCGTTGAATGCCTAATGTACCACCAGCCACAGAATACAAAGTTGTTTGCTGTCAGGTGAACGCCTGTCAGCTAATTTTTGGGGCCTGTAATGGCCGGCACTTACTTATGTATCCGGTTTTTCACTTGATACTTCTGGTAGGTCAGTGTCCATGTTGTGGGACTATTTGTGCACAGCTAGTAAGTATTTTGTGGCTGCAAATATGACCTGCAGGCTTTTAATATTCGCCTGCCATCAAAGTCAATGGGGCCTGCCGCAAACTTGCGGTTAGCGGACATTTGCGAAAGTTCACGGTTGGCGAACCGTCCCGTCAGATGTTCGTCCATCACTATTACCCAGTGCGCCGTGAAAGAAAGGCAACATCCCTGTCCATGCCTGCTGGACCATGAGTCAGCGGTAATATGCACCTTACTGCTGACCGCCCTGTCCAACGAGGCCAAGACATTACCTTCCACATGCCGGTAGAGAGCCAGAATGGCCTTCTGTGAAAAGAAAATGGCATTTGTGAACCTGCCACTGAGGTACCACACATTACACAAATTCACAAAAGGGGCCAGAGTCTACCAGCTGAAAAGGCAGCAGTTGCAGTGATAGCAATTTGGCCAAGCTAGCATTCAGACGCTGAGCATGTGGATGGCTGTGACGGAGATTCTTTTTCGACGGTTTAGCAACTGGGGCAGGGAAATTTGCCTACTACAATCGGATGTTGGTGTACCACTATCAGATTGCCCGCAAGTACTCGGGACACCTAATTCTACACCGTCATTCCTCTCAGTGCAGGTTTCCGAGAGGACTGAAGGTATAGTGGAGTTGGAGATCCCAGCTGATGAAGAATAAGGAAAAAAGTCAGCCTTGTTTTTGATGCGTTTTTTTTAAGTAACAGATTGCATGGAAGGTCGACATATGTCTGGTCAAGCATGTGGTGCCCAAGCGGATGCCGTTTTGGCCACGCTTGATACGCTTCAGACATATGTTGATACGCTTCAGACATATGTTGCAAACAGCAATGGTGTAATATGCTGCACACGTGTCAAAAAAGGCCCACACCAAAAAACCTTTCAAAATATGCGGGGAATCAGCAGCGCCCTGCACATGCTTGGCTCTGCGGTGTGATGCAATAGGGTGGCTGCCCTTAATCTGCCCCCTGAAGGGCATCCTGCCTCGTTGGAGATGTGCCTTCTCCTCTCTTCTACCAGACACCCGAGTAGAGTCAGTGACCTCATCATCCCCTCCCTCCTCATCACTGGAGAAAACTTGGCAGCATGCTGCAGCTGGGGGAATGTGACTGCCAGTTTGTCCTTCTTGGGCACTCCCTCTCTCTAGGCTCACGTTACTCCCTTCCTCAACCTGGGTACCATCATCGGAGCTTTCAAAACGCTGTGCATCCTCCTGCAGCATGTACCCGACACTGTGGTCGAACAGTTCGGGGGACTCCTCCGTGCATGATGGTGAGGCTAGGCAAGGAGTGACTGATGACATGGAGGCGATGGAATATGCCACTTTGGCAGCTGCATTGCCAGGCAAGCTACTCTGAGCCTGGGTGACAGAGGATGAGGACGGCTTTGTTATCCATGCCACCAACTCTTCTGCATGTTGTGGCTCAATAAACACGGCCTGCTGCAGAAAAAAAAAAGAAGGACAAACGTGCCCCACGGCCACGTACTGAGCATGCACCGTGTCCACAACCAGCACTGTGAATTTTGATTAGCAAAACACCGCCTGAAGTTTATTAGAAAAAGTACACCAGGAATGGCCTGCAGTCAAATATAGGCTTGGCTAGGATAGATAGATAGATAGATAGATAGATAGATAGATAGATAGATAGATAGATAGATAGATAGATAGATAGATAGATAGATAGATAGATAACAATGGGAACGGCCTGCAGTCAGATCTAGCTACACTGGATACACTGTGAATAACCTGCCTGCCTGCTCAATCTAAATGACACTCTCGGTCCACGCCAATAACACACTACACAGGGCCGACATGCAGGCGGCCTTTGTTGTGCTTTTTAAAAGAGGAAGTAAACACCCCACCAAAAACAGGGAAAAAACAAATCCTGCAAGAGAAAGGCATAATGAGCTAGTATGCATAGCATACTTTTTTTAAATCAGAAAGGTGTTTATTGAAACACACACAAGTTCACACATATGCATAGCATACTAGCTCATTACATGTCACTTACCTGAAATCGAAGCCCCCGAAGTGCTCCTCGTTCGCCGCCATGTCCCCTTGCAGATTCTTCCTGGTATCGCCACTCTGACGCTGCGATTGGCCGGATCGGCGATGACGTCACTCCTGCACATGCGCACGGGACCGGCAGATCCCTGCGCATGCGCAGGAATACGGCATTAACCCAAATAATGCCATTCAGAAAAACTTCACTCTCAGTGCGCCTGCGCCGTAGACATCGGCGACTGTCATAAGCGTAAATATCTCCTAAAGCGTGCAGGTTTAGTATGTGTATCTCCCAGTGTCCCCGAGTGTGTGCCTCCCTCATCGAATTTTTCTTGTCTTAAATACTCTCAGACAATGAGATCATAAAAATTATAATAAGTTCTGCCCAAAAGGTATGCGTTCTTTCTTCATTGGTTGGTTGCAAATATGGGAGTTAACTGCCCTGATTTTCGTTAACCTTTTTCCAGTCGCCCAATGATTTTCCTTTAACTCTGATTTTATTGAGTTTCAATTACGTAGCAAAAAAAAACACATTATCCACATTCTATAGGTCAGGGGTTGACAAATCTGCTTGGAATATAGGAGCCAGCTAAAAAAGTTAGGAGCCAGAAAACGCGCCCCGTCCCGACGAGCTTGCGCGCAGAAGCGAACACATACGTGAGCAGCGACCGCATATGTAAACGGTGTTCAAACCACACATGTGAGGTATCGCCGCGATTGGTAGAGCGAGAGCAATAATTCTAGCCCTAGACCTCCTCTGTAACTCAAAACATGCAACCTGTAGAGTTTTTTAAACGTCGCCTATGGAGATTTTAAAGGGTAAAAGTTTGTCACCATTCCACGAGCGGACGTAATTTTGAAGCGTGACATGTTCGGTATCAATTTACTCGGCGTAACATTATCTTTCATAATATTAAAAAAAATGGGGATAACTTTACTGTTGTCTTATTTTTTAATAAAAAAAAAGTGTAATTTTTTCCCCAAAAAAGTGCGCTTGTAAGACCGCTGCGCAAATACGGCGTGCCAGAAAGTATTGCAACGATCGCCATTTTATTCTCTAGGGTGTTAGGATAAAAAATATAATGTTTGGGGGTTCTAATTAGAGGGAAGAAGATGGCAGTGAAAAATTACATTAGAATTGCTGTTTAACTTGTAATGCCTAACTTGTAATACCAACGGGCGCCAGCTTACACATCTGGTGGCAGGGCCGCTATTAGGAATCATGGGGCCCCGTACAGCCTACCTGACGGGGCCCCCCCCCCCCCCCCCACACACACACACACACACACACACACACACACACACACCTGACGGTATTCTAAACAATATTTTCACAAAAAAATACATTATTAATGGACACAAATGCCACGTCAATTCCCCCTCCTAGTACAAATCTCCCCTGCCTGCACAATTCCCCCAATCCCTCCTATTAGCCCCGAATTCCCTTATTGGCTCCTGGTAAACAATCACCCGCATCTCCCCTTCCAGCACAAATCTTCTTTCTTCAATCCCTCTCCTAGGACACGTTCCCACAAATCCGTCCTCCTAGCACAACCCCCTATCGGGGGAAGGGGAAGAAGCTCAGCGGGGCTGGCCAGGTTCATTATCCCTCCCTGTCTCTCACCCAGCAGCTGAAAGCCAACGGGAGTGACAGGGGGAGAAACCTTGGTGAAAGACACGAAGAGCATAGTTCTCCACCAACCATCCTGCTGTCTGGGCCCCTCTGTGTGCCGGGGCCCCCTACAGGAGGGCTGGTGGTCCCCCCCTATCAGCGGCCCTGTCTGGTGGTAATAACTTGTAATACCAACGGCTCACCACCAGATGGCGCCCCCTTCCAAGCCAAGTCGCCAGGACCCTATTTCTAGTGGCCATGGCGACCTGGATTTGTCGAGCCCTGCTATAGGTAATGATAAAGAACATACCACATTATAATAATATAGAAGAGAAGAAAGGAAAAAGGAAGGAAGGAAGAAAAAGAGGGAAGGAAGGAAGGAAGGAAGGAAGGAAGGAAGAAAAAGAAGGAAGGAAGGACAAAAAAAAAAAAAAAAAAAAAGGGAAGGAAAAAATAAAAAAAGGAAGAAAAAAAAAAAAAAAGGGAAGGAAGGAAGGAAGAAGGGAAGGAAGGAAGGAGATACCACTAGATCTACTCATCAATATATTTTTCCCATATTTTAAAGAGATATTCTGGACCAGTGGTTCTTAACCTTGTTGGAGGTACTGAACCCCACCAGTTTCATATGCGCATTCACCGAACCCTTCTTAATTGGAACAATAAAAATATGATTTTGCGTGTGATGGGCACAGTGGCTGCGTGTGATGGCATAGTGAGGCTGCAATATATATATATATATTTTTTTGCTAGTCAGAGAAGGCTCATTTAAAATAACACAAAACATTTTTTATCTGCCATTTTATATTAATAAAGTGCTGGTCACCTCACCTCAGTCAGCCTCCTCCCCTCCCCCCCAATCCCGCCATTTAATGATATGCTCTTAACACGTTCTACTTACTTTTAAACAAGTTCAGTTGTCTTTTTTAGCACACTGTCTGCAGCGCTGACACACAGCTCTCTGCGCAGCGCTCTGAGTCCCCCCCCTTCCGGCCGTGAGTGGAGTGAGGTCACGCCGCTGGAAGGGACCAAGAGACTCATTCATAGGGGGAGTAAACAGGTTGCAGCAGACAGGAAAGGGAGCGGGGAGGTGACGGTCCCGGATGCAGGAGTGCACTCGGCATCACAATTTGTACAGTGCAGCTGGCCGCGCTGGAGGTCACGGCAGAGCTTTACCTGCAGCTGCGCCCACCCCCCTCCTATACGAAATGGTATCGCCCAGGGCACCCGTCCGCCCCTGCCTTGTACTGTGTGACCTCTGCGAACCCCCGAGACTCACTCACCGAACCCCTGGAGAACCACTGCTCTAGACCATTCAAATTTCCTTTTTTCTTTTCCTTTCCCTCCTCTCCCCCACCTTAATCAGAATATCCCTGCCTTATTCTTCCTTTGTCCAATTAAAGTATATAATCTCCTATTCCCCATCTTCAACTCCCACAGTGATGGTAAATATATCACATACAACACACAAACATAAAAAAATAAAATATATATATATATTTTTTAAATAAATAAAACTACCAGAAATAGCTACTCAAACCAAGATCTACTTACTCATCCCAACATTGAACCATTTTTATGTCCTCCCTCTAACCCGTATATAGATTCCGTAATTCAAGGGATTCCCCTAGTATCTTCCAAGGGCGTCAAATTTGGCAGCATTGTTCATATGTGTCCAACTCCAGCGACAGAAGAATCTCCATCCTCTCAATATTGTCCATCTCCGACACCCACTCAATCAATAGGGATGAGCTTTGCGTTCGAGTCGAGTTCGACTCGAACATCGTATGTTCGACGAAATACGAACGTTCCGGGCCGTTCGCGCCAAATTCAAGTAGCGTGGCACGGCCCATAATTCACTGCGGCATCGCAGTGCATTGCTGGCTGATAATTGGCCAAGCATGCACTATGACCCACATGCTTGGCCAATCACAGCTTGCAAAAAACGGAGAGCCATAATTGGCCAAAGCCAGGGTGGCTTTGGCCAATTATGGCTCAGGGGGTTTAGTACACACCCCACACTATATAAGGCCGCCTGGAAGAGAGTAATGCCACGTACACACCATCACTTTATGTGATGAAAAAAAATGACGTTTTTAAAAACGTCACTTTAATTGACTGTGTGTGGGGGAAAACGTCGTTTTATGTCTTGTAAAAAACGACCAAAAAAAAATTGAAGTATCCTTTAATTTTATGTGTCGTTTTTCAAAAGTGCACTTTTTACTTCACAGAAATTGACCGTGTGTAGCAAAAAACTTCGTTTTCTAAGACGTTTTTTCATCCACGCATGCCCAGAAGCTACTTATGAAGCAAGCTTCAATGGTAAAACGTGGTGGAACGTAACCTCACTTTGCAAGATCATTGTGAGAAAACGATGGTGTGTAGGCAACTTCGTCTTTGAAAATTGAAGTTTCAAAAACGTCATTTTTTACTTCACAGAAAGTGTCGTTTTTTTTCCATCACATAAAGTGATGGTGTGTACGCGGCATTAGAGTTACAGTGTGTAGAGGATATATATGCATCCCAGGGGATGTATAAATATTTATACACTGTATTGAGTTTAGCTAGATCCACTCTTCCTAATATACTGACAGGCAGGCATGTGATTGTGCTAGCTGCAGTATTTTCATGTGGTGTACTGTCTGTGTCCTCTGCACAGTGTGCACCTAAAGCTACATGGTGTGTGTACTGTCTGGGTCCTCTGCACAGTGTGCACCTAAAGCCACGTGAATACAATTGCTGTTGTTGTCATATTAATATCACAGGCAGTGGCTGATCAGCAAGTATTTTCACTGCGAGGGCTTACAGTGTTGTGGCACCAGCACCACAGGCCCAATTTTTCGGCCCCTGTTCAACAGGGGCATGTAATTACAATTCTTGATCTAATATTTCACAGCAGGGCCCATTCCTGCGCCCACCAAGAGTAACTGTGAGGACTTGCAGTGTTGTGGTACCAGCGCCAGCACCAAAGGCCCAATTTTTCTACCACTGTTCAACAATGGCATGTACCGTATTTAAATCGGCGTATACCGCGCACTATTTTGCCCTGAAAATCAGGGCAAAATCGTGGGTGCGCGATATACGCCGATACCCGCTTTCCCGCCACGAGTTTGAATACTGCGCCGGCATATACCGAGCGCAGTACACTCGTGTTTCTTCGGGCAGTCTCGGCGCCTCTCACGCTGACCTCCTGAGCATACAGAACGTCAGCGCGAGATTTGCCGAGCCTGCCCGACGATACACGAGTGTACTGCACTCGGTATATGTCGGCGCAGTATTCAAACTCGGTGCGGGGAGGACGTGAGGACGCCGCACCCGACGAAGAGGACACCCGAAGCCGCAGAAGGACGCCGGACCCGACGAAGAGGACACCCGAAGCCGCACGCCGGACCCGACGAAGTACAACAAAAACTTTTTTTCCCACAGGATTCACGGCAACTTTAGGGGTGCGCGGTATACCGCGATAAATACGGTAATTACAATTCTTGATATAATAGTTCACAGCAGTGTGTTCCAGCGCCCACCAAGACTAACTGTGAGGGGCACACTAACACCTAGGGCCCAAATTTCTACAGAGTATATACGGCAGTCCCCTACTTTCAAACATCCAACTTATAAACGACTCCTACTTGCAAACGGAAGGAGACAACAGGAAGTGAGAGGAAATCTACCCCTAGGAAGGGAAATTCTCTTCTGTAAGAGGGGTCTCCCGTCCACTGATGCTTCATCACCAATCCTTGTTTGACTAAAAAAAAAACAAATTTTACAAAAAAACATATCATTGGGACAGAAAGTGAGGTGCAATCTTCTGAACAGATGGGCACAGACAGCAAAACAAATGTTACAGGGGTGATAACCCTTCTCTATGTTTTCCAAAAAGCTTAAAAAATTTTTTGGCTGGAGCTACACTTTAAAAAACTACCAGTTCAAAATTACAAACAGATTCTACTGAACAACAAATCTACAGTTCCTGTCTTGTTTGCACTGCCTGTATACTGCTGTTCAAAGTATATAGGGCCATAGTACAATTTTGTCCTTGTGACAAGTTAGATAAGTCTCTTTTCAAGAAACAGCTGCCAATTAAGATACTCGTCTAGGAAAAGAGATAGCAATCAAAAAGGCCAATTTCCTGCTTAAAATTAAAGGAATATGGCGAATAGGTTCAAAAGGTTGCTTTTGCAACACTGACAATACCAAATTCAAATCCCATGGGCACAAGGGAGACTTGACTGACGGATTGATCCGCAGTACCCCCTGAATGAACGCCCGAACTAGCGAATGAAATGCCAGTGGTCTTTGAAAGAAGACCGATAGAGCCAAAATTTTACCCTTGATGGTACTAAGGGCTAGTTTCATATCCACTCCTGACTGGCAAAAAGCAAGAATTTTGCTTATTTCAAATTTCTGGTAGCCACACCAAAGGGCAGTGCCACAAATTGGAAGTGGCGCTGTTCTACTGCAAACCTTCGGAATCTTTGGTGAGCGGGGTGGATAGGTACATGTAAATATGCGTCCTTGATGTCTATGGACAGCATAAATTCTCCGCCTTGTAGGGTGGCGACCACGGATCGAATTGTTTCCAATCGGAAATGGCGAATGTTTAGAAACCGATTTAGAGATATTAGATCCAGGATGGGTCTGACGTCTCCATTTGGTTTTGGAATCACAAAGAGGTTTGAATAAAAACCTGAACCTTGCTCTTTTAGGGTTACTTCTGTAACCACCCCTTGAGACAGCTTGCTCAAGCATTTTCAGCCAACCACAAAGGCCAAAGGAAATCAGGCTCAGAAAAACAAGAAGCTGTGGTGTTCAAGAGCTAACAAGCAAGACCCCAAAGCCTCTCTGTGAAGGGGCACCCCCACTCGGCCGAGTGGGGGGGGGGCGGCTTTGTCGGTTTTCAGTGGCATGGCAGACAGAAATCCAGGACACGTGGGTAGTATCCACAGTATCCTCAGGGTACAAACTGGAATTTTGAGAGATCCCATCTTCTCAGTTTCGAAGTTCAAGACTCTCCAAAGATCCACAAAAAAAAAAAAAAAAAAAAAAAAAAAAAAAGGAGGATCCTTCTTGAAAGAGGTTTGAATAAAAACCTGAACCTTGCTCTTTTAGGGTTACTTCTGTAACCACCCCTTGAGACAGCAAGTGAGACAACAGACTCACTTGCTGTCTCAAGGGGTGGTTACAGAAGTAACCCTAAAAGAGCAAGGCCACTGAAAACCGACAAAGCCGCCCCCCCACTCGGCCGAGTGGGGGTGCCCCATTCACAGAGAGGCTTTGGGGTCTTGCTTGTTAGCTCTTGAACACCACGGCTTCTTGTTTTTCTGAGCCCGATTTCCTTTGGCCTTTGTGGTTGGCTGAAAATGCTGTCGCCACTGTCTGGATGCAAGTCTTCCCGGGACTGGGGAAAGAGAACGTCTTTCTCAGGTAAAAGAGTGGTTTTACCGCTCGATATCTTTTGGATATATTTTTCCAGATCCTCCCCAAAGAGGCGTTCGCCACCGAAAATCTGCGCGCGACCCGGGGCTATGGCTGCTGTCTCAGGTGTGAGGGAAGCTCCCTCCTTATGGCCGCACATCTCTGTGTGTAACACCCATTGCCATTACCTGCTGTCCCATTTGAGAGGAGGAGGAGGGAGGCGACTGAAGCAGAGCTCTGCAGCAGAGAAGAAAAAGTGTGCTTGCCCTGAAGAAAGCCGTCACTTCGCAAAGCATGGCGAGTTAAACTCAGCTCTTTACTCCCCCCAGTGGTGGCTTTAGAGAAGACACTCACCCAACATATAGGAAAAGGTCCTTAAACATTGTTTAGGACTCTTAACCACTTACCTGCTCCCCACCGCTGTTTTTTCTGCTGAAATTAGACAGACCAATCTTCACCCATCACGGCGGGCTTTGTGTGCCAACCTTCAGAGATATGGGTTCCTATTTAAAGGATACCTCTCCCTTGGGCCTTGTAAAAAAAAACTCTTACCAGGACTTTTAGGGGTAAATATGTATTTATTGCTTTTCATCAGATGCCTACAATACAGGAAGGTACATATCAATACATATGGTCTGAGAAACTGTATAACGTAGGCCCATCACGAGTCCAACAATTTCGCCTCCCATGTCGGGTGGCTAACAATGTGTGATATGGAAAAACACGGAGGGCTGATAAAACATAAATCAGTAGAACAACATCTGATCATCGTGAAAGAGAAAAGGAGAAAAAGTAAGGGGAGAAAGAAGAGGGAAAACAAAAGAGAGGAAAAGGGAGGAAGAAAAAGAAGAACTGAGAGGGCCACGACACGTCATCTGTGTAGAGCAGTGGTCTCAAAGTACCGGCCCGCGGGCCATTTGCGGCCCGCGGACCAGTTATAAATGGCCCACAGGCAGGGTGGAAGTGAGGGGAGCAAAAAAAAAAATGTTTTTTCTTTTTTTTTTTGAGCTGGCGCCATCTGGTGGTGAGCCGTTGGTATTACAAGTTATTACCACCAGATGTGAGCTGGCGCCATCTGGTGGTGGCCGTTGGTATTACAAGTTAAGCATTACAAGTTAAACAGCAATTTTAATGTCATTTTACACTATTTTCACTGCCATATTCTTCCCTCTAATTAGAACCCCCAAACATTATATATATTTTTTATCCTAACACCCTAGAGAATAAAATAGCGATCGTTGCAATACTTTCTGTTACGCCGTATTTGCGCAGCGGTCTTACAAGCGCACTTTTTTGGGAAAAAATTACACTTTTTTTAATTAAAAAATAAAACAGTAAAGTTATCCCCATTTTTTTTAATATTATGAAAGAATGTTACGCCGAGTAAATTCATACCCAACATGTCACGCTTCAAAATTGTGTCCGCTTGTGGAATGCCGACAAACTTTTTTACCCTTTAAAATCTTCATAGGCGACGTTTAAAAAAATCTACAGGTTGCATGTTTTAAGTTACAGAGGAGCTAGAATTATTGCTCTCACTCTACCAATCGCGGCGATACCTCACATGTGTGGTTTGAACACCGTTTACATATGCGGGCGCTGCTCACGTATGTGTTCGCTTCTGCGCGCAAGCTCGTCGGGACGGGGTGCGTTTTCTGGCTCCTAACTTTTTTAGCTGGCTCCTAGATTCCAAGCAAATTTGTCAAACCCTGACTTACACCAGTGCTGGTGGTAATAATGCGCTCGCTGACACCAGTGCTGGGGGTTAATAATGTGTTCGCTGACACCAGTACTGTTGTTTTTGAAGTTTGAAAGTTTGCATGCGGCCCCCCATGGCATATGAAAACTTGTCTTGTGGCCCTCAGGTAGTTTGAGACCCCTGGTGTAGAGTATACATGGAGTGAGTATCAGGGCTGATCTCAAAGTGTTAGTAATGACTTTAAGGAGTCAGAGGTAGAATAAACGATCCACAAGAGCCACAAGGTCTTAAATTTATTATAAGTGTCAGTACCTAGGGCCAACATTTCCTCCATGCGCATGATATCATTGAATACAGAGACCCACAGGGACAAGGGAGGGGTAGTAGTAGTTTTCCAAAATTGGGGGTTAAGCTGCCTTGCGGCCGCCAGAAAGAGACGCAGCAAGGTACCCTTCTGGGAAGCTATGGAGTCAGGTAACATGGACAGTAAAGCTATCTCTGGTGAAGGTGTTAGGGATCGATCATAGAGCTTGCTGTATATGGCAAAGACCTGAGACCAAAGGGGCTGAACGGTCAGACACTTCCACCAAATATGGAGGTAGCTACCATCCACCGAGCCGTATCTCCAACACACAGGGGGCACAAATGGAAAGATTTTATGTAGAGAGCGAGGATCCCTGTACCATCGAGAGAGGAGCTTAAAGTGTTTCTCCTGAGAGTAGCAGAAGACAGAGGACTTGTGAGTGAGATAGTAAGATTTCTGCCAATCCGCTGTTTGGAGTTCCTTTCCCAGATCCGTGGATGACTTCCTTGTGTAGGAGGGGGGGGTTGATCATGTATCAAAGTGTGCTGCAGTGTGTACATAGAGGAGAGCAAATGTCTTGGTGTTTCTGAGAGAGAGCACAGCTGTTCAAAACCTGTTAGGGGTCTGTGAGTCTGGGATGAGGAAAAAAGGTCAGAGCAAAAGGAGGATATGCGCAGGGCCGTGAGCCAATTACCATGGTCCCTAGGCAGTACAGGGGAGCCGGAAACGGGGTGTACAAATGAGCTCCCTATGGGCCAGGCGTGACGAGAGTACGGTCCCAACCGTGTGTGAGCCCAGTCCCTGAGGTAACGCAGGGTGATCGAAAAGGGATGTGAGTGGTGATGGGTCAGTGGACAATAAGGAAAGCAATCCCTTCTTGTACCACAACTGTAGGGCGGCTGTTGTCAGCGGAGAAGCATCAAAAAGTAACTGTAGGTGATGTCCATAAACCCAAAGCAAGGCCCGGAGATCATAAAGGATAAAATCCTGTTCTACCATGTTGGAAGCTTTAGGGAAGGGGCGAGGGAACCATTCTAACACCCTGGATAATACTGCAGCCCTATGATATAATTCAAAGTCGGGTAGTCCCACCCCGCCCCAAGTCTTAGGGTATGCGAGTAAGGTGTGATGGATGCGGGACATGCCTTGGTGCCAAATAAAACGTATGGACATGGAGCGTAGGGAAGAGAAAAATTATTTGGAGACAGAGATGGGTACAGTTTGGAACAAATAGAGTAATTTAGGAAATGTGTCCATTTTTAATGTATTAATACATCCAAACCAAGGTATTAGGGCGGAGTCCCAGGCTTCCAATTCCCTCCGAAGCTGGGTCAGAAGTGGGAGATAATTGAGGGCATAAAGCTGCGACAGATTGGAGGGGATCGTTATAGCCAGATAAGAGATGCCCTTAGGGGTCCACTGGAAGGGAAAATGTGCCTGTAATCTAGTGAGAGTTGTACGGGGAAGGGATCTGTTCAGAGCTTCAGTCTTGGATATATTTAATTTAAAAATACTAAAGTCCCCGAACCTATGAAATTCACTCATTAAAGAGGGGAGAGACGTGTGAGGTTGTTGAATTACCAGGACTTTTAGCGAAGTAGTGAAAGTGCTGGATCCTAGAGCCCAGTCCCCCAAGGAGACATGTTACAGGCGACGCCTCATGTATGAGGCCAGGATCCCGTCCAGTTTTGGCTTAATTTTTGGCATCTTGGATGGTTCCGAAAGCATAGCTCTTTTTACCCCCAGAGGGTCTCTTTGGCAGAGCTTTCTTTTAGCATCCTATCGCGTCCAACACCTTTAGACACTGGCGAAAAAACGGAGGTACTTCCCTGATGGGAGGGGTTATATGGAGGGGAACGGTCTTCAATTAGTTGTGTCAGTGTCCAATCACCGCTGGTGACCCTTAACCAATTATGTAATGACTGGCTTTGTGTCCCGTGGTGTATGATAAAGAAATGTGTTCTGGTACAAAAGGTATCTGGCTCTCTATTGAATACATCCCTGTCAGGGAACGAAGCAAGAAATAGACAAAAGTTGCAGATTCCAGCCAGTGTTTGATTAATTGCTGCTGTATAGGGATCAGATTTGATAAGAATGGAAAATCTCTGTGACAAAGAGTTTGAGATATTCGACGATTTGACTCCTTACTCTATACCAGTGGTCATCAACCCTGTCCTGCAGGGCCCACTAGGCCAGGTTTTATGTATTACCTTGGGGAGATGCAGACCAGAATACTGCAATCACCGAGGAGCAAATGATATCAGCTGTGATGTATTTGAGTTATCTTGCAAACCTGGCCTGTTAGTGGGCCCTGCAGGACAAGGTTGATGACCACTGCTCTATACCAAAAACTATCTCCGTGCCACGGCTGGAGGAAACCCTGGATTGCCAAACAGGGGAGTCATTAATCCCACTTTAGGGGAAAGTCCTAGTTGAGTATGTAATTTGTCCCAAATACGCAATAAATGTGCTGTAAGAAAAGACAAAGAAGAGACTGGACCCCGGACAGAGATATCTAACCAGGGAAGTGCCTGAAGATCGAAAGGAGCGATTGACTGTTTCTATATGTACCCATTGTTTAACCCTCCTGGCGGTAACCCCGAGCACGACTCGGGGTTGATTTTTTCTACCAAAATCGGTAACCCCAAGTCACGTTCGGGGTAGCTATGCAGAGCCTGCAGCGCGCGCTGGCTTATCTTCTCCTGGATCCAGCGATGTCACCGCGCTGTGTGAGCGAGCGGGACCTCGCTCGATTCACACAGCGTCCTCCTGTGCAGCCGATCTCTGTTCCCTGCGACGTTACGACGCACGGGAGCGGAGATCGACGCCAAATTCAAAAAAGTAAACAAGTAAACAAACACTATACATACAGTACTGTAATCTATAAGATTACAGTATACTGTATGTAAAAAAACACACCCCCCTTGTCCCTAGTGGTCTGCCCAGTGCCCTACATGTTCTTTTATATAAAAAAAAAAAAAAACACCTTTCTTTCTGCCTGCAAACTGTAGATTGTCCATAGCAACCAAAAGTGTCCCTTTATGTCAAAAATGGTTTTAGATCAGCTAGAAAACAGCGATAATAAATTATAATCACTTGCAGAATTGTGTGATAGCGATTTGTGGGGAAATTCGTCATAAAAAAATAAATAAAATAATGACAGCAACAATTCTGCAACTGAGCAAATTTCAGTGATTTTGAGTTGATTACATCATTGAATCATTTTTATTAGAATTATATTATTTGTTATAATTATTTATAATTTTTATTATATTATAATTTTGTTTTTAAAAAAAGGTCATACCCGGGATGCCTATCAGATTCTTGTTTGGTCAGATTTAAGTGAGTTATTCCTAAAAATTACAGGCCTACAGTATAAAACGCCAAATTTCCTTGCAAATAATGGTACCGCTTTCAGCATGTTTTTTCTGAAAGAATCATACCGCCAGGGAGGTTAAGGTGGGAATGATGGAACCAATTTACTAGTCTAGTTAACACCGCTGCAACATGATAGTAATAGAGAGTCGGTGCCCCTTCAACCCCTTTTGCGTTAGGGAGGGATAGAATTCTCCTTTGCAGTCTAGGTCTATTGGAACCCCAAATAAACCTTGTAAAAGCAGATTGTAGAGTAAAAAAAAAAAAAAATAAGAAGAAAAAAAATAAGAACGGGGGGGGCCCACTATAGGTATAGTTTGGAAAAGATAAAGAAAACACAGTACTATATCCATTTTCAATATATTGATCCTCCCAAACCATGAATATTGGTCTCGATCGTACTTTTTAAGATCTTGTATTGTGCACTGCATAAGAGGGTAATAATTTTCTATATATAGCCTATTAAGATCTTGTGGAATTTACTTACAAATACTTAAAGAGGTTGTACAGGAAAAAATGTTTTTCCCTAAATAGCTTCCTTTACCTCAGTGCAGTCCTCCTTCACTTACCTCAATCCTTCGATTTTGCTTTTAAATGTCCTTATTTCTTCTGAGAAATGCACACTTCCTGTTCTTCTGTCTGTAACTCACCACCGTAATGCGAGGCTTTCTTCCTGGTGTGAAGAAAGCCTCTTGAGGGGGGGGAGGGGGCGAGCAGGCAAGTCAGGACATCGCGGGTGCCTGGCGGACATCGCGGCCGCCTGGCACGCGCATCGGCATCTCAGTGATGCGGCCGGCGGCGCTCGCCCCCCAGTGGCCAGGAGGAGCGGAGGCCGTAAAAAAACAGCCACCCAGAGATTTAGAGCCACCCTGCGGCCGTATATAGTCGTATGGCCGTCAGGAAGTGGTTAAAATTGCTCAGGGCTCCAAAACGTTGAAATTTATACAGAATCAGGGCCGGACTTACCATTGGGCTTGACTGGGCTCAAGCCCATGGGCCCTGGCCAATCGCGGCAAAACCCCCCGTTCGTGGCAATCGCAGCACCCCCCCTCCCGCAATTTTGTGGCAATCCCCTCCCGCAATTCACAGCAATCCGCCGTTTGCGGCAATCGCAGCAACCTCCCGCAATTTCGCAGCAATCGCGGCAACCCCCTCCCGCAATTTTGTGACAATCCCTCATTCGCGGCAAATTTCGGCACCCCCCCTCAACAACTTAGGCGGATGGATGTAATCCTTGGCACCCACCCCCCCTTAACAACTTTGGCGGATGGATGTAATTCTCGGTAGCCCCCCAGCTCAACATCTTCGATGCTCCAGGGGGCCCCTTCACTGAGCTGTGCAAGTGGTCCCAAAATTACTGAAGGCAGCCCTGGGAAGAGGTAAGAAGTCTGTCCGGCGGCTGCCCCCCCCCCCCCCCACAACTTTGATCGGTCGGGCGGCGGATCCCCCCCGCTCAACAACTATGATCGGTCGGCGGTAACAACCCACCCCCCCCGCCCAGGGGGCTCCTTCGATTATTAAGCCCAGGGGCCCCCACCACCCTAAGTCCTGCCCTGCACACCACTGTTATAAAACATTGTAAATAAGTACGTTTTCTCCTTCACTGATGGGCACTGATGGTACTGCACTGACGGGCACTAATAAGGTGGCACTGATGTGGTGGCATTGATGGGCACTAAAATGCAGCACGGATGGGCACTGATAGGCGGCACGGATAGGCGGCATGGATGGGCTTGGATAGGTGGCACGGCTGGGCACGTGATTGGACACGGCTGATCACGTGGTAAGAGTCTCCGTGAGAGACTCTTTACCTTGATCGGTGTTGTCAGACTGACACCCTGCAACAACGATCGCCGCGATGCGCGCCCCCGGGGGCGTGCAGCGGCTCAGAATCCTGAGGACGTCATATGAAGTCCAGTCAGGATTCTACAACCACTTTGCCGACGTCAATTTGTCATTGGCGGGCGGCAAGTGGTTAAAAAAATAAAATAAAAATTGGGGATATTTATTATAGCAAAAAGTACAAAATACTGTGTTTTTTTTAAAAATTTACACTATTCGTTTATAGCACAAAATGTAATCGCAGAGATGATCAAATACCACCAAAAGAAAGCTCTATTTGTGGGGAAAAAAAGGACGTCAATTTTGTTTGGGTACAGCGTCGCACGACCACACAATTGTCAGTTAAAGCAACGCCGTGCCGAATCGCAAAAAATGGCCCGGTCATTGGCCAGCCAATTCTTCCTGGGGCTGAAGTGGTTAAAAAAAAAAATAACACTAAACATGAGTGATAAATATTGCAAAACATTAATATTTGATTAATAATGCATGCCTTTTTGCGAATTGACTACTTTTGAAATAAATACTGCATTTTACGGCGATTTTAACAAAAAAAAAAATGGATGCAGTATTTATCTGTTAGTGAACTGACCCCTAAGAATTCTTGCAGAGACCAAAAGCTACACACAGTCACTGACTCTACAGCACATGAACCATCTGCCCATAGACCATTCCCCCCAGAGCTATGCCTAGCTGGGACTTCGGTGTCTTCACAAAGGCATCTGCCCAGGGGCAGAGTCCCTGCACAGGGGACCCAGCAACACTAAGACCCTGCCTCATACTATTTATGGGCTCTCCCACCACCTACTGGGCATTCTTCTTCAGGGATAGGCTGTTAGGCTGTTGTCTATAAATATTCATGCTGCCCACTTTGTTCTTTCTCCCCTATCATTCCAGAATCCTACAGGGGAAAGTAATCAGAGCAGCAGCCTATGAGACACTGAGCAGGCCTAAACAATCCACCCCTGCTCCACTAATTACAGAGTAGCTGACTAAATTCAAACCCTACACTACTCTAGAAGGGTGCTACACAGGTATAACATGGTGCAAAAGATGGCTAAGTTATGGCAAAGGGTGCGGATCCTCCACAATATAAAATACATACAAAAACAAAACATAGAAAAGCCATTGTTCCAAAAAGACTCAAAACAGAATAAAAATGTGTCGTCCGTGTAGGATGACCACAAATCTTATTCAAGGTACATTAACATGGCACACTTCAGGTCTACCATACACTAATTTTAAGCGGTTTTGATAGAATGAAGAAAATAAATGTCCTCATTAGGGAGATTTTCCCTCACTACCTATCCCAGAAAAAGTCTAACTCTTCCTCACTCAACAATTAATTTTTTCTTCTGTCACAATTGGAAAGAATTCTTGCCAATCCCTGCCATAATGATGACATTTTAACCTTTCCCCACTGCACTAGAAGTGCGATTTTGTCTTTGACAGACAGTAACCTGACAGCAATAAATACACCCCTGCGCTGAGGTGGTGTGCACAGTCTGCGAGAGTGCAATACAGTAATAAATACACCCCTGCGCTGAGGTGGTGTGCACAGTCTGCGAGAGTGCAATACAGTAATAAATACACCCCTGCGCTGAGGTGGTGTGCATGGTCTATGAGTGTTATACAGTAATAAATACACCCCTAAGGTGGTGTGCACTGTCTGTGGGAGTGCCGTACTGTAATAAACACACCACTGTGCCATACCTACCGGCCATAAATACACCACTGCGCTGAGGTGGTGTGCACTGTCTGTGGGAGTGCCGTACTGTAATAAACACTGGACATTAATAAATACACCACTGGGCTGGAGGTGGTGTGCATACTGTAAGAGTGCCATACCTACTGGCCATAAATACACCACTGCGCTGAGGTGGTGTGCACAGTCTGCAAGAGTGCAATACAGTAATAAATACACCCCTGCGCTGAGGTGGTGTGCATGGTCTGTGAGTGTTATACAGTAATAAATACACCCCTAAGGTGGTGTGCACTGTCTGTGGGAGTGCCGTACTGTAATAAACACACCACTGTGCCATACCTACCGGCCATAAATACACCACTGCGCTGAGGTGGTGTGCACTGTCTTTGAGAGTGCCATACAGTAATACCAGACATTAATAAATACACCCCTGCGCTGAGGTGGTGTGTACGGTCTGTAAGAGTGCCATACAGTAATAAATGTGTCAAAAATCGGTATAAACATGCGCAACCAAAAAAAAAAAAAAATTGGATTGGATTGGATAGAACCAAACAAGGTGTCCTGTGCAAAAGAAATAAGTAGATATAAATAACCATAAAATATAGTGTAACACTCAAGTGAAAAAA
Organism: Rana temporaria; assembly: GCF_905171775.1. Classification (NCBI taxonomy): domain Eukaryota; kingdom Metazoa; phylum Chordata; class Amphibia; order Anura; family Ranidae; genus Rana; species Rana temporaria. The sequence goes on from NC_053497.1 coordinate 117,090,848, forward strand.
GTGCAAGTGAAAAATAATACAAAGAAAATAGTAATAAATACCAGACATTATGAAATACACCACTGTGCTGAAAACCCCTCAAATTCCAGTACTTTTTTTTTAAATGCTGTAAGGTGCAATGCAATACACCACACTGCTGCCAACAAAACCTCATTAAATGTCAGTCTTGCATTAAGGCAGCTCATTCAATAAATGGCACCACAGCACTCTAACATATGTAACACATACATTGCTATAATACTTCACATTGCTGGAGCCTTTACCCTGAAAATGTTTCTTATGCGTAAAAGGCTGCAGAGAAAGAGGCAAGGCTCATGTCTTTCCTCAGTGTGTATAGAGTACATGGCAAACTTGTTATAGAAAGTAGTCCTCTTCGTTACAAAATGGCCAGACTGGCCCTTCATGTTTGCACACACTAACAGCCAAGCATTTGCATTACTTTTTCTAGTAAGAGAAAACAAACGCACCGACACTTCCCATGGCACTGCTGATTAGAAATATGCCTTATCCCCTAGCACTGTACTCACTGTTGTGTATGGTAGTCTGCACTCAGCGCTCCCTCAGTTCCTGGACAGGGGGTCACATGACCACCCCCAGGTGCCGCTGATTACCTGCCTGGTGCCAGCATTACCTGGAGTGGATCTATGGTAGAGCACTGGCCTGGACTTTTTATCAGGGGTATTCCAAAGGAAGGATGCTGTGCACAACCTGGGCAAAACTGGAAGCTGAATGACTTCTCTTATGTGGGGCTTCTATTGCTGCTCAGATTTTAAAAGTGCAGGGCTGTCATTCAGATAAAGCTTTAGGGCCAGATTCACAGTAGAAATACGCCGGCGTATCTACTGATACACCGGCGTATTTTCAAATTTGCCGCGTCGTATCTTTAGTTTGAATTCTCAAACCAAGATACGACGGCTTTAGGCTTCGATCCGACAGGCCTTCGGATCGTAGGTGTAATACTTCGGCGCCCGCTGGGTGGAGTTTGCGTCGTTTTCCGCGTCAGGTATGCTAATTAGCTGTTTACGGCGATCCACGAAGGTACGCGCGTTCGTCGCATTCTCTTACGTCGTCGCTAGTCGGCTTTTCCCGGCGGATAGTTACGGCTGCTATTTCATGGCTTATATTTAGACTGCCCATGTTAAAGTATGGCCGTCGTTCCCGCGTCGAATTTAAAAAAATTTTTTTTTGCGTAAGTCGTCCGTGAATAGGAATGGACGTAACGCACGTCACCATTCAAAAGATTACGTCGGTGCAATGTCATTTCGTGCAAAGCACGGCGGGAAATTTCAAAGCGGAGCATGCGCAGTACGTTCGGCGCGGGAACGCGCCTAATTTAATTGATACACGCCCCATTTGAATTAGGCGGGCTTGCGCCGGACGCATTTTTGCTACGCCGCCGCAAGTTTACAGGCAAGTGCTTTGTGAATCAAGCACTTGCGCTTAAAACTTGCGGCGGTGTAACGTAAATGGGATACGTTAGACCGCCGCAAATGTACCTGAATCTGGCCCTTGGTTCCTAGGGCCTTGGTGACCAACATGCGCCCCTGATGGTGCAGCTCTTGGGGCCCATGCAGACAGTAGTCTGTGTTTTCCTTACCTATGTGGTTACTATATGGAAGAAAAAATATTCTTGAAGCTTTAAAGCGGGGGTTCACCCAAAAAAAAAAAAAATTAAATTGCATCTAGCAGATATAGCATATTAAGAACAATAGATTTCGGCAGTTTTTTTTACCACCCTGACACCCTGAACTGGTTCTTGACCATCAAGTGAATTCTGGAAAATTCCTGTTGCCTGGCTGTGCATGTGAGGGGGACCCAAAAGTACAGTGGCTCCTACGGGGGTAGCACTACATAAATTAACGTTTTTGTGCCCTGGTTTCAGCTGTGACTACTTAAAGTGGAGGTTCACCCTAAAAACAATTTTTTTACATTAAAAAGTACAATAGTAAGTACATTTCATTTCGGCAGTTTTTTTTTTTTTTGCTCTGTACTTACCTTTATATCCTGATGTTGTCCAGGGCTTCCGGGTTCCGATGACTGCGGGACTGGGCGTTCCTATCCTTCTGTAGGATGATTGACGTCTTGTGAAACAGGTGACCTGTCGCACAACACGAGTCACCAGACGTCGGGAAAGAGCCGAGCTGCGAGTCGGCACTATACGGCGCCTGCGCAGTCAGCTCTACACAGCAGGCGCAGGCGCCGTATATTGCCAACTCTTAGCTCGGGTATTTCCGGAAATCTGGTGACGCGCGTCACCTGTTTCACAAGCCGTCAATCATCGAACGGAAGGATAGAAACGCCCAGTCCCGCAGTCATCGGAACCCTGAGGCTGGGATAGGAACGCCCAGTCCCGGAGTCGTCAGAACGCGGGAGCCCTGGACAAAATCAGGATATAAAGGTAAGTACAGAGCAAAAAAAAAAAAAACTGCCGAAATGAAATGTACTTACTATTGTACTTTTTAATGTAAAAAAATAGTTTTTAGGGTGAACCTCCACTTTAAGTAGTCACAGCTGAAACCAGGGCACAAAAACGTTAATTTATGTAGTGCTACCCCCTTAGGAGCCACTGTACTTTTGGGTCCCCCTCACATGCACAGCCAGGCAACAGGAATTTTCCAGAATTCACTTGATGGTCAAGAACCAGTTCAGGGTGTTTTGTTTTCTGTTTTATTAGGGGATGAACCTGGATAGGGATCAGAAGATAAGTGATGCCCTGAGCCCAGAACTGTAACTTGAATGCAACTTGAGGACTTGAAACTGTCTCTGGTTAACAAAAAGAAATAAATCACGAGGCTGTCCTCCCATAGGATAAATGGATCAGCTCAATTGGTAAAAGAAAGGTTTCCATTCACTGAATACAGGTGCTCTATCTCTGTAGAAAATGCAAAGGCACCTGGCTGCGCCAAAGCAATGAGGGAAAAGTGCACAAGGAGAAAGAGTCTTATTACAGACACCTTGCACGTCTAAAGCCTCGTGCACACAAGCATTGGACTTTTGTTCGAAGGGCGTTGGCCAGGAACTTGTCTTGCATACAAACAGCAACGAATTGTTGGCCAACAAACACAAAACTATGTGGTTTTTTGGCTCTTTAGCGCCATCATTTGGGCAAGTCTGCTAATATTGTGTTTGGTGAGCATTGATTCCAAGCAAGCTGGTTTGTACTTTGGACTTTTGTCTGACGAACTTGTGTACACACGATGAGAAAATCCAACAACAGACTGTTGTCCACGGAAAATTTTAATGCCTGCCTTCCAACATTTGTCCGCAGAAAATCCGACAACAATTGTCCGATGGAGCATACAAACGGTCAGATTTTCTGCCAACAGGCCATCAACACAAAATTCTCGTTGGAAAAAGGGGTTGTAAAGGTTTTTTTTTGTATTTTCAAAATAGGTTCCTTTAAGCTAGTGCATTGTTGGTTCACTTACCTTTTCCTTCCATTTCCCTTCTAAATGTTTTTTTTTCTTTGTCTGAATTTCCTGTGTCTCCGCAGTAAACTTGCCACCATCATCTGAGCGGTGGTTAGTCAGCCAGAACAGCTTACTGAGGAGGAACAGAAAGTGAGAAATTCAGACAAAGAAAACAAAGAAAAAAAACATTTAGAAGGGAAATCGAAGGAAAAGGTAAGTGAACCAACAATGCACTAGCTTAAAGGAACCTATTTAGAAAATAAAAACAAACCTTTACAACCCCTTTAACCACTTATGGACCTATTCATGCCAATATACGTCGGCAGAATGGCACGGCTGGGCACAATCACGTACCTGTACGTGTCTCTTTAAGCCAAGCCGTGGGGTAGCGAGCTCGGTCCGAAGCTCCGTGACCGCACCCGCGGGACCCGCGGACCCGATCGCCGCCGGTGTCCCGCGATCGGTCACGGGAGCTGAAGAACGGAGAGAGGTGTGTGTAAATACACCTTCCCCGTTCTTCATTGTGGCAGTGTCAGTGATCGTCTGTTCCCTGATATAGGGAAAGACGATCACGGACGTCACACGTCCAGCCCCGCCCCCCTACAGTTAGATACACATATGAGGTCACACTTAACCCCTACAGTGCCCCCCTAGTGGTTAACTCTTAAACTGCAATTGTCATTTTCACGGTAAACAGTGCATTTTTATAGCACTTTCTGCTGTGAAAATGACAATGGTCCCAAAAATGTGTCAAAATTGTCCGATATGTTCGCCATAATGTCGCAGTCATGAAAGAAATCGCTGATCACCGCCATTAGTAAAAAAAAATGAATTTAATAAAAATGCAATAAAACTATGCCCTATTTTGTAAACGCTATAAATTTTGCGCAAACCAAACGATAAACGCCTATTGTGATTTTTTTTACCATAAATAGGTAGAAGAATACGTATCGGCCTAAACTGAGGAAAAAAAATAATTTTTTATACATTTTTGGGGGATATTTATTATAGCAAAAAGTTGAAAATATTGAATTTTTTTCAAAATTGACGCTCTATTTTTGTTTATAGCGCAAAAAATAAAAACCGCAGAGGTGATCAAATACCACCAAAAGAAAGCTCTATTTGTGGGAAAAATTCCTGCAGAGGCTGATAATGAATGCATAAAATACTGTACTTGGAGAAAGAACCATGGATTTTATATACAATCACTTCTGATCTCTGACTGTCCATTACAGCAGTCTGTGCAAGCTCTCCCACTGTTAGTCAGATCTGAAACTGGTTTGAAGGTGATGATGACAATTTAGTGCCATTACAGAACAATTTCTGGCAATTACACACAACACACTTTAGTAAATTGAGCAATGTTTTTAAACAGGTGGCTTTAGAAAAACGTATATAGTAGTTTTTTCGGGAGCATTGATTTCAATAATGCTTAAAGTGAAACAATAAAAGGGACCCCCAAGCTTTTTTTTTTTGGTTCAGGGTTCCCCTTAATATTTATACCAGACCCAAAGGGCCTGGTAATGAACTAAGGTGGTCACCTATGCTGTGTTTTTCAATGACTTTGTATCTGTATTGCCAGGACCCGACAATTCATTATAGCCGCGAGTAGTTTTAAATTACTTTGTTTTCCTTTAGAACTGTCATTTTGTGCAGGGACTTTTCTAAGCACAGGAAACATGCTCTACTTTACAGGCATACTATAGACACCCCCCAGGTTCGAAATTTAAAGGAATATTTCACTTTTATTGTTTCACTTTAAGCATTATTAAAATCACTATTTCTAATGCTTTTTTTTGCATTAATACATGTCCCCTGGGGCGGGACCAGGGTCCCCAAACACTTTTTCTGACAATAACTTGCATATTAACTAGGGCTGTGCAAATTAACTTTTTTTTTTTTTTCTTTAAAGTGTATTTTGTGCGTGTACTCGAGAGAGGAGCCGGACTGCAGGAGTTGGGAGTAGGCAGGCCTCCCCAGAGGCAATCTGCTACCTTTCTCCATGCCCCGGGTGGCAATGGCGGGTGTGTGAGGGGGTCCTCCCACACAGCCTGCCCTACCTGCTCCGCTTTGAAGCCCAACGGGGCAGAGGGACTCCCTATAAGGGAGTGAGAGGATTTGCCCACTCAACCAGCCCCGTTAGTCCTTCGCCTCTCTTTTTAGAGACCGCGTGGTCAAAGTGCGTGCATGTTAACCCAATTTCGAGTGCGTGTAAGTGTGGTGGTTTTTGTGGGAGGGGGGTGGGCGTACGAAGCGCAGGCTTACCTCGCATAGCACACCCACCGGGAGCCGGGCTGAGACCACCAAACTCAATTCACATGTAGCCGAGACCGGGATCCGAACCCCTAGCTGCAGAGGTGAATGGCTTGTCAGCACAGTGCCAATCGCGTTGAGCTACCAGTGCTTGGTATCTGCACTGGGAATCAGCCTGCAAGGAGATCAGCTAAAAGTAGTTGGATCTGTATGTGCGTTATAATTAATCTAAATTAGTCGATTAATTGATTTATAAAAAAAAACTATTAATCGAACAGAAATATTTTGATCAGTAACAGCCCTAATATTAACCTGTAAAATGAGCACTTTTGATTTTTCATGTTCATGTTCCATAGACTTTAATGGTGTTCCCGTGTTCGAACAAATTTTTTACTTGTTCGCAGGTTCTGCTGCGAACCGAACCGGGGGGTGTTCGGCTCATCCCTAGTAGGTTTTATTTAAGTAAACCTGCCATGAGAGATATACAGTGGCTACATTGTTGACTTCAACTTGCAATGCAATGTGCCTGGCTGTTACGCTGTCCCTAGGACTTACATACTAAGCAAGCACATCAATCTAAGAAGTCAGAGAAATGTGAAAAAGCACTTATCTCCATATTTGTTGTTCTGAATCTGTACATCAAAACACTGAAGCAAGTACATCGGATTAACAGCCAGGCAACTAGCATTTTCATGCAGCTCAGCAGTGGAAACATTCATGTTTTTCTAATGACATGTTTCCCTATCGTTTTGTTAAGCAAAAGCATCATGTTTAAAACAAAAAAGAAGTTTCAATTATGTGGTCAGCTTAAATATTAAAGCACAGCTTAAAGGGTAACTCCACTTTTGTGAAGAAGAAAAATAGCAGATAAAAAAAAATAATAATTTGGGGCCAGATCCACAAAAGGTATACCTGTTTCTATCTATGCGGCTGATTCATAGAGGATGCAGTACCGCGGCCGGGTGGGGGCATTTCTCGTCGTAAACCAGCATCGGGCGTTAGTTTGCCGTCGCAAAGATAGGGCTGCTTTTACAAAGTGTAAAGTTAGTACACCATGTAAAAGTATACCCGTCTTTCCCGCGTCGCTGTCAATTTTTTTTTTTCCCGCCGCATCTCTTTTTTACCCGTCGCGATTCACAAAACTTGGCGCAATGTAACGTAACGCAAAGCACGTCGGGAAAATAGCGTTGGGAGCATGCGCAGTACGTCCGGCGCAGGAGCGCGCCTAATTTAAATGGGACTCGCCCCATTTGAATTGGCCCGCCTTGCGCCGGACTGATTTAGGATACACCGCCGCAAATTTCGAGGTAAGTGCTTTGTGGATCGGGCACTAACTTGGGCAATTTGCGGCGGTGTAACTTAAATCACAAAAGTTACGTTGCTCCCGCTGGTTGTGGATCTGGCCCATAGCGTATAACGGGCATCACTAAATGGCGGCCCGCGGTCCGCGTCCGGCCCGAGCTGCTGCTCTTCACGGACCGCGGCGATCGCGCCATCTAGTCGGCGCTTTTGTCCCCAGCCTCCTCCGCTATCATTAGCAGAGTAGAGGAGCGGGAGGCGGGACAATTCTGGACTGGGGGCGAGACCAGAGAGGTAGCCGCCTGTCACGTTAATCAGGATTTGATTGGCTGCTAGGAGGCAGTCCTAGCAGCCAATCACCAGTTCACTGAAAATTCAACCCGGCAGCTCCCGCGCCCCTCCCAGTGCTGCTGTGCCTTCAGTTCGCGATTGTCCCGCCTCCTGCTCTCCGCTCTGTGAAAGGTAGGGGTGGAGAGGGAAGGGAGGAAAATATATCTAAATGTGATGGATGGATGGGGGGGGGCAGTGCTGTGTGTGGGGGGGCAGTGCTGTGTGTGCGGGGGCAGTGCTGTGTGTGCGGGGGCAGTGCTGTGGGGGGTAGTTCTGTGGGGGGGACAGTGCTGTGTGTGTGTGTGGAGGCAGTGCTGTGTGTGGGGGGGACAGTGCTGTGTGTGTGGAGGCAGTGCTGTGTGTGCGGGGGCAGTGCTGTGTGTGGGGGGGGGCAGTGCTGTGTGTGTGGGGGCAGTGCTGTGTGTGTGGGGGCAGTGCTGTGTGTGGGGGGGGGGCAGTGCTGTGTGTGTGGGGGCAGTGCTGTGTGTGTGGAGGCAGTGCTGTGTGTGGGGGGGGCAGTGCTGTGTGGGGGGGGCAGTGCTGTGTGTGGGGGGGGGCAGTGCTGTGTGTGGGGGGACAGTGCTGTGTGTGTGGGGGCAGTGCTGTGTGTGTGGGGGCAGTGCTGTGTGTGTGGAGGCAGTGCTGTGTGTGGGGGGGGCAGTGCTGTGTGTGGGGGGGGGCAGTGCTGTGTGTGGGGGGGCAGTGCTGTGTGTGGGGGGACAGTGCTGTGTGTGTGGGGGCAGTGCTGTGTGTGGGGGGGGCAGTGCTGTGTGTGGGGGGGCAGTGCTGTGTGTGGGGGGGACAGTGCTGTGTGTGGGGGGACAGTGCTGTGTGTGCGGGGGCCGTGCTGTGTGGGGGGACAGTGCTGTGTGTGGGGGGGGGCAGTGCTGTGTGTGGGGGGGGGCAGTGCTGTGTGGGGGGGGGGGGGTAGTGCTGTGTGTGTGGGGGCAGTGCTGTGTGTGCGGGGGCAGTGCTGTGGGGGGTAGTTCTGTGGGGGGGACAGTGCTGTGTGTGTGGGGGCAGTGCTGTGTGTGTGGAGGTAGTTCTGTGTGTGGGGGGGCAGTGCTGTGTGTGCGGGGGCAGTGCTGTGGGGGGTAGTTCTGTGGGGGGGACAGTGCTGTGTGTGGGGGGGGACAGTGCTGTGTGTGGGGGGGGCAGTGCTGTGTGTGTGGGGGGGCAGTGCTGTGTGTGTGGAGGCAGTGCTGTGTGTGTGGGGGCAGTGCTGTGTGTGTGGGGGCAGTGCTGTGTGTGTGGGGGCAGTGCTGTGTGTGCGGGGGCAGTGCTGTGTGTGGGGGGGGCAGTGCTGTGTGTGCGGGGGCAGTGCTGTGGGGGGGACAGTGCTGTGTGTGGGGGGACAGTGCTGTGTGTGTGGGGGCAGTGCTGTGTGTGGGGGGGGCAGTGCTGTGTGTGGGGGGGGCAGTGCTGTGTGTGTGGGGGCAGTGCTGTGTGTGCGGGGGCAGTGCTGTGTGTGTGTGGGGGCAGTGCTGTGTGTGGGGGCAGTGCTGTGTGTGTGGGGGCAGTGCTGTGTGTGTGGGGGCAGTGCTGTGTGTGCGGGGGCAGTGCTGTGTGTGCGGGGGCAGTGCTGTGGGGGGGACAGTGCTGTGTGTGGGGGGACAGTGCTGTGTGTGGGGGGACAGTGCTGTGTGGGGGGGGGCAGTGCTGTGTGTGGGGGGGGGCAGTGCTGTGTGTGCGGGGGCAGTGCTGTGGGGGGGACAGTGCTGTGTGTGGGGGGGCAGTGCTGTGTGTGGGGGGCAGTGCTGTGTGTGTGTGTGGGGGCAGTGCTGTGTGTGTGGGGGCAGTGCTGTGGGGGGTAGTTCTGTGGGGGGGGCAGTGCTGTGTGTGGGGGGGGGCAGTGCTGTGTGTGGGGGCAGTGCTGTGTGTGGGGGGGCAGTGCTGTGTGTGGGGGGGCAGTGCTGTGTGTGGGGGCAGTGCTGTGTGTGGGGGGGGGGCAGTGCTGTGTGTGGGGGGGGGGGGCAGTGCTGTGTGTGGGGGGGGGCAGTGCTGTGTGTGGGGGGGGGGCAGTGCTGTGTGTGTGGGGGCAGTGCTGTGTGTGTGGGGGCAGTGCTGTGTGTGTGGGGGCAGTGCTGTGTGTGTGGGGGCAGTGCTGTGTGTGGGGGGGCAGTGCTGTGTGTGCGGGGGCAGTGCTGTGGGGGGTAGTGCTGTGGGGGGGACAGTGCTGTGTGTGTGTGGAGGCAGTGCTGTGTGTGTGTGGGGGCAGTGCTGTGTGGGGGGGGCAGTGCTGTGGGGGGGACAGTGCTGTGTGTGTGGGGGCAGTGCTGTGTGTGTGGGGGCAGTGCTGTGGGGGGGACAGTGCTGTGTGTGTGGGGGCAGTGCTGTGTGTGTGGGGGCAGTGCTGTGTGTGTGGGGGCAGTGCTGTGGGGGGGACAGTGCTGTGTGTGTGGGGGCAGTGCTGTGTGTGTGGGGGCAGTGCTGTGTGTGTGGGGGCAGTGCTGTGGGGGGGACAGTGCTGTGTGTGTGGGGGCAGTGCTGTGTGTGTGTGGGGGCAGTGCTGTGTGTGTGGGGGCAGTGCTGTGTGTGGGGGGGCAGTGCTGTGTGTGCGGGGGCAGTGCTGTGGGGGGTAGTGCTGTGGGGGGGACAGTGCTGTGTGTGTGTGGGGGCAATGCTGTGTGTGGGGGCAGTGCTGTGTGTGGGGGGGGGGGGTAGTGCTGTGTGTGGGGGGGCAGTTCTGTGTGTGGGGGGATGTGTGATAGGACAATACTGTGTGGGGTGATATGTGAAGGGGGGCAGGGCTGTGGTGGGGAAGATGTGAAGGGGACAAGCAGCTGTGCACAAAATGTGGTGCTGCACAGTAAACGTGAAGGGGTACCATTGACTCCTAAATGCACTGAAATGCAAGGTGCAATTTCCCGCACATAAACGCAGCATGCAGTTTCCATGCGGCTGCATTTTTAAAAAAGATGCCAGGACCTTTTTCCAGCAGAAAACTCAGGCACAGCAACCCATTCAAACGAATTGTGTGTCGCGTCTGCACCCCTGGGCTGTGATGTAAAGAATCAGAGTAATTGCACAAAACTGCGATTCGGACCTCCGCTTGAAGAAAATTTTACTAATCGGACCTCAGTAAATTTTAATTCAATACCCCTGGCGTATACAATTGCAACACAAGTCATATTGTAATTGAATGTTATCAAAAATGTATTTTTCCGTTTCAATCTGCAGCCACTGTAATTTTCTGAAAATACAATGCAATATGGATACCTGGAGGTGTACAGAATGCCCCACCCCCAGAAACATAAGTTCCTGCTTGTGTGATTGGCTCATTGATTTTCCTAGAAGTCTGCACCAAGATACAAGTCAGATTTCTGGCATCCCCTGCAACAAAATTTTCATTTTTGGTGAGATACTCACAATAGGAAATCATGGCTAAAGAGATGCAGGCCCTGCCATGTTCCTCATGAGAACTCTGCAGGTGCAGCAACTTCCTTCTTGAAGATATGAGCCTCCTGTCTGATATATAATTAAGAAACACACAGGGATTTCTTCATAATAACAAAAGGTAGGAATCTGCAACAAAAAGTTTGTTAAAAATCCTAATGTACATAGATCACCCAGAGGGGAAATTTTTTTCTCAACAAACGTGGTTACCTACTTAAAAACCGCCTACCCCAGATCTACTACGGCAGGGCGGCTCTATTGCGTGAAACAACATACCTGTTTGTCATTTCATCCAATAGACAGTGGGGACCCGCCGATCGTTCCCCAAAAAGGCAGAATGGTGATCTGCCTTGTTTACAGGGGAGAACACAATGATCTTGTGTTTCTGCTAAGCAGGAACATGGATCTCTGTGTTCAGTCAGTCTATCCCCCACACAGTTAGCAAGCACCCCTTGGGAAAACACTTATCCCTTTCATCACCCCTGGTGTTAACCCCTGCCCTGCCAGTGTCATTAGTAGAGTGACAGTACATATTTTTTAGCACCGATCAATGTAATAATGTCATTGGTTCCCAAAAAAGTGCCAACAGTGTCAGTTAGGTGTCCGATTTGTCCCACGGCAATGTCGCAGTCCCGCTAAAAATCGCTGACCGCTGCCATTATTAGTAAAAAAAAATTAAATATGCCATAAAAATATCCCACAGTTTGTAGACGCGATAACTTTTGCGCAAACCAATCAATATAGATTTATTGGGATTTTTTTTACCAAAAATATGTAGCAGAAAACATATTGGCCCAAATTGATGAACAAATTAGATTTTTTAATTTTTTTTATTGGATATGTTTTATAGAAGAATGTACAAAATATTATAATTTTTTTTCGAAACTGTCACTCTTTTTTTTTGTTTCCAGCGCAAAAAATAAAAACCGCAGAGGTGATCAAATACCACCTAAAGAAAGCTCTATTTGTGGGAAAAAGAGTACATCAATTGTATTTGGGTACATCATCGCACGCCTGCGCAATTGTCAGTTAAAGTAACTGAGTGCCGTAACGCAAAAATGGCCTGGTCATGAAGAGGGTAAAACCTTCCGGGGGTGAAGTGGTTAAACCTAAACCTTGTTCATTATTAGGTACTGCAGAAAATACTTAGAACATCTATTAGGTTTGTATTTGTTTTCTTCTCACTTTCTATCTCTGACACCAAAACAAGTAATCAGGAAGACACATCAATAAATACTTGGTAGGGAATCTTACCCTTACCCGCTCTGCTGCAAAAACATTTTGCTGCTTTGTTTAATTTGAGAGATTTTTCTTAAAATAATATTTAGTTGATATAACAGAAATTGTGAGTTATTCTGCCACATCAGTGAATGACTCATTTTAAATAGTGGATAGTGGTTCATATAATTATTTAGCTGATTTTTATTATAATAAATGAATAATGACATCCTGTATAGTTTCCTAAAGAAGACCGAATTGCTCATATTCCTCCCAGTGTCCCTTTTTTCCTCAGAAAATAGGTGCAGGAACTCAACCACGACCCCGTTCAGATTTCACAAACAGTAGAAGGGTCTTAAAAGGGGCATTAAATACCACGATTGCATTACATACAGAATGCAGAGTTCAGGTGGTTACACACAGAGTGCAGAGCTGTCACTTGTAAACACAGAAACCAGACTTCTGTGTTTACAAGTGATTGTAGTGAGCAGACACCAAAGGGTCTGAGCCAGAGGTGGTGGAACTGAGTTCCCCCAAGTTCCCCCTGAAAAAAAGCCCTGCCACCAGCTAATAAGGGAACCCAACTAAAACATTTTTCTGACATTTTAATAAACACAGAGGTCTCAGCTGCATACATTTACGGTTCATAGGAGTAGTCAAAAAAGCATCTATAACTGTGAATGAAATGAGGACAAGTTGGAGGTTAGCCTAGGCTTCCTTCAGCTGGCAATTCATGGACCTGAGACTTCTGCTTTTGGAAATACGTTTTGTAGAAGTCCTTTTTTGTTGATGAGAAAGGTTGGTAGATCTCAACTGACCTTTCCACATACACACGCACTACAATATTTAGTGGGAACTTATGACGCTAACATCTTGAATGTTTGACTTTTTAAAGCTTCATCTGATTGGCAGAGGCAGTGAAGTGGGCTGATGACATCATGCTCTTCGACTCAGCCGAAACTTTTTTGGCTGTGAGACCTCCCGTCTTTTCCCACAGATAGAGCTTTCTTTTGGTGGTATTTGATCATCTCTGTGGTTTTAATTTTTTGCGCTATAAACGAAAAAAGGGTGACAATTTTGAAAAAACAAATAGACAGCAAATCTCACAGCCGTAAACCCGGCACTGTGTACTGTGTAACTGAAGCTACATGCAGTACATAGTGAAACAAAAAACTGTTTGTTTGTTTGGACCAAACAAACTATTTAAAATTACAGAAAACCTGGAGATCAGCATTAAAGGGGTTGTAAAGACAAAAATATTTTCCTCTCAAATTAAAGTCTGACAGTAGCTGATAAAGTAAAAAGTAATGTTTTGCATTATAACTAGTTTGATACCTGTTGAAATCGAGCTGTTTTATTCACCTCCATCACTCCTGAATCATTATTCTCACTGACTTCCTGGTTTGCGGTGCGCATTCATTCTTGCTACATCATGGCCTAATGGGAACTACAGTTCCCATTAGGCTTAGCCTCCATGCCTGTGAGGGATAAGAGATCATCTTCACGCAGGGCTGTAGTCATAGGGAGGGGGTGAGCACATTCTGCTTTCCACCATGCAAAATGGCTCAGATGCTGGTGGAAAGCAAGAAGAGAAGTGACAGGAAATAACATTTTCAAACCTGGATTACTGTATTTTGGAGGTCAAAAGGAAAAACGGGGTAAGTGATATTTAAATGCTCAAGCTTACAGCAATCAATTGATCTAATAAAAAACGAACCTTTAGTGTTCCTTTAAGTAGCTTTCTGCTTTAAAGGGTAACTAAAGAAAAAATAATGTAGCGTATACAATTGCGACACAAGTCATATTGTAATTGAATGTTATTAAAAATTACCTTTCCTTTTCAATCTGCAGCACTGTAATTTTTTGAAAATGCAATGCAATATGACAACATGGAGATGTTCTGTACACCGATATGTAATTTCCTGCTTGTGTGATTGGCTCACCAATTTTCCCAGAAGTCTACACTAGGATACAAGTCAGATTTCAGACATCCCCTGGAACAAAAATGACATTTTTGATGAGATACTCCCAATAGGAAATCACGTCTAAAGAGATGCAGACCCCAGCAGCTTTCCTCATTAGTGCCTTGTAAGGTGCCCAGCTGATTGATAATTATGAAACCACTCCCATCAGATTCAGTTTCACACATAGACACAGAGAAACACACAGGGATTTCTTCAGAATAACAAAAGGTAGGAATCTCCAAAGTTTGTTTAAATTCTTGAAATGTACATAGATGGGTTTCAACAAAAGTGGAGTTACGCTTTTTTTTTTTAATCCAACAAAAATGTATTTATTTTGTAGAATTGGCATACAAACAATGTCATCAGTGCAAAACATTGGATGAAAAGAGGTCCTGGACTGCCGCACTCCTTAAAACGATATCTTTATTCAGCAAGTGAAATCCAAAAAAAAACAACCAACAATGTTGCAGTCAAAAAGAAGTGAACAAAAGGAAAAGGATGGCTGACATGTTTCACATCGTGTGATGCTTACTCGTAGCAATACAGTTTAGTACCATGCATCTCAACAACAGCAATAAACAACATTATATCTTTATCAGCAGGTTACATTATATCCCATAACCCTGTGCTCAACCAACATTGATTAGCAATAATCAAGTCCCGGTACATCTAGCCACGGTGCCCATATTTTCTCAAATTTGGGTACACTGCCCCTGTGCTGATATATAAGTTTATCCATTCTGAACACTGCATCAGTGTTAGGCCCCATGTACACAGGACGCTGGTAAATGCGCGTTCAGAGGCAGTTGGACACTTTTTTCAACTGCCCCTAAACACATTGAATGTTATCCTATGTGTCTCGTTTATTGACGTTTTTTGGACAGTTGCGTTTAACCTTGTTTTTCTGGAAGCAAAAAAATGGGTTCAGACGCCAAAGATTTCCACGTTTCAGATGCCAAACGCAGCTAAACGCGATATCAGTGTTTAGCCGCATTTTCGTTTATAAGTGTTTTTAAAGGTGATCTATTTTTTTTGCATTAAAAATCTAAAAAACTATGGCAAAGGATAAAAAAACATAAAAAAAAAAATGTAATTGCTTGCATTGCATTGTGGACAATCCACAACTTGTGGCAGGTGACGTGGCAAGTGGACAATCCACAACTTGTGGCAAGTAGACAATCCACAACTTGTGGCAGGTGACGTGGCAAGTGGACAATCCACAACTTGTGGCAAGTGGACAATCCACAACTTGTGGCAGGTGACGTGGCAAGTGGACAATCCACAACTTGTGGCAAGTGGACAATCCACAACTTGTGGCAGGTGACGTGGCAAGTGGACAATCCACAACTTGTGGCAAGTGGACAATCCACAACTTGTGGCAGGTGACGTGGCAGGTGGACAAATCACAACTTGTGGCAGGTGATGTGGCAAGTAGACAATCCACAACTTGTGGCAGGTGACGTGGCAAGTGGACAATCCACAACTTGTGGCAGGTGACGTGGCAAGTGGACAATCCACAACTTGTGGCAGGTGATATGGCAAGTGACACGCTCAATACAAGTACCCTGCTGCTCTCCCAGCTACTCACTCTGGTCTCACAAAATGTCTGAAATTGTTAATAATACTGTTTTTTGAGCTTAGGGAGGGTCCTTATGATGTTTCTTAACTAAACGCTTCTAGACGCAAATGCGATAAAATGACACTAAACGCGGCATGCAAACACGGCAAAACTGGCGTTTCTAAACGCCAGTTTCAACCTTCGTTCAGAAGAGTTTGCACCAGCGTCCCCTGTACATGGGGCCTTAGCGATTCATTCCTTTATGGTCGGGGGATCCTCAGACTTCCAATGTATCATAATACATTTCCTGGCCTGAAATAAGACTCTGTGGATAGCCTCTCTAGTGTATACTTCCAGTGAACCCAGGAGACAAGCTCACGGGTCCTGTGGAAGAGAAACTTTAAATACTGAGTTGACTGTAGTCAATACTCTGGCCCAATATGTATATAGTTTGGGACAGAGCCATAGTAGGTGTATGAGGTCCCCATGGTCACGTTTACATCTTGTGCATGTGAATTTGGATTGTAAATTCATCAGGTTGAGTCTGTGGGGAGTATAGTAAATTTGCAAAAGAATGTATAACTGGGTAAGTCTTTGTGATACATTCAGTGAGCAAGTACCTATCATCTGAAATATCTCTTCCTATTGCTCCCCATCTAGTTGTCCAACGTCTGCCTCCCATTTCTCTGTTACTTTTCGGGGGTGTTGCTTCAAAACGGATTGTAACAATATAGCATAACATTGGGAAATTAAACCTTTAGATGAAACAGCATCCCTAACAAGGCCAAACACCGGGGTCGGGGATAGATGCCACTCCGAAGACCGGCTTTGTGCCGCTACTGCGTGGCTGAGTTGTAAGTAATAAAAATGCATCGAAAGCTGTAAGTTGTATGTCTCCTTCAGGTCAGTGAAGGTGCGTAGCACCCCATTATGGAAGATTTGCTGAAGATGGGTAACCCCATATGCTTTCCATCTAGCTCCAAATTGCAGCTTGGCCAATTCAGTGTAAGTATCGATTCCGCCAAATAGGATTAAAAGCAGTACAGCTTCTGGAAATATTTGGAATTATTCCATACCTTTTGAACTAGACTATAGGTTGTGTACTTTTTATGTGGCTTAACGAAGGCTTGAGCCTCCAAAGCCATAAGAATTGGTCTTCTGCGTACAGTGTGGAGGTTCAGTGTCTGTGAAGAACTTTGAGACCCAGTCCCTCTCTCACCCCTGGATAGCCATGGGGGCGTTGTGAAGAAAGTAAAGCCGTTGTGGCATGAGCATCATCTTTATCAAGTTTACTTATAGGTGGAGGGTGTTCTACGAATGCGTCTAATGGGAGTGGTTTCATAATTATCAGTCAGCTGTGGCACCTGCAGGGCACTAATGAGAAAAGCTGCTGGGCCTGCATCCCTTTAGACGTGTTCCTATTGGAAATAGCTGAACAAAAATGTAATTTGACTGAAATCTGACTTGTATCTTAGGCAGACTTCTGGGTAAAACAGTCAGCCAATCACACAAACGGCAAATTATGTTTCTGGGGAGTGGCCAGTAAACATTCTGTGTACAGAACAACTCCAGGTCGCCATATTGCTTTTTATTTATAGAAAATCACAGCGGCTGAAGATTGAAAGGGAAAGGTAATTTTTAATAACATTCAATTACAATATGACTTGTATCGCAATTGTATACGCTATATTTTTTCTTTATTTGCTATATTTTTTCCCCACGAAAGTGGAGTTACCCTTTAAACAACCAAACAGAGGGTCCTGTGAAGACACATTTTTTCCTCTCCCCTTTGTTTCTGGTTCTTTGAAAGTTTTAAGGAATTCTACTTCTCATGCAACTGTTCAATTTCTTAGTGTTGACACTGGAGAAAATTGTGAAAGTGGTTGTGGGCAAAGTACATGTGTTTGATCAATTCATGATGTGTTTACCTAGTTTCAGAGCACCAAGGTGATTAAACACTGCAGACCATTGCACAATAGAGTATAGTCCCACTATTGTCTGCAGGTTGCATTTGGCATACACTGTCAAGGATAAATGATGTGTCACAGATTACTTAGAGGACAAGTACACAGAGAGCTTTTACAGAGAAATGATGCGTGTATTTGCTTTTTTATTGATTGAAACAGTCTGTTTATACATTGCATTGTACATAAAAATAAATAAAAATGCCTGAATCTGCCAATATACTAGCTCTACCCCCAACAGCAAGTCTCAAAATAATAAGGTGCAGTTGTGTTAGTGACCTATGCTGGCCATAGATGACTTGATTTTTTATATAGCCAATGGGTCAGCTGAAAAAAAAAAGCTAAATGTACACAAAGGAGCTAGATAAAGGAATCCACCCCGCTGGAACATTGTATTCTGACAGCGGGACTCCTACTCTGTCAAAATACATTGATCAGTGGCTACAGCCAATTGAATCCAATCACTGACTGATAAAAGATTTCAAACATTCCTATATGACAGAAGTTGATCAAATGATTAACTTCTGTTGAAAGGAGACAACCATACATGAATCGAAATTCATTTGGTCCAGCATAGAATTTTGATCCATCTATGGCCACTTTTAGACTTATATAAGGGCTGCTGGATTTTAGGGTCCTCCCTTACGCATACAGCCGGGCAACAGGAATTTTTGCCTGTGTACAGGGGGTCAGCAGGGTCAGCAGGGTGAAGGGCAGGGGTCAGCAGGGCAGTGTACAAGGTCAAGAGGGGAGAGGACAGAAGTCAGTAGTGACGCAGAGTTTAAAGGCCAGTAGTAGATGAGACAGAGTTTAGAAGTCAGTAGTACCTGACACAGAGTTCAGAGGTCAGTAGTAAGCAATGCAGAGGACCAATTTTACCTAACTGGAGGAGCTTAAAGCGGGAAATGTAAAAAAAAATTGCAGTCGGCACTTCGGGTCTAGTATGTATTTGGAGGGGAACCCCATGCTAAAATTTTTGTAAAAAATCAGGTCAAGAAAGGGAGGGGACAAGCGAGCGCCCCCACCTGTCATGAACCATACCAGGCCACATGCCCTCAACAAGGTAGGATGCTTTTGGGGAGGGCTCTTCCCCCCCACCCTGGGCTGTGGTTGTGGGGGTCTGCAGGTGGGGCTTATGAAAATCTGTAAGCCCCCTTTAACAAGGGACCCCCAGATCCCAGCCCCCCCATGTGAATGAGTATGGCCTACCCATTCACCAAAAAGGTGAAAAAAGTGAGGTTTTGACAATTCCTCGACAATTGCTTTATTAAAAAAAAAAAAAAAATCAATATCCCCCGATGTCAACCCCAAACAAAAAAAAACTGCTCTGCTAGCCACCAATGCTCCCGCGGTCTGCCTGCCCCACCATGTGAGATTTCTTAAATAGCTATGGGGTGGGGCCAGCTGATGACGTCACCTGAAGGCACTGCCCCCTATGACGTCATCGGGCTGCCAAAGTCACACCAGGTGACGTTGCCAGCTGTCCCTGACCCATAGCTATTTAAGAAATGTCGACATCGGAGGACATTTTTTTTTTTTTTTTAAATAAAGCAATTGTCAAGGAATTGTCAAAGCCTCTTGTATTGTGTTTATTCACTTTTTCACCTTTTTGGTGAATTTGGAGAGCGGAGCTCCTTTTTTTTCTTCAAGTCATCGTGATTGACGATGGATATACATGGGGGGACATTTTTTTAATTATTTTTTTAAGAAAGGAATTGTCAAAAACTCTTTTACTGTCTTTATTCACGTTTACACTTTTTTGGTGAATGGATAGGTACCCCATACTCATTCACATGGGGGGGTGGGATCTAGGGCCCCCCTTGTTTAAAGACACTTCCAGGATCCGATAAGCCCCCCACCCACAGACACCTACCACATGGGAACAAGATACTTCGGTGTGTGGGGGCATCACTCGTCCCCTGCTTTTCCTGACCTGCCGAGCTGCATGCTCGAATAAGGATCTGGTATGGATTCTGGGGGGGATTCCATACCATTTTTTTTTTTTTTTGTTCTTTAGCTGTCAGCTGTTAAAAATGCAAAGCACACTGCAAACATGCCTGAAAAATGCTTTAACCGCAACCACATACTGTAGATATGAACCTAGACTGAATGTGTTGATGGGGAAATTTAACAATTTTTCTTTCCTTCAACATACGGTTGAAAGAAAGAAATTTACTTAGGCAAGCTAGATTTTTGAAAGAAACGTACTTGATTTTAACTTCAACACAGTAAGTGTTGATGGCAGAATCACTCCCATGGCGCTACTGTGTTCTCCCAGCGGTGAGGGGCATGGGGAGCCTTTCCAGCCTGCAGAACACAATGATTACTGCAAGCTTCCATAGTCACCGACAGTAATCACATGTAAAAATCCAATAGGATCCATTGATTGGCTTGGGTACAACTAGCCTGCTATAGGTAGATGGAATCTTGGCCGGTCCCTGCTGAACTGGCTGAGATTCGATCCATCTACGACCAGTGTGCAGATCAGAGACCCAGATACAAACTCCTAAAGACCCCATACACATGGGCAGAATGTCAGGAGACATTTGCAAGTTAAAATAAAAATGGTCGACATTTTGTCTGTGTGTATGTCGGTCTATCAGACAGAAGTCGGCTGTTCAGACAGCTTCTATTGGACGTGCATGCTGGAAAACCAGCAGCCGATCGACTTCCGATCAGCACTCTCAACCAATGGCAGAAAGCACCGATCTGAGTGTTCTGGTGGGGGGCCGTCCCCCTATCAGAATAAAACAGCTTAGTAGGGGAGATGACTGAACTAATCTGGCATGGTTAGTACAGCAGCTCGGACTAGAGCTGTCAGTGTACCCCACTTTAAGCCTGGAACACACTATGGGCCAGATTCAGATAGATCAGCGGATCTTTAGATCCGCGTAATCTATCTGATTTAAGATCCGCCGCCGCAAGTTTTAGAGGCAAGTGGGTAATTCACAAAACACTTACCTCAAAACTTGCGGCGGCGGATCGTAAATCCCCCGGCGGAATTCAAATTCCGCGGCCAGGGGGAATGTAGTATTTAAATCAGGCGCGTCTCCACGCCGATTTAAATGCGCATGCGCCGTCTGCGAATTTTCCCGGCGTGCATTGCTCCCAATGACGTCGCTAGGACGTCATTGCTTTCGGCGTGAGCGTAACTCGCGTCCAGCGCTTTTGTGAATCGACGTACGCAAACAACATAAAAAAAAAATTTGACATGGGAACGACGGCCATACTTAACATTGGCTGCGCCTCATAGAAACAGGGGTAAGTATACGCCGTTAAAAGCCGAACGCAAACGACGCAACGGTCGTTTGTTTCGGATCGGCGTAACTGCTCATTAGCATAATCGTCACGTAAAAGATAGGGAAGCGCCACCTAGAGGCCGGCCTGGAATTGCAGCCTAAGATCCGACGGTGTAACACAGATACACCTGTCGGATCTTAGGGATATCTATGCGTAACTGATTATATGAATCAGTCGCATAGATACGACCAGGAGATACACCGTCGTATCTCTTTAAAATCTGGCCCTATGAGTTTTTTTTCCATTCATTCTGGGTTTTGAATTACGTGACCAGGTTCCAGTCCAGCTGAAACCTGGACAAAATATTCAAACAGGAATGTGGCTCGGAACAAGGCTTGACAGAAGGGTGAGGGGGCACTATTTGCCCAGTCCTGTAGTGTATACTAAAACCAAAAAATTACCGTTCGGTGCTAAAGTGTTCGTGTTTGGCTTGGAAAAAAAAATGACAACCCTAATTAAACCCCCATTATGGATTGCATGCATTAGACAACATTACGTCATGTAGAGATGCTAATCTATGCATATTTCTCTGGTGCTGGCTGTCCTGAGATTTTCTCCCATGGGCGCATCTAAGCGACAACACCTACCTTAATTTTTTTGTTGTTCTTGTCCCAGATATGTCTGAGGAAGTGTTTTTATGATGGCTTACATAATAGTGTGCAAAAATCCTTGTTGGTCCAGAAGAAGCGGTAAATCTGCAAAACACATAGGCCCGGATTCACGTACAGCGGCGCATCTTTAGACCGGCGTAGCGCATCTCATATGCGCTACGCCGACCTAAATCAGTGAGGCAAGAACTGTGGGCCAGATTCACAAAAGGGATACGACGGCGTATCTGCTTATACGCCGTCGTATCCCTGTTTCTATCTATGCAACTGATTCATAGAATCAGTTACGCATAGATAGGCAGAAGATCCGACAGGTGTAATGAACTTACACTGTCGGATCTTAGGATGCAGTACCGCGGCCGCCGCTGGGGGGATTTCGCGTCGTAAACCAGCAACGGGTATGCAAATTAGCAGTTATGGCGATCCACGAAACTTTTTCCCGTCGTTAGGTCGCCGCAAGTGTTAGTTTGCCGTCGCAAAGATAGGGCACCTTTTACAAAGTGTAAAATTAGTACACCATGTAAAAGTATACCCGTCTTTCCCGCGTCTCTTTTGAATTTTTTTTAAATTTTTTTTTTTCCCGGCGCAAGTCTTTTTTTCACGTCGCGATTCACAAAACGTCGGCGCGTCGTAATTTCGCGCAAAGCACGTCGGGAAATTTGCCTCGGGAGCATGCGCAGTACGTCCGGCGCGGGAGCGCGCCTAATTTAAATGGTACCCGCCCCATTTGAATTGGCCCGCCTTGCGCCGGACGGATTTAGGATACACCGCCGCAAATTTCCCGGTAAGTGCTTTGTGGATCGGGCACTTAGCCCGAAAATTTGCGGCGGTGTAACCTAAATCGGTTACGTTACGCTGTGCCGCCTGGCTGTGAATCTGGCCCTGTATTCACAAAGCACTCGCTCCCAAACTTGCACCGGCGTAACGTAAATTGGCCGGCATAAGCCCGCCTAATTCAAAGTAGGAAGGTAATGGGCGTGATCTATTATAATGAAGCGTGACCCCATGTAAATGAAGGGCCGAACGAACGGCGTATGAGCGCGCATGCTCAGAATCACGTCGCATATACTCCCTAAGATACGACGGCTCAATGCCTACGACGTGAACGTAACCTACGCCCAGCCCCATTCACGTACGACTTACGTAAACAATGTAAAATACGACGGCTGTTCCCTGGTCCATACCCTAACATGACTTACCCCTGCTTTATGAGGCTTAACTTTACGCCGGACGTACGCCTTACGTAAACGGCGTAGATTACTGCGACGGGCGTAAGTATGTTCGTGAATCGGCGTATCTCGCTCATTTACATATTCAGCGCATAAAACAATGGAAGCGCCCCTTGCGGCCAGCGTAAATATGCGCCCAAGATACGATGGCGTAGGAGACTTACGTCGGTCGGATGGAGCCAAAATTCAGGCGTATCTAGCTTTAAGAATCAGGCGCATAGATACGACGGCGCATCAGTGCACTTACACGGCGTATCTCGAGATACGTTGGTGTAAGTGCTTTCTGACTCCGGGCCATAGAACTTTTCCAGGGACATACTGTACATCAAGAATGTGGTCAATCTATTCATAACAGCACTTTTTGATTTTATACTAGGATTTTTAATTAATCACGCTGCGCTTTCTGAATAGTCCCACTGTCTTCTGGGACCTGTGTGTCTCCCAGAAGGCAGCAGGGGGAGTGGAGAAGGGGCTAAAAAATTTTTAGATTGCCAAAATCGTTGTGCGGATGTTTATGCTTATGATAATGTGTATTGTATCCAGGGTGGAGGGGCTTGGCTGCTGAAGCGATGGCAACCAGACGGAGGGTCCAAGACCTCTGCCCCACACTTGTGGCAGTTCTGAAGGCCCAGGGTGAGAATATGACAGTCACTGCCCAGCAGCAGATCAGTCACAGGGGGAGAAGGCAGAGGAGGTGTTTGTCTGCCCTCCCTAACAGCAGAGCAGGGACTCAGGAACGAAGGAAGTAGTCCCCACTCCACAGCGGGAGTCCCTAGTAAAAAGGCTTGATTTACTGTAAATCAACTTGATTTAAATCGTAACTTTTAAAGAGCAACTGTCATCTCTGTTCCGCAGCGGTTCCTCCTCTGACCCACTGGTTATGCGGCAGTGACACAACAAAGTGAGGGAGGTGGTGGCAGCAGGTGAGTGGATGCTCGCTAACAGGGGCTGCCATGATGGATGTGAAATGACAGGTACTCTTTAAATGTAAGGACTTTTTCTTGCTGGTAGTTAGAATCTTTAATATTTGAAAACAATATTTATTCCTATTTAGAATAAAAAACTGTCAGGTTAGTAAAACAGCGATATCAGAACTAATTCAATCACAAATGGGCACTGACTGGCACCATAATAGTACTAATAAAAACAGTGATGCCCAGCAATGCCACCCACCAGTGGAATCAATAGATTTGTAAAACAATAGGATAAAAAAATATTCCTGAACTTTGTTTTATCTCATGGCTACTGTGAAATTGTGTGAATGCATCAATGCAGTGCATGTTATCTCAACTTGCAGAGCTTGGATTCATCGAATGAGTTTACCAAAAAATATATATTACAGAATATACAGCCTCATGCTACATAACTAAGCTCCATTTCATGCTGAATAAACTAAATTATTAATGTATCTTAAATAGAAAACTATCTTTAGATAGATTTTTTTACTCTAGAAGCATTCAGTTATCCTGACTGGACGTCATATGACCTCTAGCAGGATAACATCCGCCGCACACTCACGGGGGCGTGCAGCGCGGCGTTCGGTGGTTCTGATACACCGCTACACCGATCTCAGTAAAGGGCTCTTTACCACGTGATCAGCTGTGTCCAATCACAGCTGATCACAATGTAAACAGGAAGAGACGTTGATCTTCTGACAGACGTGAGTAGAGGAGAGTGAATTCGGCAGCTCTCCTGACAGGGGGGGTTTGCGCTGATTGTTTATCAGCGCAGCCCCCTCGGATGCCCACACTGGACAACCAGGGAAGCCGATAGGACCACCAGGGAGGCCTTTAACATGTGGATGGCCAGGTACATCCCCCATGGTCATCCACATGTGCCAAAATATGCCCAACATATGCCAATCAGTGCCCACAAATGGGCACTGACTGGCACCATGATAGTACTAATAAAAACAGTGATACCCAGCAATGCCACCCACCAGTGTAATCAGTACCATTCATCAGTGTCCCTCAGTGCCCACCTATCCGTGAACATCAGTGCCACCCATAAGTACTCATCGGTGCCACCCATAAATACCAATCAGTGCCGCCCATCAGTGCCGCCTATGAGTGCCCATCAGTGCCGCCTATCAGTGCCACTTATCAGTGTTCATCATCAATGCTCATCAGTGCCGCCTTATCAGTGCCCATCAGTGCAGCCATATCAGTGCCCGTCATTGAAGAAAAAAAACATACTTATTTACAAAAAATGTAACAGAAACAAATAAAAAACGTATTTTTTTATTCGTGGGGCAAAAAATAAAAATCGCAGAGGTGATCAAATACCACCAAAAGAAAGCTCTATTTGTGGGAACAAAATTATAAAAAATGTGTTTGGGTACAGTGTAGCATGCCCGCGCAATTGTCATTCAAATTGCGACAGCGCTTAAAGCTGAAAATTGGCTTGGGCAGGAAGGTGTATAAGTGCCTGGTATTGAAGTGGTTAAATAAAGAGCAGCAATTGGTTGAGAATCATTTAATCATTTTATTACAAATACATCATTAAACAATTTGCAAAAACCATGACAGTTTGCCTTGCAAAGCATGGTTGGGCTTCTACCTAGTGGGTAGCTGTAAGTGGCCAGTTTGTTCAGCTTTAAAATCTAAATGGCTCACCAGACCATGGAAAGGGGAAATGTTACTCTACAGAAAAACAAAATCTACCACTCTTCTTCCTCCACTGGGCGAAACTTAATCTCCGAGAACTTGAGCGAGTACTGGATGCCTCTGAACTTGGCCCAGGCAATCCCCCCTTTTTCCGTATGCTCCCCTTTAAGATAAAGACCATTCAGAGAGGAGTCAAAACAGGCTTTGTGCCACCAGGGAGCAGTATAAAAAACAGCACAGTTGACCCTGTGGCTGCCATCACCGTCCTTATCTTTGGTAGAAAACTTTTGGTTTTTGTGGTAAGAGAGAGAGTCACCTAAGGAAGTAACAAATAAGTTGTTATTATAGTATTTAGAGTAGGGAAGGGTTAAATCCTATGTCATATATTTTTTTGGGGAGAATCCACCTCACTTTGAGACCCAGAGATCAAGATGAGAGGGCATCTTTTTAGTGGGAGGAAACCAGTAACAGAAAAAACATACTTTAACAATTTTCCCATGCTATGTGCCTTTAAGCCTAGGTTCACACTGCTGCGAATTCAAAATTTTGCGGCCGCGATTTTGCCGCGATTTGCCGCGATTTCGGCCGCAATTTAATGTAAATCGCGGCCCGAAATCGCAAAAAGTAGTACAGGAACTACTTTTTGAAATCGCAGATGCAGCGTCGCACTGATTAGGACAGTGCCATTGCCGACAATTGCCGCCGATTTGAGATGCGATTTGACATGTCAAATCGCATCTCAAATCGTTCCAAATCGTACCCAGTGTGAACCAGGGCAAAATCTGAGACCAATCAACAGCCCATCTGTGTAATCCACATCGAAAGATCTTCTGCAGCTATCCCTGGGCTCATCATGCACAGGAGAATGCATTAAACACGAAAACAATAAAGAAAAAAACTGGGAAACTCATGATCTTGCACAATTAATCTCATATTTGCCAGTAGAAGGCTTGGTTCAAACTAGCCTGCCTCAAAAGTCATGTGACTTTCAGTGCAATTTTGGAATACGACTTTGATGTGACTTTTTACACTCTGTGTCATTGAAGTCGTATCAAAGTTGGACCAACGTAGTGTAGGAACCTTTTATAAAGTTGGACAGACTTGTGTAGTATCAGTTAAGACAGCTCTCATGGGGGAAACATTGAATTTCACATGTCATCTGACTTGGGGTCTCACAAGTCAGATCCTATATCGCATCATTGTGAAACACAGCCTAATAACACAGCCTCATAACACAGCCTCATAGCAGGGGAGGATGAACGCTGACACCACACCCAGTGGTGCAGGAAAAAAGACAGCTTCAGTTGGAACCTTTAATTCGCAATGCTGACAGGTTAAGGAAAGAGGAGACACACTCCTGCACTTTGGACTGTGCCCAAACCTGAGCCCACAGCATACAGACTTGTCCAACAACAATTCCTCTGACAGGGGACAAAAGTTACACAGGCAACATGTTACAGGGGTGGGTCACCCTTTCTTATGTCTGGGTTCCCAATTTATGGCAGTGTTGTGGGATGCGCTGGCAATCTTGAGAAAGGGAGACCCCCCCCCCCCCCCGAAACACGTTGGACAAGTCTGTATGCTGTGGGCTCCGGCGTGAAGCACAGCAGTGAGTGATGGAGTTGACCGCCTTATATTATAGACTGTTCTGCATGTGAGGATTCCAACTGAAGCATACGTTTTCCCTGCACCACTGACGATGTCAGCTTTCATCCACTCCCCCCACTATGAGACTGTGTAGAATGTGCATCCTTTCTACTGACAAATGTGAGTGCAATCTGATTTGGCTTTCTTCAATTCAATAAAGTGATTAGCTCGCTGCATAGACTCATCCCCTTCATCCCGAAAGAAGACACAGCAGTAGTAGTTTGAACACTAATCAATTCCAGACTCGACTACGCAAATTCCTTCTACCTAGGACTACCGAAATACCAGATTGCTCGTCTACAAGTCGTCCAGAACACTGCAGCCAGACTGGTAACGGGTAAAAAAACGTGGGAACCAATCTTCCCGGTCATGAGGACCCTCCACTGGCTAGCCGTAAAGGATCGGGTGACATTCAAGACCCTCTACCTCACCCACAAATGCACGCAAGGAAACACGCCGCAATACTTATGTGAGAAAATAAAACACTAAACCCCAAATCGGCCCTCCGATCAACTAATCGGAAACCTCCTCCACATCCCCAAATCTCACTACAAAACAAAAGGAGAACGAAGATTCGCTGTCCAAGGACCACAGTTATGGAACGCTCTACCTTCAGACATTCGGATGGAGGAAAACTAACGGGCCTTCAGAAAAAAACGTAAGACCTATCTATTCTGAAGCATGGCTGGACGACCACATTGGATACAGTGCCTTGAGGCGATTTTGTTTTTGTAGCGCTATACAAGTTACTCACTCATTAATTGAGCATGATCATGTCCCTCTTTCTTTACCTTCTATTTACCTTATATTGACTGATTACACTGCGGGTATGCTGTTTTTTTTTTTTTTTTTCGTACATACCTCGTTATCGGCGTTTCATCCCTCGGCTTCCGGGTATGATTCTTGCTGGACCTAGTTGATTGATGTTCCTCCGACCGGCGCATACTGCGCGTCACGGCTTTCCGACAGAAGCCGAACGTCATTGCGCAGGCGCCGTATAGAGTCGGCTTTATACGGCACCTGCGCAGCGACGTTCGGCTTCTTTCGGAAAGTCGTGATGTCACGTATGCGTCGGTCGGAGGAACGTCAATCAACTAGGAACGCCCAGCCCCACAAGAATCATACCCGGAAGCCGAGGGATGAAACAGCGATATCGAGGTATGTACGGAAAAAAAAAACAGCCTACCCGCAGTGTAACCAGTCTTCTGAATGTATTGTTAGAATTTTTTTTTAGGGGGAACCTCCACTTTAACTTTTTGTTTAGGGCCAGTTCAAAACCAGATGCAGTTCTGTTTAGTTCCGTGTGCTCTTTTTCTGCACAAAATGCATGCACAGTGTTTTCCATGTGATCCAATGGCTCTAGTTCACACCATTTAGTCAGTTTCCAGTCAGTTTCTGGTGCAGAAACTGACTGGAAACTGACTGCATGGTGTGAACTAGAGCCATTGGATCACATGGAAAACACTGTGGGGTAGATCCACGTACCTCAGCGCATTAATACGCTGGGCGCATCGTATCTAAGATACACTACGCCGCCGTCATTTTTTTCAAATTCTGAAAGAATTTGCGCCGTAAGTTACGGCGGCGTAGTGTATCTTTGGCAGGGTAATGGCGCGGAGTTTAAATGGATGTAATGGGGGCGTGTTTTATGTTAATACGTCGTGACCCTACGTAAACAGCGTTTTTTTTAAACTGCGCATGCGCCGTCAGTGGGGGCATCCCAGTGCGCATTCTCGAAATTAACCCGGAACAAGCCAATGCTCACGTCGGTGACATCATTCTACGCAAATCCCTATTCGCGAACGACTTTCGCAAACGACGTAAAAAAATCAAAATTGTACGCGGGAACGACGGCCATACTTAACATTGAGTACACCTCATCACAGCAGCTTTAACTATACGCCAACGACGTAAACAAAATGCGCTGGCTGGTCGTACGTTCGTGGATCGCCGTAAATAGCTCATTTGCA
This sequence comes from Rana temporaria, assembly GCF_905171775.1. NCBI lineage: Eukaryota > Metazoa > Chordata > Amphibia > Anura > Ranidae > Rana > Rana temporaria. Next base: position 117,119,600 of record NC_053497.1, read on the forward strand.
TACTCAATGCGGAATTCGACGGAAACGCCACCTAGCGGCCGCCGAAATATTTCAGCCTAGCCGAGATGCCGTCGTATCTTGTTTTGAGGATACAAAACAAAGATACGACGCGCAAAATTTGAAATTACACGGCGTATCAATAGATACGCCGGCGTAATTTCTTTGTGGATCTGCCCCTTTGCATGCATTTTGTGCAGAAAAAAAGCGCACGGAACTGAACAGAACTGCGTCTGGTATGAACTAGCAATTACATTTCTTCAGCTGCTTCCTGGTTTCTGCCCTAGACCAAAATGATGTCATACATTCTATGAGTCACAAAGTATTGAGGCATGTTTTTTTTTTGTCTCATGAAAAATAGTTACCTGCAGTACCTCCGGTGTACTCGCTCAGATAGAGGGTGTACTGTTCTGACTCCCCTCCGAGCGAGAATCCTTCATAGGTGGCATATGTGTTATTGTTGTCAAAATCTCCAAGATCTATACGGAGCTGGAATTTACCTGTAAGAACCAACATCTGTAAAACGATCTTCTTTCTTTAGTTTTCTCTCTCATTATCATTCTCAATGGCTCATCATTGTTCGCTCTCATTCTCGTATTATCATTCTTTCTCTCTCATTATCATTCTCAATGGCTCATCATTGTTCGCTCTCATTCTCGTATTATCATTCTTTCTCTCTCATTATCATTCTCAATGGCTCATCATTGTTCGCTCTCATTCTCGTATTATCATTCTTTCTCTATCATTATCATTCTCAATGGCTCATCATTGTTCTCTCTCATTCTCACTCTCTTATTATCATTGATTCTCTCTCATTCTTATTCTCTCTCATTCTCTCTCTCTCCAGTGGCAGCTGGTGCTCAAAATCTTTGGGGGGCACAAACAAACTAAAAACATCAAACGCAGCCACTGTGCCCATCAAACACAGCCACTGTGCCCATAAATTGCCGCCACTGTGCCATTGAACGCAGGTACTGTAACCATCAATTGTTGCCAGTGTGCCCCATCAATTGCTGCCAGTGTGGGCTCATCAATTACTGCCAGTGTGCCCCATGAACTGCCGCCAGTGTGCTGCCAGTTTGCCCCATTATATGCTGCCAGTTTCCTCCATCAAATGCCGCCAGTGTGTTGCCAGTTTGCCCCATCAAATGCTGCCAGTTTGCCCCATCAAATTACACCAGTGTGCTGACAGTTTGCCCCATCAAATGCTGCCAGTGTGCTGCCAGTTTGTCCCATCAAATGCCGCCAGTGTGCTGCCAGTTTGTCCCATCAAATGCCACCAGTGTGCTGCCAGTTTGCCCCATCAAATGCTGCCAGTGTGCTGCCAGTTTTTCCCATCAAATGCTGCCAGTGTGCTGCCAGTTTGCCCCATCAAATACTGCCAGTGTGCTCCCCCCCCATTGCCCGGCACTTACCTGTCTCGGGTCATGGCACCGTCCTTCGAGTCCTCGATGTATTCTCCTGTCCTTTTCCATCTTCTGCTATGACACAGTGATGCTGTGATTGGACGCCTGATAGGCATCCAATTACAGCGCCTGTCGCTTCAGCCAATCAGGTGACAGGTAACCAGACCCGATGCACCTGATTGGCTGAGAGATGGGTCAGTGTTAGGGAAGCAATGTATTTGCTTCCTTAACACACCACTGAGTAATCACCAAAATGCACAGCAGTGCGCCCACTGCTTACCATTTTGGAAGCCTATTAGAGCCCACAGGCTCTAATCAGGAAGCCTATTAGAGCCAATGGCTCTAATCAAGCACTTCCAAAACACACCGCCGCTGTAATTCATATGAATAGGGGGCGGCAGCGGCGACAATAGATAGATTCATGCAATGCATGTATCTATCTATTGGTGATAGAGCAGTGTAGGAGAGAGGGGGCCGCGGTCCTGTGCCCTCTATGGACGCACCGCCACTGTCTCTCTCGATATCATTCTTTCTCTCATTCTTTCTCTCATTCGCATTCTTTCTCTTTCATTATCGTTCTCTCTCATTCTTTCTCTCATTATCATATTCTCTCTCATTCTGTCTTCCTCGATTCAACTTAAACATTCAAATAAGCTTTGTTGGCAAGACCAAATGTATTTTAGCATTGCCAAAGTAAGTTGACTCCTTTTCTCCTAGTAGAATTTTAAGTTTCCTCCTTTCTTCAATAGAATTAAAGTCCAGGATGAGAAAGGAGAGTCTCGAAGTGAGTGTTCCACACTGATGAGTACTTGGGGCACTGTAGCAGGAAGTGGTCCTCATCTTTCTGGCACCCCTGGTCACATTGAGACCACAGTTTACTTGTGTCATTCACCAGCCCCTTTATTTTCTGAATGAGTACAATGAGGGATCAGTACTGTGTCCATTCATAACTGAAGCATAGTAAACTGTGTTTTTGAAAGAATGGGAAGCTGCTTAGCGCAGAGCTGTTTAGACCCCTGATATTTCACCCAAAAAAATGTTTATACAAAAGAAATAAAAAAAAAAAAAAAAACTGCCCTACTGATACCGTTTACTGCTCTACTGACATTGTCCATGTTTTAATACATCTTAAAATGTTTGTTTACAATAATTTATAATAGTGTGTGTGTATGTAAACTTTAGGGTGCCATCCTATAGCAATAAGCTGCGCACACCTATGGCTCAGGGTCTGTCTGCCTTTGGGGTTCTGTAGCCCCTCCAGTTATGAGGCCAGTTTGTAGTCTCTCTGCAGTAAACTGGTAAAACTGTTTCTTGGAGTTTGTTTTTTAATTTCTCCATTCTTCAACATATTTTTATTTGGAGTCGTTCATTATATTTTTTATTTGAGATTTTGTCAGGCTGAATTGTTGGGGGTTTGGGATAGACAAGACGCTGATGAGTTGTTTCAGGCCGCATGGCGTGGGCTGGTCCTTATTGGTCAGTAGGGTTTTATGGTGGTTCTCTCTCTCACGCACGATCGTTCCATCTCATTCTCTCTCTTTCATTATGGTTCTCTCTCATTCTCTCTCATTATCGTTCTCTTCCATCATCGCTCTCTCTCATTCTTTCATTATCGGTCTCTCTCATTCTCTCACTCATTATCATTCTTTTTATCTACCTATTTGCCGCAATTTACCATTAGCTGTTAAGGCGTGAATATTTTCATTTCCCAACCAGAATTCACTCCACTGATTTCCAAATCCTTTCTTATAGCTTTCAAAGTCACGGTAAAAGTCCACTGAACCATCCCACCGCCTCTGGAATACCTAAAAAAAATTGCATTGCTTATCTGTTACATTGTGTCAGTACACAAATACACATCTTGTTCCAGTTACATAATACTGTCCTATAACTTACAATCCATCCCCCACCATCTGTCTCCATATCACACATAACTCTCAGAGGACTTCCGTCTGGATATATGTAATACCACCCCGTAAGGGTCAGTCCTAAGTCCATCAGATCCTTACAGTTCCTCGGACCTGCAGAGCAGAGAGAGTTAACATCTTACAAATACATCCTTTAATTATTACATTTTATCAGTCCTGTCTTAGACCCCTTTCACACTGGGGTGCTTTTCACACATTTTAGCGCTAAAAATAGTGCCTGAAAAGTGCCTCTCATGCTTCCCCAGTGTGAAAGCCTCAGTGTGAAAGTGAGAGTGCTTTCACATTGGGGCGGTGCGCTTGCAGGACGGGAAAAAAAGTCCTGCAAGCAGCATCCTTAGGGCAGTGCGGGAGAGGTGTATACACCACTCCCAAAACGGCCTACCCACTGAATTGAATAGGCAGCATTGTCAAAGCGCCTCCAAAGCGATTCGTCAGCCGCAACATGGGCGCTTTTAACCATTTTTTCGGCCGCTAGCGGGGGTTAAAAGCACCCTGCTAGCGGCTAAAAATCACTGCCATAACAGCGGTAAAGCGCCGCTTATACTAGCACAGCTTTACCACTAATGCCGGCACTGCCCTAGTGTGAAAGTACCCTTAAAGCGGTATTAAACCCAAAACCAAAAATTGCAGTTTATTAATCATCAGATGTGGTGGCTGCATTTATCTTCTTTTTTAGGCTTCTCCCCCTGTGTTTTTACCTGGTGGTCTGGTGAAGCAGCGCATTAAAACACACCGCTCCTTCACCGCTCCAAAGATGCGGCTAGCAGGACTTTGCAACAGTCCTTCTAGCGCACCGCTTCAGTGTGAAAGCCTTTGGCCCCGTACACACGAGAGGATCTATCCGCTGGAATTTATCCGCGGACCGGTTTCAGCGGATAGATCCCCTGGTGTGTACGATTCAGCGGATATTTATCCGCGGATATTTTTCGGGGCGATGGATTTCCAGCGGATCAAAATTTCTTAACTTGCTAAGAAATCGATCCGCTGGAATCCAGTCCAACGGATTGATCCGCTGGTCTGTACAGACTCACCGGATCAATCCGTCCGAATCCATCCCTCGCATGCGTCGTAATGATTCGACGCACGCATGGAAGTCCTTATATCACAGCGTCGCGCACGTCGCCGCGTCATCATCGCGGCGACGGCGCGACACGTCACCGCGGATGGAATTCCGCGCGGATTTTGATCTCATGGTTAGTACAACCATGAGATCAAAATCCGCCAGAGGATTTATCCGCGGAAACTGACCTCCGGACCGTTTCCGCGGATCGATCCTCTCGTGTGTACTAGGCCTTTGGGCTTTCACACTGAAGACTGCAGGGCAGGATTTTTTCAGGCATTATTTAGGTGCTATTTTTAGCGCTAAAACACCTGAAAAACACCTTGGTGTGAAAGGGATCTTACAGGCCAGATCACTAGAAAAAAATAGAAGAAAGAAAGCCTACAATAGAAAACTGATTCAGCCAACACATCTAAGAATTGGTAAGCTCAGGGGTCATTTATGATATATAAGGAGAAAATTTAATTTAAAACCTCTTTTGTCATTTATTTGTTCATTTCAGCGTAATCGGCCAATTTAAAAAAATAGTGCCATCACCAGTAGTATCTAAATAGTTTCTACACAAAGTTTATCTTCGCAATACATTTTTCCATTGTTACCACTGAAATTTTCCTGCTTTCAAAGTGGCATATTTTTTTTACCTTTATTTGCCCCTTTTTAAAGCAATATTTTTACAAATATATTTTTTACAAAGATTTTATACAAAGAATTTAATATTTGTGATATTTTTGGCATAATGTTTGATTTTTCCAGAGCATAGATCTAGGAGTTTTTGGATTAGTGACTATGGTGCCCAAAAGAAGTGCAAATAAAATCACCTCTCTTTAACCTATTCCTAACACAATCTACCTGAGCCCTACTCTTAAAACCCCACTTGACCCATATTACCTCTTAACCTCTCCCCCCAACATTATGTGAATAGCCAAAACGTTTTCTTTTTGGTTTTGGATAGAGTAAGGTGTACAACCCCCTGTCAGTTTATTTTTTCTTGTCTCCAGTTGGGGAGATTTATCTTGATTTTCCTAAGGTGCAGAAGGTGAAAAAAGTGAAAGAAAATCTCTCCAAAGAGAGAGAGGTGAAGTCCCTCTAGGACAGTTGTTACCAGAACAACCATTGGAGGTAGCCATTGAACGATTTGCCTTCAACTATTGTTCTAGTGAAAACTGTTAAAACTTTGGAATGACAATAATTTTCTATCATGGCTAGTCATGGCAATAACAACCCTTAACCTAACTTAAATATACCCCTTAACATATTCCTAAAATGGCTCTAACACAGCAGCTTTGTGCCCCACTTGTGCAGGCATTGTGTGCAGGGCTCTGAATGGTACATGTACAGTAAATATCTAGTCAAATCCATATCTGCAGTGTCCCAGTCCTGCCAATGATAGCAAACCGCGGCTGCTGGAGGTGCTCACAGGGCTGGAGGAGAAGTTCCGGGACTCCTATGGGTATAAGGCGAAAGTGATGTCAGCTTGGGGGCAGACCACCGGACATCTCCTCCAGCCCTAGGAGCACCTCCAGCAGCCGTGGTTTGCTATCATCTGTGGGACAGGGACACTGCAGATATATATTTCACTAGATATTTACTTTTTATATTTACTGAGTTGTTAAATATAGCCTATTGCTGCACTACATGATGCTTCTCTTCCTTTACACACACAGGAGCGGTGAGGGAAATCACATGCGATTTAGACAGAAATCTCACTGCATTCCTGTTCAAATAAAAAATGATTCTTTGCACCCATTCATTTTGTATGACACCAATCGAACTGCAAAGTATCAGTTTGGGAACCCATGAAAATTCTTGGTATCCGCATCAATACCAGTATCGATGTTGGTGCATCCCTAGAATTTACCCATGTCACCAAGAATGAAAAGAATTGAAATTCCAAAATTTACAGTTGTTACCAGAAAAGTGTGCTTCAGTACTTACTTATACTACCATAAATAGGATTTTTGATTGCATGTGTTTGGATAAATAAAGTGAGCCAACTTTATATTATTTATAAGGCTGAGTGAAGAAACACTTAGGTCTCCACTCCTTTAGTAAGTAAACTGCTGTTTAATATGTTGCCAGTTTATAACTAAAGGACAACAATACATATTTCTGCTCTACATGCCGTGTTAGTTGTGTGATCTCCAAGGCTGAGCATACAAATATTTCATCTTTTTTTTTTTCAATTTTTTTTTCTTACCATCAGCGGGATCTCCTGTTTCACCTATAAGAGTTATTAAGAAAAAAGAGTTTTAATTGTGTGCAAGCAGTTCTTCAAATAATGCTAAATTTAAATTTTAGATGTCATTCACCAAGTCAAATTGCCACATTGCAAAGCAAAGGCAATACAAAAAATCCTGCACCTGAAGCGATTCTATCCTTATATTAAAAAAATGCTCCCTGTTAAGAAACAAGTTAATATTTACCTGTCATGCTGCTGTTTTTATGTTGTAATGCTGTATTGAATGAAAAATGCTTTCCATCCAATACACTTCCAGATGTGTTGGATGCCTTGTTCCCCTTTGCACACTGTGGTTCCCTCCGTTGACCCCTACATCACTGGCCTCTACATCATTACTGTGTCCTGTTCTGACATAGGGACTGACAGACGGAACTACAGCGTGGAAAGGGACACTGAGCATTGGACACACCCAGATATTTATTGTATATAAAAGATTTTTCCGCAAGCATAGAGGTATGACAACGAAGATCAGCATCATAGGGGGGTATTTATTAAACCTTTTCTTTACAAGTAGCATTTATATATATATATATATATATATATATATATATATATATATATATATATATATATATATATATATATTTTTTTTTTTTTTTTAATCTGGGAAAAATGAAACTTTGAAGGGAATATACTACTCTTCTATATCTTCTTTCTTTATGAATCATGTGCCAGATTTTTCCCACATTTTTCACATACAGTGGGGAAAACTGTTATTTGATCCCCTGCAGATATGGAAGTTTGCCCACTCACAAGGAAACAAAGGATCTATAATTTTTATTATAAAAAAACACATGATACAAATGTTATAAATTGAGTTGCAGTTCAGTGAGTAAAAAAAGTATTTGATTCCCAAGCAAAACATGACTTAGTACTTAGGAGAAAGCCTTGTTGGCAAGCACAGAGCTTAGACGTTTCTTGTAGTTAGTGACCAGGTCTGCACACATCTCAGGAGGGATTTTGGTCCACTTTGATCCACCACAGATCTTCTCTAAATCCTTAAGGTTTCTTGGCTGTCGCTTCGCAACTCAAAGTTTCAGCTCCCTCCTTAAATTTTCTATAGAATTAAGGTCTGGAGACTGACTAGGCCACTCCATTAGGTAGATTCAGGTAGGGGCGCGCTAATTTGCGGCGGCGTAGCCTAGCGTGTTTACACTACGCCGCCTTAAGTAATTGAGGCAAGTACATGATTCACAAAGTACTTGCCTCCTTACTTAGGATGGCGTAGTGTAAACGCGGCGGGCGTAAGGGCGCCTAATTCAAATGGGTTGGGGGGGCGTGTTTAATGGTAATGGGGCTTGACCTCACGTTTTTTACATTTTTTTTGTCACTGCGCATGCGCCGGGCGACTACATTTCCCAGTGTGCATTGCGGTTACGTACGCCGCACGGGCCTATTGATTTTGATGTGGACGTAAACGACGTAAATCCCGATTTGCGGACGACTTAAGCAAACGACGTAAAAATTTCGAATTTCGCGGCGGGAACGGCGGCCATACTTGACATTACTATTCCACTAGAGCCTAGCTCTAACTTTACGCGGCCTATCTCTTACGTAAACGGCGTAAAAGTACTGCGTCGGCCTGGCGTACGTTCGTGAATCAGCGTATCCCCTCATTTACATATTCTACGCCGACCGCAATAGAAGCGCCACCTAGCGGCCATCCAAAATATTGCAATCTAAGATAGGACGGCGCAAGCCGTCGTATCTTAGATATGTTTAAGCGTATCTCTGTTTGAGCATACGCTTAAACTTAGGTCGGCGTAGATTCTGAGTTAGGTCGGCTTATCTACTGATAAGCCGGCCTAACTCTTTGTGAATCTACCTACATGACCTTAATGACTTTAAGGGGGTTGTAAAGTTAAAAATATTTTCCACTTAAACTGACGTCTGACAGGTGCTAATAAAGAAAAAAAACGAATGATTGTCATTATAAATCCTTATATACCTGTTAAAATAGAGCTTGTTTCTCATCCTCCGTCATTCCTGAATCTTTATTGCCACTCATTTCGTGGTTTGTGGTGCGCGTGCATAATAGCTACGTCACAGCCTAATGGGAACTACACTTCCCATTAGGCTTAGCGGCATCACGCATGCACAGAGCCTTTAATCGCCGAACGAGTAAAGTTCTCATGGACACACGCCGCCACACTCCGCCCCTAGTATACACCCATTCCCGCCTACACACATTCATGTCTGCCCAGTCTACACACATTCCCGCCTCCCCAGCAGACTAAGCCACATTGTAGAGATGCCCACTTATGCCCTGCCTGTGAATTGTAGACAGTCTTCACGCAGCTCACGCAGAGCTGTAGTCATAGGGAGGGGGCAAGCACGTTCAGCTTTCCTCCATGCAAAACGGCTCAGGTGCTGGTGGAAAGCAATATGAGGAGAGACAGGAAATTACTTTTTGAAAGCTGGATTACTCACATTTGGAGCACAAATGGAAGGACGAGGTAAGTGACACTGTGATGCACTAGCTTACACCAATGAATTTAGGCAATAAAAAACAAACCTTTAGTGTCCCTTTAATGTGCTTTTTCCTGAGTCACTCCTTTGTTGCCTTGGTGGTATGTTTTGGGTCATTGTCTTTCTAAAAGACACATCCATGACCCGTCTTTAGTGTGACTGACTCAGAAAAGGATTGAGAGAATGTGCTGTGGTCAGATGGAACCAAAATTTTGCTCTTTGGCATTAACTAAACTCGCCGTGTTTGAAGGAAGAAAAATGTTGAATATGACCCTAAGAACACCAGTCAAGCACAATAGGGAAACATGATTCTTTGGGGCTGTTTCTCAACTAAAGGTACAGGCAAACTTTGCCGCATTGAGGGGCCAATGAACAGGTCATTATTGTAAAAATCTTGGATGAGAACCTTCTTCCCTCAGCCAATACACTGAAGATGTTTTGTAGATGGGTCTTCCAACATGACAATGACCAAAAACATACCGCCAAGGCCACAAAGGAGTGGCTCAAGAAGAAGCACATTAAGGTCATCGAGTGGCCTAGTCAGTCTCCAGACCTTGATCCTCTAGAAAAATATATGGAGGGAGCTGAAACTACAGCCACGAATCCCTAAAGTGGAAGTAAACCCTCACAAATACCCAGTGAAGTAAACAGCCTCAGATGATACACAGGGATTAAACAAATACTCCTACATAAGTTTTACTTGCATATCTGCTGTCTTCATCTTGCTATTATCTTTAGAATTCTTACATTGTGTTAGAGAAGGCTTGGATTACACTAGGGATGGCTGATTGGAGACAAGGCACCCCCTCCACATTGCTTTCAGAGCTGTCTTGTGAGAACACAAGTTCTCTGCTAATCTATTTATAGCAACCTCCAACGGAAACAGCAGGAAGCAATAGGAGATTTCTTTAAAGTGGGGAGATATCCCAACACTTAGGCTGGCTTCACACTGGGGTGAACTCAAACATTGCATGTGATTCACACAGAATGCCTGTGCACATCACATGCAATGTCTGTGCAGTATGAATTCTGCCATACAGTTTGTAGGGCTGAAATCACATCACATTTGGACCAAAATGGCGCAGGACCCTTTTTTTTGTCCGCACCGGAATGGAAACGCATGGGTGCTCAGACCCATGCTAGCCGATTCCATCCAATTTCACAATTCACACTACCTTCTGTGAACCATTTTGGGGATGTCATTAACTTTATATTGACACCCGCAGAGGTGTGAACTGCCTGGGAGTCAGATACGATGTGGGAACCCGCACAGGAATCACTGTGGCATCGCACCAGTGTGAACCCAGCCTTAGAAAGTTGGCATAAGAGCAGATATTTCTCATTGGAAGATTTCCTCCTTACCTCCCATTACCGTGACAACTTAAAAAATGTGGACTTCCCATCACTTTTTGCACTGGAGACAACAGTCATCAAAACAAGAGGGGTGAATCTGCAGCGGCAGAGGCAGCAACCAAAACTGAAACAGAAAACTGCTCTAGCTTTGTTCAGGGGGCCCGGTCTAGCCTTTACTTGCTTTATCCAAACAAAAAAAAAACAGCATTTTTCATGTACAAAACCGTTTAGCTGTGACAATCTGACCACAGATATGAACAGAAATTCTGACATATGCATGGGCAAGAACAGGAGCAGGGTTCCACTTATACTGATCCCAAACAAATTGTATGTGATAAACAGCTTATCACCTTTTTCTCCTTGTGGTCCGTCATAGCCTGTTTCTCCTGTTGGAAGGGGAAAATAAAAACAAAAAATTATTGGCATAAAATATATTTATTCTATATAGTCACAACGAAACTCAGAATAAAGGCGTATTTAATATTGGAATACAAAGTACAACAACTTCTTACAACCAATCAAGTTGTAGTTGGCCATTGTGAAATGAAAAAAAAAAAAACACATTTGAATGATTGCATTAACTTAACAGTCACCGTACTTTGCATTGCCTTGTGGGTATTTTAACATGTATTTTCCCAGCCAAATTGGGGTTTGAATTTGTAACATGCTCTCATTTACACAGCATATCTTAAAAAATATATATTACAAAATTGCTTACAGTTTTTGGTGATCTGTTCTGGAAATTCAAGCTCTGTAAAATCCTACTAGTTTTCCTTTTTTTGAAAGGGGTGGACAGCTGTGTTTGCCATAATTAACCCTGTCTGTACTGTGCAGGCAGATCAGTTGTAAACTAAATTTGAACCCTGTCTACAACAGGTACAACATCTCTACGCCTGTCTCACCTCACAAGTCAAAACCCCATTTGCCGCGTCACCCACCTTTGCGATTGCTAATGACAAGCGCTAGGGCTGCCTGCTCTCTCCCTTGCTATTTACATTATGTGTGGAGCCCCTGGCGGCGACTATTCAGGCCATTCATGATATCTCGGTAAGGGGAAATTAATTCAAAATATCGCTATTTGCGGATGACATCATCCTCACTCTGACCCAACCTAGGATCTCCCTTCCCAACATTTGATGCCGAATTAGATCGCTATGGGGCGCTCTCTGGGCACAAAACAAATGCGTCAATGTCTACAGCCCTTCCAATTAACTACTAGCCGACCAGCCACCGTCATTATACGGCGGCAGGTCGGCTCTCCTGGGCGAGAGCCCGTAGCTATACGTCCGCTCTTCGAGCGGCCACTAGGGGCGCGTGTGCGCCGCCGGAGGCGCGCGCGCCCCCCGCTCGCCCCCGACTCCCGTGCGTGTGCCCGGCGGGCTCGATCGCCGCCGGGCACCCGCGATTGCTCGTTACAGAGCGGGGACCGGGAGCTGTGTGTGTAAACACACAGCTCTCGGTCCTGTCAGCAGGGGAAATGCTGATCTTCTGTTCATACAATGTATGAACAGAGGATCAGTGTTTCCCCTAGTGAGTCCACCCCCCCCCCCCACAGTAAGATAACACACAGGGACATACTTAACCCCTTCCCTGCCCCCTAGTGTTAACCCCTTCACTGCCAGTGGCATTTTTATAGTAATCCAATGCATTTTTATAGCACTGATCGCTATAAAAATGCCAATGGTCCCAAAAATGTGTCAAAAGTGTCCGAAGTGTCCGCCATAATGTCGCAGTACCGAAAAAAATCGCTGATCGCCGCCATTACTAGTAAAAAAAATATATTAATAAAAATGCCATAAAAATACCCCCTATTTTGTAAACGCTATAACTTTTGCGCAAACCAATCAATAAACGCTTATTGCGATTTTTTTTACGAAAAATATGTAGAAGAATACGTATCGGCCTAAACTGTGAAAAAAAAATGTTTTTTTATATATTTTTGGGGGATATTTTTTACAGCAAAAAGTAAAAAATATAATTTTTTTTCAAATTGTCGCTCTATTTTTGTTTATAGCGCAAAAAATAAAAACCGCAGAGGTGATCAAATACCACCAAAAGAAAGCTCTGTTTGTGGGAAAAAAAGGACGCCAATTTTGTTTGGGAGCCACGTCGCACGACCGCGCAATTGTCAGTTAAAGCGGCGCAGTCCCGAATCGCAAAAAGTGCTCTGGTCTTTGACCAGCAATATGGTCCGGGGGTTAAGTGGTTAATATTCTGGAGGACGAGGTCCACCACCTGCAATCAGGTTTTACTTACAAATGGGAACGTACTTTCCTTAAATATCTGGGGTTTAATCTTACCCCGTCTTTTAGCACCCTATATCAAGCCAATTTCCCCCCTCTATACCCGTCAATTAGGGAGCTTCTCCAAAAATGGAAAACCCATCATATCTCCCTCCTGGGACGGATCACGTCCGTTAAAATGGTCATCCTCCCTAAGCTCCTTTATATGTTTCAGACGTTGCCCATCCCTGTTTCATACGCCCATTTACGTAGACTCCAGAGCGACACGCTGCATTATGTCTGGAACTATAAAAAACACAGGATACCTTGCTCTGTCATGACGGCCTCACGCAGGGATGGGGGTCTGGCATTTCCCAACTTTGTTAGGTACTACCAAGCGGCCAAGCTACGCGCAATAGTCTCATGGTTCCCCCATAGGTCCTACAATAAATGGACTGAGATAGAAAAAATTTGACTAGCCCCTGTACACCCAAACAGCCTCCTCTGGGGGTCGAATGCGGAGGTGGACCCTGGCCGATTACTAGGTTCAATGTCCCAGCGTGGGCTCTGGTGTAAGCTGTCCTGTGACAGCCAGCTCAGGTCTGAATGCTCACTGATGAACTCCTTTCTTTGCAATCCTAAAATACCGGATAGTCTGACCCACCAGATGTCCTGGCCCTGGGCCTCACGGAACCTGTTCCATTTTGGTCACCTGGTGGACCCCAGATCCTGTAAACTGCTGTCATTCTCGGAGCTCCAAACAAAACATAAATTGCCACGACGGGTGTTCTACAGTTATCTACAGATCAGGCATTTTGCCCAAACCATTTTCCCCACCCTCTCCATTTGAACGTATTATTTTGGAGGGGATCTGTCGCAGAGGACTCATCTCTGATATATACCAGATTCTAAACACATACACCATACCAGTATGAGGAAAACATGCTTACATGTGGGAGAGCTGGGAGAGGAGCTTCCAGTGGAAGCCTGGCAGGCCATCTGGAGGCAGGCTGACAAAAGTTCACTATGTACTCTTTATAAGGAAAATGCGTACAAGATTCTCTTGTTTTGGTATCAGACCCCAGACATACTCCATAAAATCTATCCCTCCACCTCTGACCGATGCTGGCACTGCCAATGAGACAGAGGCTCTCTCTTCCACATCTACTGGTCCTTTCCTCTCATAGCTCTGTTCTGGCAATATACACAACAACTACTAACCCGCCTCTTTGAGGTGCCGATACCCCTGACACCTACATTTTTCTTGTTAGGCCTTTCTCAGCCAAAACTTGCCAAACCATACAAGAAACTACTCAGGCATATTATAACGGCAGCCAGATACCTAATTGCCCTTAACTGGAAGAAATCCCCCCCCCCCCATCCCAAGAGGCCCTGGCATCTTGGGACGGATGTGGAATTATTGGAAAAAATTACGGCCAGAATACAGGATAGGCTGGACGAGTACAACGAGGTCTGGAAGAGGTGGCATCAGCGGGAGGACCCGCCATGAGCAGGCACGGAAGTCAATGCGGTAACCTAAAGTTACTTTCTGCTTTCTTCCTTCTCTTCTCTCCCCCCCTTTCTTTTATTTGTTCCTGGAAATGCAGACTATCTCTGCAAATGTATGCATGATATCAGTTTTACAATACTGTCTACTATGTTTAGTTTTGATGATACTATTACTGAAGGAGTTGGTCTATGGTTTTTTCTTTTATTGCATAATTTCTGCCAACAGCCTCCTAACACTGTCGCATACGTAACGCGTGTTATTATGTTTCTGCGGATATCTTTTCTGACTCCTTTTGTGTCTGTGTATATTTGTGAGACATTTTATAAATAAAAAATTGTTATTTGAAGAAAAGAAAAATGCTGCAGTGGAGGCATGCCTCTCACTCCAGTGTCATAGAAGGGGGCATGTGTCTAAAAGACAAATACTACCTTCCAGCCCAGCCCTCTTAACTAGAAGGAAAAAAACATGGGTTTATGGGTATAAGATTTACGCACAATCTCATGTTTTTCTCACACAGTTAAGAGGGAGAATGAGATCATATAATCATATATTTATATGCTATATTTTATAACATAATTTATTATTTATCTATTTACTGTTGGAAGTTGGTTGGAAGTTATAACATCAAACTTCAGTAGTTTGTCCATTAAGCCACTTGCTTGAGTACAGTATTTGAAAATATAATAAATTACAATTATTTGTATATTACTTACTTATGGTAATTAACCCCTTGCCACCCAGGCCAATTCTGACACTTCTCTCCTACATGTAAAAGTCATATTTTTTTGCAAGAAAATTACTCAGAACCCCCAAACATTATATATATTGTTTTTAGCAGACAACGTAGGAAATAAAATGGTAGTCATTGCAACTTTTTATGTCACACTGTATTTGCCCAGCAATTTTTCAAACACGTTTTTTTTTTTGAACGAAACTATTTCATGAATAAAAAACAAACAAAAAAAAAAACACAAAAGCTAGCCTGATTTTTTTGTATAACATGAAAGATGATGTTACGCTGAGTAAATAGATACCTAACGTGATGCTTTAAAATTCCACACACTTGTGGAATGGTGCCAAACTTCAATACTTAAAAAATCTCCATAGGCGACGCTGTAACATTTTTACAGGTTACATGTTTAGAGTTACGGAGGAGAACTAGAATTATTGCTCTCGCTCTAACGATCGCAGTATCTGCCTCTGATACTAGCCAGTGCCTCACCAGTCCCTGCAACGTACCAATAGTCCCAGGACGTCCAAAATCTCCAAGAGATCCAATTTCCCCCACATCTCCTGCAGAAATAGAAGAATTGTTGAAGGTATGAAAAGCATTTAGAGACATTTCTCGTACAAACAAATACATCTATTTGCATTTAGCAGACATCACTGACCAAACAAAATTTTTATTGCTTTCCTTTTAGTAGTGGTCACTGTAATAGTACAGTGCAGTCAGTGTAACAATCTTCAACCACTGCCACCATGTCAATGTACCTGTTGGATTTTCCTATTAAATACAATAACTAAGTAGAATGCCACAGGGCAAATGAGCTTCACCTGCAACTACAACCAGAGTCAGGAGCCCTTTTAGGGGCAATACAATGGGTGAAAGTTGAGGGGCTTCTTTATTGTGGCAAAGCATGTATTTTCACTTACCTTGTTCACCTGTTATTCCTATGCTCCCAGTCAACCCAGGAAGTCCTTTAAATAGAAAAAGTATGTCATTTGTTTGCTTTAGGTCTAGTTATTTTTAAGAAACCCTGTCGCCAACTTTCAATTTTGTGAATTGAACCCATTGCATCTGTAGAAGATAATAAACACTTACAGGATTCCCCATTGTTTTATTATTTTTGGCTTTATTTATGTTGTTCTAGGCAAAGTAAATATAGCAGGGATCTGATCTTTCTGGAAATATTCCTGTTAGCTCATAGCTCTCCTGAATGCTTGCTCCTACCATTAGCCACAACTCTGTCAAATGATAGCAGCCTGTGAACTTCACAAGGTTCACAAGGTAAAGGACAGCAGCTGCACCCTTCCTTGTCATTGTATGCAGCTCCCTGGACTGCAGCAGCAGTCACATCTAATATAGGAAACCAGATGTGCCCTATTACAAATGACAACAAAACGCAAAATCTGCTTTCCTTATCAGAAGGGACTAGCCAAGTGACAACTGGGCTGCTTTTTTCTGCTATAGAGCTATAGAACTGCTCTGAATATCTGTGCGATCTGAGCAGTAATATTCTTATTTTGTTTAGAAGATACTATCATCTGTTAAGGTACTGAAGCTTATAGCTTTACAACCATAGGTGTGCACAGCCTATTGCATTAGGGTATGCACCCCAGAGCTCAAACACACATACCTTTCTTTGCAGCCTGAGTAAATGAATGGGAAGTGCACTGTGCTGAGCAGCTTTTTCCTCTTCATTCACAAACTGAAGCATAACAAACACCGTTTACTATGCTTCAGTTATGAATGAACACAGCAAGTGTGTTCACTGTGTTCAGTTAGAAAAGTAAGGTGCTGGTAAATTTCATATTTACTAGCCCCTTCTCCGACTCTCTATACTGAAACATTCCCTGCAGCAGCTGGGGAAAAAGGAGAGGAGGGAAGCCAGCAGCACTGCAGAGCAGGGGGCGAACATGGGGGAAGCCTGGGCAGTAAGGGGAATTGGCACCACACATAGGGGTTAGGGTGCACCCAGGCTCACCTGACACACCCTTCTACGTCAGCCTATGTATATAACTAACACTTATAGAGAAATGTTTTCTGTTGTGGAGCTAAAAGTCAATGGATAGATGGAATAGGCTACTTTTATCAATATAAATCTTGGGAAAAGCAATAAACATAGTATTTTTGCCACAGCTCTCCAGCACCAACCAAAAACTGAGATATCATATTATCAGAGCAGGCCCACCACAGGACCAAGGCCCGGAAGAAGTTATTACCACTAGCTCTAGTCTATAGTAATAAAACAGAACCTATTTCTCCTTGATCTCCAGGCTTCCCATCAGGTCCTTTAGGTCCTTCAGTCCCAGGACATCCACGGAGCAGATCCAAACTGTTTTTCCATCTCTCAGTGATTACATTTATATCTACAGGGGGCAACAAGATGGATAATATATTGTGACTATATATTTGTGGATGTGGCTTACGTCTTATCAATTCTATCGAAGAATATTACAGACTGTTTGTTTCTAGACAGAAATGATTAGCAACAAAATACCGTAAGTGAGATGTCAATCTAAATACAATTTTACAGGTCTCATATCCTTAATAGATGCATGCATTTTCCTTAGAAATCATATGCATATCTTTAGCTTTGTGATATATTAACATTTTGTTTCAAGTATGTGTAAACTGCAAATAGGTGACATTTAGCTTGCTAAAATCCTATGGGAGGTGGGCAGCGGGCGGGTTGTGGGCTCCTATGGGCGGCGGGCAGTGGCTCCTGTGTCCTCTTCCCATCTTCTGCATTATGGCGGGTTCTGTGGTGCGCTCATCCCTCCTCCTCCTAGGTGTCCAATAAGATTGCCTGTCCTTTCAGCCAATCGGGTGACGGGTCTCAAGACCCACTTCCTGATTGGTCGAGAGGAGGATCAGTGTGGCGATAGCGAATATTCATTCGCTATTGTCACACAACTGGGTGGGATTTGCGCCCCAAGCTCACCCATTTTTTAAGCCTATTAGAGCCTGTGACTCTAATCACGTGCTTTAAAAAAACAAGACCCGCCATTGGAATCCATGCGTCCGGCGTCCTATATGTCGATCAGGGGGCCGGATGCATGGACAGGGTGGGTGGCGCCCGGCACCCCTAATGGACGGGCCACCCCTAGTCACTTCTCAGAGTTGGTTGTCTGATGGGGACAAAAGTGGACCTTGCCTGTGTAATGTGTGACAGGGTGACAACACAGGAGAACAGTTGGGAGACAAGAGTTGTCATCCAATAATAAGAAGTGTCTTTACAAGGACCTTCATGGCAGAATCGTCAGGTATTACTTTAATAAAAGCTGCAAGTTTTAAAATATAAGAAATTACTTTTGTTACTTTTTACATTAAAGTGTATTTAAACTCATTTTGGTTGTGAAACATCACATTAAACAAATTATTCATATGTTGCAGCAATGCAATTATTACAAATCATTTTTAAACTTTTTTTCATTTTTTAGTTTGGATTTATGGTCTACATATCTCGTATCTATGTCTAGACACAGTGCAACACTTGAGATTTTAAGTTTGATTTTGAGTCAATTTCTCATTAAAAAAATATATTAGATGTTAGAATATGTTAGAATAGACCTGTTCAGAGTTTTCTACCCTAGAGGTGAATAGGTTTATTCATGGAGGTTTACTAGCTAGAAACTGAATTTAAAGATATATGAATTTGAAGGATTATTCATGATTATTATACTGACTTAATGTCAGTATATACTATGCTATAATGTCAGTATATACTATGCTATAATGTCAGTATATACTATGCAACTGTAATGGTGTGAATCCTTTTATACTTTTCTTAATGTCTTTATTTGTTATTTTATGTTCTAATAACTTAATAAAAAATGTAATGTTAAAAAAATATATACTGGTATATATATTAGATTAGATATTCATTTCTCTTTTGATTTGGTATATTATCATCTTCCAAAATCTCTATATGACTAAGCAATTGGCTGCAAATCTGAATTGCGCTGCTGTCTGTGGGTAGCCTTTTCCTCACCCTTGCATAAGAAAACCTCTTTCTGCAGGAGCAAAACTATAGCAAGTCATTGGCCCAGATTCAAGAAGCACTTGCGCCCGCGCAACCATAGTTGCGCGGCGCAAGTGCTTACTTGCTCCGGTGTAACGAGTGCTCCTGATTCAGGAACCTTGTTACACCGAATGCAGCCTAGGATGTGACAAACATAAGCCTCCTTATGCCTTCACATCCCAGGCTGCATTCTTGCGTTGGCCGCTAGGGGGCGCGGCCTTTGTGATCGGCGTATAGTATGCAAATTGCATACTACCACCGATTCACAAAAGTTGCGCGGGCCCTGCGTACGCAAGGTACGGAGTTTCCGTACGGCGCCTTTAGCATAAGGCTGCTCCTGCTAATAGCAGGCGCAGCCAATGCTAAAGTATAGCTGCGCCTCCCGCCCGTGAAATTTAAATTTCACGTCGTTTACGTAAGTGAACCGTGAATGGCGCTGGATGCCATTCACATTCACTTAGAAGCAAATGACGTACTTGCGACGTCATTTGCCGCAATGCACGTCGGGAAAGTTTCCCGACGGAGCATGCGCTGTTAGCTCGGCGCGGGAGCGTGCCTAATTTAAATGATTCCCGCCCCCGGCGGGATCATTTACATTAGGTGCCCTTACGCAGGGCTAATTAGCATAGCGCCCGCGCAATTTACGGAGCTACTGCTCCGTGAATCGCTGGGCAAATGGAAATATTTGCGTGGGCGCAGAGAAAAATCTTTGCTCTTTGCCCACGCAAATATTGCTCCATTCTACCTGAATTTGGGCCATTGTTTTTAGAGGGGAATTAAATTTAAAAAAGGAAATTAACACTGACAGGTAGGAGTTTTATGACAGAAGAGGTCATGTCTGTCAGCATTTGTGAACACTGAGCTGCGCATGCACAGCTCAGTGTACATTTACAGCAGGGCTCGACAAATCCCAGGCGCCAGGTCGTCATGGCGTCTAGAAATAGTGTTGGGCGCGTGGGCTGTGGGGTCTTGGCTGGGAAGATGTACATGGCCCGGGCCTCTTAGGCCTTCCAGACACAGAGTACTGTCCATCACTGTCATCATTTTGGAACGAGATTAGGCCTCGCCTAAAAACGTAGGACCGGCGCTCCACGGACTAGGCCGAAGCAGCAGCCTCGCCTAAAACATCCTGCCCGCAGCTCGCTGCGATCCTGGGAAAAGGCTGCGAGGCCTTTTCCCAGGATCGCGGCGGACTAGGCCGAAGCCATGGCCTTGACTAAAAACGGAGGACCCGGGCGGTGTCCATCAGAAAAAAAAACTTGATTTGAATCTTGAATAGTTTTTTTTTTTTTTAAATCGCAGATTTTTTGGGGGGCCAAAATCGCCCAGCTCTAGAGGTAATCCCTTGCTTGCCGGCATGTTGGGCACACACTGCACACAGCAAAAGTTTTTTTTATCAATTCAATGCAGAATTTATAAATCAGTTTTTTTATATTTTTTTTCCCTTTTTTGTTTTTTTGAATTGCTTTATCATATTCTATATTTTCCCATAGTAGGCTTGCTGAGCCTCGTAGTCCTTAAAACTTTTTATTGCATATTTCATTTTCCTTGTGCAGCATTGAAGTGGATACAGTCAATGTAATATGAGCCCTGCCGTGCGTATGAGAGTGTGGCGCGTAGCCCTCTGCATAAATTGTCCAATACTTGAAAAATACCTGAAATGCATCACCGCCCGCTCCTATGTGCAGCCTTCTTAACAAAGGACAATATATGAGGCAGAAGTTGAATCTGACAGATCCCCAGAGCTGGCTCATTGCAGAGTAAGGCTGCTTTCACACTGGGGCACTTTGCAGGCGCTTTGCAGCTGCTATAAAAGTGCCCCTGCCCATTGAAATCAATGGGGCAGCGCAGCCATGGTGCTTTGCGGGCGGTTTTAACCCTTTTTTGGCCGCTAGCGGGGGTTAAAAGCGTCCCGCTAGCGGCTGTAAATCGTGGCAAATGCGACGGTAAACTTTACCGCCAACGCCTGCGACGCCCCAGTGTGAAAGTACCCCAATACTAAAAAATAAATAAACTGGCTCCTAACTTTTTTAGCTGGCTCCTAGATTCAAACAAATTTTGTCAAACCCTGATTTACAGCATGGCTCTATGCTGTAATAATGTGACTTCCCTGCATGTGCGTGGTAGTGATGTCATTGTGCCCAGCCAATCAACTAGGAGAAGGTCGCAGCATCCATGACAGCAGTGCTAGAGGAGATAACTAGCCAGGTAAATCTGCCATAATGTGCCAATATGATGCACATACTAGAACATTATGGTTAATTGCTCCTGGGGCACAGTTTCATTTTATATATATATATATATATATATATATATATATATATATATATATATATATATATACACAGTATATGTTTTTTAAAGCAGAATTTATCCTCTGCAAAAATAAAAAATGAAACTGTGCCCCAGGAGCACATATATATATATATATATATATATATATATATATATATATATATATATATATATATAGAACTGTTATGCAACGCTGTACTAGCACACAAATCTGTGGCCATTAGTCATTAAAAATACAGGATTTACTGACCTGAGCAGGCTTCAACTGTCAGACAAAACGTGATAGTAATCCAGAGGACCCACAGTGTGATCTGGTGTGAACGCCTCATAACCCTGGCTGGCTGGGATCTAATTCTGAAATTTAAGTCATCCAGTAAATATAACCATGGACAGTCAATTCCTGCCCAGGAGTGCGATTGAGAGGTCACTGGCTCCTTGACCAAAACACAATGAATGCATAATGATACAGCAATATTTACTTACTGGTATCTAGCTCTTCCCTAAACAAATACCAGTGAATCTGTGTTGCAATGTAGCTTACCTTCAAGGGAAATTGAAGTGTAATTTCAGAGAGCACATACATTGATTACATTTAATGCAAGCCATACATGGGTCTAATTCCGAATATTTTTTTTTTGAAAATCTGAAATTTTGTGCATTTGCGATTCGATGGTGCTACCATTGATTTAGAAATTTGATTAACCAAGTCTTCAATTTCCTCTCATGTTGGTACAGAAAATAATTTTCGTAGTGAGAATCTTCTTTTCTTTCCAGGTCACAGCTCATGCGCATTTCATTTTATATTTCTCGCACAATTCTCCCATCATTGATTACAAATTTGGATAGAAGGAAAGCAATCCTGCTTTCTATAGTAGTACAGTTCGTCGCCACTCCAGCCAGAGTGGGTGAAGTGCCCCCAGACAGACCTCTGCCACAGGCCTGGCAGCTGGAGCGCCACTTTAAGGTTGCTGGGAGGAGCAGGTCTGGCTCTAGTGAGACCTCTACCACAGGCCTAGTATTTGAATGAGCTAAATGGTTGAGCAAATCCTCCCAGTAAATCACGTTAAGGCAGTGTTTCTCAACTCCAGTCCTCAAGGCGCCCCAACAGGTCATGTTTTCAGGATTTCCATTATTTTGCACAGATGATTTGATCAGTTTCACTGCCTTAGTAATTACCACAGCTGTTTCATCTGAGGGAAATCCTGAAAACATGACCTGTTGGGGCGCCTTGAGGACTGGAGTTGAGAAACACTGCGTTAAGGTCACCGGTTGACAGTGCAAGTGTACCTGTCAATGTTCTGGTCACCAGATCCCCGATGGTTCGTTCAAGCCCTTTTGGATAACCTGCCTCCGGGTTCTCCTCAAGCCGATCCTCCACCGAACGGAATACAGCCTGGGATCTTCTTAGTAGAAGGGGGACCCAGTAAGTCACTGGGGCCCCTTGGTAGCATCAGTTGCTCCAGACCAGGAGGGCCCAGAGCCTGGAACGCCGCGTAGCGCACGACCCCAGCCCAGGTAGGCCATAGTGGTGGGGCCCGCGATGTGCACACACCCTAAAGGTGGGTGCCGAACCAGGAACCCGCGAAAAACCAAGAACAACGGCCTCCGCCACAGAAATACTCCTCCCCAGCATGCCCCGCGAGGGAAAACTCCTCTAATTGGCTGCTGAGAAGAAGCGGCTCCGCCTGGTCCTCTCTGGCGCCACCTGCCACCCAGGGATGGAACCGCATCCCTAGAACGCAGTCTGACCCACAGAACAATCCAGATTTGGTGACAGCCAAATTTAACATAATCAAGAATGAGAGCAACTTACCTCTCTCATTCTCCCACTAACTTTAGCGTAGTGCCCTTACTGAAAGTAAAGGGGGCGCTACACAGCAAATCAACGCTTCTCCTGGGGTGACAACAGTTTATTTTAGCACTCCCTCTAGTGAAAGTTTTGTGAATGAATGTTTTTTGTGTTTAAAGTAAATCTATGTGTAAAGAAAGGTCAGAGTTATAAGTCATTTCCTATAAATATAGGATTCCTTCAGAGGTTGCTAGGGGTTCCTTGGACAATGAGCAACTGGATAAGTAGTGACTGATACCAATTATCTTTTTAACTATATGTAAGGGGTAATCTTTCTACTGACCTCCAGTGTAAGAAGCATTCTTCCCACTGACCACGAGTGCAAGAAGCATTCTTATTATAGGCCATCATGCTAATGTAACATGAGCTTTAGATATAATACAGGCGAGCTAGCCCAAGAAGGTGATGCTCAGTCCCCCAATAGTATGCACATAACAAAAAACAAAACTGTCCTTTGGACTTTTAAAGAGCACACCTCAAGTAAAAAGTATAAATGATTTATTTACCAAACATTTAAAAACAACAATTAATACAGAAAATAAACCACATATTAAATGTCTACATATAAATCAATATTGCAAAGACCTACAGTAGCACAGTCATCCTAGACTACTGACAGTTATCTACATGACACAATCAGATCTCATGGAAAGGTCTATGAGAAAAATGCAACATTTAATATGTGGTTTCTTTTATGTATCAATTGCTGTTTTCAAATGTTTATTAACCGCTTAATCACCGCCCTATAGACGATATACGTCTACAAGGCGGTTCCTTAACTCTGGGAGGACGTCCATGGACGTCCTCCCAGAATCGCGCTCCCACGTGCCCCATGGGGCGCGCACACGGGAATGTCCGTGACCGCCGGGTCCGGAGGACCCGGCACATCAAGGATCACGGTAAATCACCGCTGATGGCGGCAGTTTACCACGTGATCGCTCCGTCCAATGACGGAGCGATCACTTGTAAACAAACCGGCGTCATGTGATGACGCCGGTTCCTCCCTCCCCTCTCTGTACCGAACGGTACAGTGTGAGAGGAGAGGGGAGAGAGCGGATGCAGCACGAGTGCTGTGGTCTGGATCTGTGACAAATGCAGTCACAGATCCAGCCATCCATCCATCCCAACACGGTCAGCTATCCCTGCCCATACTGTGCAATACACAATACCCTGTGCAATACTCTGCAATACCCCACAATACTCTGCAATACCCCACAATACTCTGCAATACCCCACAATACTCTACAATACCCCACACTACTCTGCAATACCCCACAATACTCTGCAATACCCCACGAAAGTCTGCAATACCCCACAATACCCTGCAACGTCGCCTATTGGGATTTTTAAGTAGCGAAGTTTGGCGCCATTCCACGAGCGTGTGCAATTTTGAAGGGTGACATGTTGGGTGTCTATTTACTCGGCGTAACTTCATCTTTCACATTATGCAAAAGAATGAAGAAAAAATACGAAATTTGCTAAATTTTATAACAGAAACAAAGAAAATTTCATTTTTTTTACAGAATTTTCAGTCTTTTTTCTCTTATAGCGCAAAAAATAAAAAACCCAACGGTGATTAAATACCACCAAAAGAAAGCTCTATTTGTGTGAAAAAAAGGACGAAAATTTCATTTGGGTACAATGTTGTATGACTAAGTAATTGTCATTCAAATAGTGAGAGCACCGAAAGCTGAAAATTGGTCTGGTTATTAAGTGGGTTTACGTGCCTGGTGGTCAAGTGGTTAAATAAATCATTTATACCTTTTATTTGAGGTGTGCTCTTTAATCACTTCAGCCCCGGACCATTTGGCTGCCAAATAACCGGGCCACTTTTTGTGATTCGGCACTGCGCAACTTTTTTTTTGTATACATCTTTTTTTTTTTTTTAGAAATGTTACTCTTGTGGTACACTCTAGGCCGGATTCAGATACATTGGCGTATCTGTCCGGCCCGCGTAACGTATCTCGGATACGTTACGCCGCTCTAACTTTGGGCGCAAGTTCTTTATTTACAAAGAACTTGCGCCCTTAGTTAGAGCGGCGTAGCGTATGTGTTGCGGCGTAAGGCCGCGTAATTTAAATGGGGATGTAGGGGGCGGGTTTTATTTAAATTTCCCTTGACCCCGCATTTTTTACGTTTTACTTGAACGGCGCATGCGCCGTCCGTAAAATCTCCCAGTGTGCATTGCTCGAAATGACATCGCAAGGACATCATTGCTTTCGTCGTGAACGTAAATTACGTCCATCCGTATTTGAGAACGACTTACGCAAACGACGTAAAAATTTCAAAACTCGGCGCGGGAACGACGGCCATACTTAACATTGGCTGCGCCTCATAGACACAGGAGTAACTATACGCCGGAAAAAGCCGAACGCAAACGACGTAAATAAAAAGCGCCGGGCAGTCGTTCGTTTCTGAATCTGCGTAACTCCTCATTTGCATATTCGTCGCGTAAAAAAAACGAAACGCCACCTAGCGGCCGGCCTGGAATTGCAGCCTAAGATCCGACGGTGTAACACAGTTACACCTGTCGGATCTTAGGAATATCTATGCGTAACTGATTCTCTGAATCAGTCGCATAGATACGACCGGCAGAACTCAGAGATACGATGGCGTATCAGGAGATACACCGTCATATCTCTTTCTGAATCTGGCCCTCTGTGTTTACAATCATCTACAAAACTATACATTAAAAAAAACATTTAATTACATTTCCATAAAACCTTATTTTTATTATCAGTTGTGTCACCTATTGTCATGAATTATCTCGGCCACCAGAGGGCGCTAGCGGCGCATCGGCACGCGCAATGCGCGCGCAACCACGGCATCGCGCTCGTGCACGCGCGCACCGGCGGTAACGGCGCACGGGAGCGCGCATCGGCGGTAACGGCGCGCGGGCACGTGCATGCGTCTATTTGGCGCCAAAACAACCTACTTAAAGTGTCCTGGAAGCCTGGCCCCTTGCTGTCCGGTCTGCAGCGTTTCCTGAGACCACCTGTACCTGTACCTGTACCTGTACCAACTACTCCTGCTTGATCCAGATCCTGATACCCGGCTTGTCTCCGTTGTTCCTGTCTTCCGCCTGCCCTGACCTCGGCTTGCTCTGACCATCCTTCTGCCTGACCCCTGGTACTCCGCTGACCGTCTGTTGCCGACCCGGCTAGTCGACCTCTCTGTTACCTGGGCCTCTCCTGTTACCAGTCCGGCTGCTCCTGCCTGTCCAGTCTTCTGGGACCCTGTCCAGTCTTCTGGGACCTGCTGCGGCCAGACTTTCAGAATACCTTCCTTTCCGGCTTGCCTGCTGTTCCAGTGCTCCTGCATCCAGGCTGCTACTTACCAGCCTGCACCTGCCTTTCAGAGACTTCCTCGGACTCCGCAGAAGCTCCATCCGGCCCCTGCACCAGCGTCATCCCTGGCGCTTGTGCGACTCTGCATTCCCGCTCCCCCTGTCTACTCTACCAGGGGTCCGGGATCAGAGGAGCAACAGCAGCCACTTCCTGCACGTCGGGCTCATCCTTAAGGTACGTGACAGTACCGGACAGCCATGTCCGAGCCCGCGCAGGGAGTGGATCCGATGCAGGAACTCTGCCGCCATTTGGAAGGACTAACCCAGGCCGTCCGAACCCTGCAAGAAGGTTACACACGTCTGGAAAATCGGGTCCAAGCCTTGTCCACTCCTGCCACAGCCTCTGCGACTTCAGGGGCATCCGCTTCGCCATCAGTAATAATGCTGCCACCTGAACCTAAAGTTCCCATGCCCGAGAGGTTTGCGGGAGAACGTAACAAATTCCGAGCCTTCCGCAACGCTTGCGAATTATACTTCGCCCTCCAACCCCGGACTTTCTCTCTGGAAGCTACTAAGGTGGGCTTCGTCGTTTCGCTACTGTCTGGCGAACCGCAAACCTGGGCTCATCGCCTCATGGAGATCAAGGATGAATCACTTGACAACTTAACCGCCTTTTTCCAGGCTATGTCTCTGCTTTATGAGGACCCGCATCAGACCGCCACTGCAGAAGCCGCATTACATGCTCTACAACAGGGTCGTAGACCCGCCGAAGACTATGTGTCCGAATTCCGCAAATGGTGTTCTGACACAACCTGGAACGACTCGGCTCTCTGCTACCAGTTTCGCCTTGGCCTGTCCGAACCGCTAAAGGATGAGCTGGCCCGGGTAGGAGTTCCTGGGACCCTGGACGCTTTAATCAACTTGACCATCCAGATCGATCGGCGCCTGAGGGAGCGCAGGACTGAAAGGACCACTGCCCCATCCCGTCCGGTCTGGATGATGCCACGGGTACCTTCCACGTTCAATCCACCTCTACCAGCGCCCACAGCCTCTTCTACCCCTGATAATTCAGAGCCTATGCAGCTAGGCCTCCTTCGCCCTTCACTTACTCCGGAGGAACGACAACGCCGTAGGGCCAACAACCTGTGCCTGTACTGCGGGGAGTCCGGACACTACGTGAGGACCTGTCCTGCCAAGCTGCGTAAGTGTCAATCCTTGTCGTCTGTATCCCTACCTGTCCGTCCAAGCAATTCCACTCATCTGGCTATCCTTGTTTTATTTCAGCTTCCAGGAAGAACTATACAAACCAGCGCCATTATTGATTCAGGAGCCTGTAGCTGCTTTTTGGATCAATCATTTGCCTTCAGATATCAGATTCCTCTCCGCCCCAGGTCTACTGGACTTTCTGTGTACTTAGCAGACGGCTCGGTGTTAAAATCTGGTCCCGTCACCCAGGAGACCCAGCCTCTTGCCACCACCATTGCCGATAACCACCACGAACTCTTATGCTTGGATGTGATCAACTCCCCTCTGTTCCCTGTCATACTGGGAGTACCATGGCTCCAAGTCCACAACCCCCAGATTGACTGGGCCACTGGTAAAATTGACTTCAACTCTCCATTCTGCCGACAGCATTGCCTGCAACTACCGTCTCCACCCCTGCCATTACTCTGTTCGGACTCTGACATTGAGACTCGTCAATCCGTCCCAGAAATTTATCATGACTATCTGGATGTTTTCAGCAAAAAGGGGGCCGAGACCCTCCCACCCCACAGGGCCTATGATTGCCCCATCGAACTCCTTCCTGGTGCCGAAGTCCCCTTCGGAAGGATCTTCCCCTTAACCGGACTTGAACTTGAGACCCTGAAAACCTATATCGATGACAGCTTGAGGAGGGGGTTCATCCGTGCCTCCACGTCACCCGCGGGTGCAGGCATCTTTTTTGTTGAAAAGAAAGACCATTCCCTTCGCCCCTGTGTGGACTACCGGGAACTCAACAAAATAACTATTAAAAACAGATACCCTCTTCCCTTGGTACCCGAACTATTTCAGCGTCTGGGGTCCGCGGTCATTTTTACTAAATTGGACCTCCGAGGGGCCTACAACCTTGTCCGCATACGCGAAGGCGACGAGTGGAAGACCGCCTTCCGTACCCGTTTCGGGCACTTTGAATATCTAGTCATGCCCTTTGGGCTCTGTAATGCTCCGGCAACATTCCAACATTTTGTCAATGACATTTTTAGAGATTATCTGGACCTCTTTATGATTGTCTATCTGGATGATATCCTAATCTTCTCCCCTTCCCTAGAGAAACACCGTGTACATGTGAGGAAGGTGCTTGAACGTCTCCGTATCCACGGACTGTACGCAAAACCCAGCAAATGCGAGTTCGAGCGCTCCAGTATACAGTTTCTGGGACTTATCATCTCTGTAAGGGGCGTTGAGATGGATCCTCAGAAAGTTTCCGCAATACTTGACTGGCCAGCTCCGACTGACAGAAAAGGTGTTCAGCGATTCGTCGGGTTTGCGAATTTTTATAGGAAGTTCATCAAAGCCTTTTCCAACATCATTTCTCCTATAACGGACTTGACTAAACTGTCTGCTCGGTTTTGCTGGACACCGGAGGCCCAAGCAGCCTTCGAAACCCTGAAAGGCTTGTTCACCTCGGCATCCATTCTGAGACATCCCGACGCAAGCCTGCCCTACATCCTTGAAGTGGATGCATCTGAAACCGCGGTTGGAGCAGTCCTCTCTCAGAGGCAGGGTCCCAAGGCATTGCTATATCCCGTCGCTTACTTTTCTCGTAAACTATCTGAAGCAGAAAAAAATTACGATGTTGGAGACCGAGAGCTGTTGGCGATAAAAGCCGCCTTGGAGGAGTGGCGGTACCTCCTGGAAGGAGCAGCGCACCCGATTTTGATTTTTACAGATCACAAAAACCTGGAGTACCTAAAAGTAGCCAAGAGACTTAGACCACGCCAGGCCAGGTGGGCACTTTTTTTTACAAGGTTTTCATTCCACATCACGTACAGGCCAGGGTCGAAAAATGTCAAACCGGATGCTCTTTCCCGCATGTACGCCAGTTCGGAGCCTCCCAACCCTCCGGATACTATTCTGTCTTCAGGGAACTTTTTGCTACTACAAAGAGACTTGGTACCCCAGATCAGGCAGGCATCCGCTGACATTTCTTCTCCACCTGATCCGGAGCTACAATCCAGGGACGGTCTGCTATGGTACCGGGATAAGATCTTCGTACCCGAGGGGCTGCGAGTTAATGTTCTGGGCTCCTGTCATGACCACAAGCTGGCTGGGCACTTTGGGATACAAAAGACCGCTGAACTTCTGCAACGCACCTTTTGGTGGCCCCAACTTCTAAAGGACTGCAAAGATTATGTGGAATCGTGCACTACGTGCATTCGAAACAAGGGGAGTAAACTCAGAGCCTGGGGACTCCTTAAACCATTACCCGTACCGGAAAGGCCTTGGAGAAGGATCTCCATGGACTTCATCGTGGAACTTCCCCCATCGGAGGGCTTCACCACTATCTTTGTGGTAGTGGACAGGCTGTCTAAGATGGCACACTTTGTCCCCTTAAAGGGCACACCCTCGGCTCCAGAGACGGCTAAAGCCTTCATCAGAGAAATTGTCAGACTCCACGGTGTTCCTGCGGATATTGTGTCCGACCGTGGAGTACAGTTCACATCTAGGTTTTGGAGGGCACTTTGCAGCAGTCTCGAGATCGGCCTATCGTTTTCCTCAGCATACCACCCACAGTCAAATGGGCAGACGGAGAGGACGAATCAGACCCTTGAACAGTATCTCCGCTGCTTCTCGTCCTTTTCGCAAGAAGACTGGGTTTCTCTGCTGCCCTTGGCGGAGTTCGCCTATAATAATTCCATCCATTCGGCCACCAAACAGTCTCCTTTTTTTGCCAACTATGGGTTCCACCCACTGTTCCTCTCTAATTCTGTTCCGGAAAGTACGGTACCCGCCGTTCAAGACACCTTGGATTTCTTTAACTCAAATAACAGGATCCTGCAGGAAACCATGACCCAAACACAGGAACGTAATAAGGAAATCTTTGACAGGAGAAGAAGGGGGGAACTCAACTTAGTACCCGGAACTAAAGTTTACTTGTCCACTTTGAACTTAAGGCTTGCATGCCCTACGAAGAAGCTGGGTCCTAAATTCGTGGGTCCCTTTGCTGTCAAGAGAAGGATAAACGAGGTGGCCTACGAACTTGACTTACCAGAGTCCTTTCGAATCCACCCGGTGTTTCACGTGGCCCTGCTCAAACCGGACGTCCCCAACTCCTTCCCTGGACGGGATACCGATCCCCCAGAACCAGTATTAGTCGACGGTGAGGAGGAATTTGAGGTGGAATCTATCCTGGATTGCAGGAAGAGACGCAACCAAATTCAGTTCCTCGTTAAATGGAAGGGGTATGGGCCAGAGGAAAATTCATGGGAACCGGAGGACAACATACACGCCGAAAGACTAATTCAGTTGTTTAAAGACTCTCACCCGCTGAAGATGACTCAGTTGGGCATCCGGAGGCTGCCCCTTGGGGGGGGGCAATGTCATGAATTATCTCGGCCACCAGAGGGCGCTAGCGGCGCATCGGCACGCGCAATGCGCGCGCAACCACGGCATCGCGCTCGTGCACGCGCGCACCGGCGGTAACGGCGCACGGGAGCGCGCATCGGCGGTAACGGCGCGCGGGCACGTGCATGCGTCTATTTGGCGCCAAAACAACCTACTTAAAGTGTCCTGGAAGCCTGGCCCCTTGCTGTCCGGTCTGCAGCGTTTCCTGAGACCACCTGTACCTGTACCTGTACCTGTACCAACTACTCCTGCTTGATCCAGATCCTGATACCCGGCTTGTCTCCGTTGTTCCTGTCTTCCGCCTGCCCTGACCTCGGCTTGCTCTGACCATCCTTCTGCCTGACCCCTGGTACTCCGCTGACCGTCTGTTGCCGACCCGGCTAGTCGACCTCTCTGTTACCTGGGCCTCTCCTGTTACCAGTCCGGCTGCTCCTGCCTGTCCAGTCTTCTGGGACCCTGTCCAGTCTTCTGGGACCTGCTGCGGCCAGACTTTCAGAATACCTTCCTTTCCGGCTTGCCTGCTGTTCCAGTGCTCCTGCATCCAGGCTGCTACTTACCAGCCTGCACCTGCCTTTCAGAGACTTCCTCGGACTCCGCAGAAGCTCCATCCGGCCCCTGCACCAGCGTCATCCCTGGCGCTTGTGCGACTCTGCATTCCCGCTCCCCCTGTCTACTCTACCAGGGGTCCGGGATCAGAGGAGCAACAGCAGCCACTTCCTGCACGTCGGGCTCATCCTTAAGGTACGTGACACCTATGTGTTATTTCTATTTTTCCTTTTCTTCTAGCCCCCGCCATCACCTTATTTGTTTCCTCTTGTAACTAACTTTCATATTTCTTCTGACCCCAGGCTTCTCCAGGGTCTAGTGAGTGTACTTTTACCTTCTCTTTATTCCTTTCTCTAGTTTTCACCTTCCCCGTCTTTGCCCCTCTGGGCTCCCTATCTCCGGAGTCTATCTGTTACCAATTGGGGTAATGCGAGACTGGCATCCTCTAGCCATGGTTGCCATATGAGTTCAAATTTTCTCGCTTCCCCCCTACGGCTATATGACAATTTTCCTCTTAGGAGTAGGGAATTTACATATTGGATCCACTGCCTCCCCGTAGGTTCCCCCGGTGCCATCCAATGTCGTGCAATAAGTTTTCTCGCCATGTACAATAATCTAGTTATCATAAGGTATTTTCCTTTTGAGAATAACTCAGCATCTATAGCCCCTAGTATGTACACCAAGGGATCTAAAGGGACTGGTACCTGGGCCAATCTATTTATACACTGGGAGATTTCTTCCCAGTACCGGTGTAGTTTTGAACATCTCCATATTAGATGTATAAAATCCCCCTGATGTATTTTACACTTTGGGCATTGGGGGAGTCTCTTCCTCCCCGCCTATACATTTGTAATGGTGTTCTATATGCTCTGTGCAAAAAAAATAGTTGTGATAATCTGTGTGACGCAGATACCCGATACTACCAAAATGGATTCTAAAGCTCTGTCCCACTGGTTCTGATCTATTTCCCCTATATCTTCTACCCATTTGCTACGGCATCTCAGGGAAGTATGATCCTGGACCGTCGCTAGCAGTTTCATATAGATTTTTGATATTAGCCCTATTACTAATGATTGTTTTTTTGTTGTGCCTGCAAAGCGTGTCGAATTTGGAGATATTGATAAAACCCCCTTGGGCTTAATTGAAATTCCTGACACAACTGTTCATATGTTTTTAATACCTCCCCCTTGTATAATTGTGCAAAAAAATAAATCCCTTTCTCTTTCCATAAAGTAACTTCCCTTAGTTCCTGTAGCTCTGGGTATCTTGGATTATGCCATATCGGTGTGAAAGGCAGCACCCCTGTTATCCCCAAAATTTTCTGAATCTCACCCCATACCATTTTAAGAAGAGTACAAATCGGGGCCGAGAATGGCAAACTAGGCAGATCCATTTCCAGGTGTGATGCTGCCTCTAATGCGGGAACATATGTAGTCACCAGCTTACATATGGGGTCCACACTCATTTCCCACCCCATCCTGCCAACTGCTGGAGCTGAGAAGCCAAAAAATCAATTTTAGGGTGAGGCACTGCCAGACCTCCTCTGTCTTTTCTGTACTGAAGGGTTGCTAAACTTATCCTGGCCACCTTCTTCTTCCAGATTAGATCCCTCATCAATGTATCAATTTGTTTAAACCATTTATTTGTAATCCATATGGGCGAATTGTGGAATACGTATAGGAGCTGTGGTGCCCATACCATTTTTATTAAGTTTGCCTGTCCTACCACTGACAGTGGGAGTTTGCACCAACTGTTACATTTCTCCCTCTGTCTATCCAGCAGAGGGCCCAGGTTCAGCCGGAGATACTCAGCCAGGTCTGAGGATACCACCACTCCTAAATACTTAAAACTGTTGGTTATCATAATCTGTTCTGCTCTGGCAGGGATTCCCTTAATTTGTCTATAGGCATTAAAATTGATTTAGACCAATTAATGACAAAGCCCGAGAAGCTTCCGAAGTCCCCTATTATCCCCATCACTGCCCGCAATGAAGCGGTTGAGTCACCTAGATAAATAAGCGCGTCATCTGCATACAACGATATTTTATCTTCCCTCTGTCCCCTACGGAACCCCACCACCTCATTGGCGGTGCGGATCCGGATGGCCAGAGGCTCGACTGCCAATGTGAACAGCAACAGGGACAACGGACACCCTTGCCTGGTCCCTCTATGTAAATTAAATACAGGTGAAGGTTTATTATTAATTCAAAGTTTAGCTCTGGGTTTAGAGTACAGTACCTTTACCCATTCTATAAACGTACTCCCCAGTCCGAATCTTGCCATTATCTCTAGGAGGTAGGGCCACTCCACGCTATTGATTGCCTTCGCGGAATCCAGTGACAGAATGGCCCTACCTCCCAGGTTGTCCACCGACACCTGTATATTCATATATAATCCCCTAATATTATCCGCCGTAGAATGACTGGGTATAAAACCAGACTGGTCCAGATGTACCAGTTTGTCAATTACCCGCGATAACCTTGAGGCCAAAATTTTGGCCAGGAGCTTAACGTCTGCATTTAACAAGGAGATCGGACGATACGAATCCAACAAGAGCCTATCCTTTCCCGGCTTTAATAGTACTATAATTATTGCCTCCTGCATACTATCTGGCAGAATGCCTGTCTCATCTGCAAGGCCTGTAGTAGAGGTGGTAAGAGAATTTCCCCATAATGGGAATATACCTCTACTGGTATACCATCTGGTCCTGAGGATTTATGAAGTGGAGCCCCATCCATGGCTTCCTTCAGCTCAGTTAAAGTTATGGGTAAATTCAACATTTCCCTATCTGCCTCCGATAATTGTGGGAACGGGCAGGTTTGTAAAAACAAAGCCATGTCCGATGGACTATAGCTTGCTTTAGAAGAATTGTTGAAAGTCCCTTAGAATTTCATCCCCATGGGTATGCATCTCCCCCGTTTTAGCCTGTATTGCTGAAATATTAGATGATTCCCGCTGCTCCCTGGCTATAAGGGCAAGAAGTCGGCCCGTATTTTCCCCCTCCTCAAAATAACTTTGCTGTTGGAAGTATCTAATCTTCTCTGCTGCGGACAGCAGAACTGAGTTATACAAAGATTGCGCTTTTATCCAAGAGTCGTGTTTGGCTTGGGAGGGGTCTGCTACCAATGCCTGTTCTCTAACCTTCAGTTCGTCCCGAACCCTGTTCTCCCATTCCCTGGAGAGAGTTTTAATACCAGAAATCTCTTTCATGAGACATTCCCTCAGGAATGCCTTAAGTGTATCCCACACCATCCCTGCACTGGTAGAACCCTTATCGAAATGTAGAAACTCCCGTACTGCCTCTCTTATTCCATCTGATGGAGGGAACAAGGTCAGCCAGTATGGGTTTATTTTTCACAACGGGCGGTCCGATGTAACAGACACATTGAGCCGTACCCAGAATGGTGAGTGATCTGATATTAAACGTGGTTCGTAAGCCGAATCTTCTACCCGATGCATTAACATCTCATTTCCCAGACCTAGATCTATATGGGAGAGACCATCATACGTGGTATAATGGCATGATTAGCATCTATCATCTACATGCCCCTCACGCCAAACATCATGAAGTCCTATTTCCGAGAGCAGGGAGGCGAAGGTCGTTTTACCAATTATCCGCCTCGCCACTCTAGGTGAAAAATATATTCTGTCCAAGCCCCTATCCAGGGTATTATTGAAATCTCCCTGTGCTAATACCAGTACATCCGGAGATGAGGCCATGAATTACACTAGATTTCTAAGTGGCGCTGCTGTAAACGGTGGAGGGATATATATTGAAGCAATAATACACATTAAGCCATTCAGTTTACAGAGCAAAAAAACATATCTGCCCTCTCTGTCCACCTGCTGTTGAATACATTCAAAAGTAACATTAGCAGAGACCATCACACTTACACCCCTAGAGTAGGAGGTGTGCATTAAGTGATATTGCGTTGGATATTTACGTGAATTCAGCAGGTGGACAGAGTCGGGCCGCATGTGTGTTTCCTGCAGGCATATTACCTCAGGTTTCATTTTATCAAAGTATTTAAACATCGCATTCCTTTTAACCTTATTCCTCAGGCCCCTGACATTCCATGTCATTAAAACTATACCCTTATTATTCCTTTTAACTGTTACCATTGACATAAAGACATATACACCCATAAGCAATGAGCCACAGAATTGTTACACACCTAAGTAACCTACCCCTATAAAACCTTTCTAAAAAATAAATTTCCCTACAAAATTTACTGCCCTTCTCACCACTGCCATATAGTAATCATTCCTTTTCTCGTGAGCCTGTGTTTCCTGTGCCTCCTCTGTAAAAGAAGAATATATTAATACCTTTTTCCAATAATTATTTGTGGTGTGGCTCCATCACCCCCCCGTGAATAGGGCTAGGCGTAGGTTACGTTCACGTCATAGGCAGTGATTCGAAGTAACTTAGGCAGTTGTTTCGACGTGATTCTGAGCATGCGCACTGGAATGCGTCCACGGGACGGTGCATGCGCCATTCAATTTAAGTACTTGTCTGGCACTCGGCACATCATTAGCATGGGGTCACGCCTCATTAGCATGTCTCACGCCCACTACCACCTACGCCGGCTTACGCCGAGGGAACCCAGCGTAGATTTGGGAGCGAGTGCTTTGTGAATACTATGCTTGCCTCTCTGCGCTGGTTCGGCGTAGCATAAATATGCGCCAATGTATGTGAATCCTGGCCATAATGAATAAAGTGCTATCTGAGTGAAATATTTGTATTTTTTGTTTCTCATCTTCACATTTTGGTGTTAGTGCCTCTATTTACAGAAAACTTGTGCTACATAGAAAACAATGGTAACACATGTAAAATACATTTTTTTTATTTAATGTAAGGTCAACACATTTCAATAATGAGATTTAATGGCCCCCTTAAATAAAAAAAAAACACAATTTGTTTTATAAGAGGATCAAATTTAACCCTGATTGGTTGGGGAAGAGTGGAGTATTTTGGTTCAGTCTGTATCTGCACTGCAGAAATTTCCCACCCACTTCATAGGAAGTTATAGAAATTCTCTCCCAATGGGTCACAGCCTGCAGTAAAAAACTAACATGGATCCTATTTCTTCTGCACATGGAATTGGACTTAACAATGACATTTGTAAAATAAACCATTTTATGTTGTAACTGTTGAAATGTCAACTCTTGTTGACTTAAAATATCAATAACATCTTTCCTGTCATCAGAATTGAAATGGAGTGTTGAACATTGGCGGCTGGCTTGTGGGTGAGTTTGAGGACACCAAGAGCATTTGTTAAATGATATTTCTGTGACACAAATGTGACACATTCCCTGAATAATGTCATTGTTTTTGAGGTTGCGCAATGATTTGCAGAGTTTTTTTTTAGACAGTTTGGTTATTATTTCTACTGGACTTTGACTGTATATAAATAGTGTCAGACATACCAGGGCAAGAAGAGAAGCTGGTTGAATTATCAGGAGTTGTGATGTTGGCCCTACCAGTTGTGGTCCTCTTTCTGCTCACCACACTCAGTAATGCTGAGGAAACATGCTCTGGTGAGATATTATTTATATATTCTTCAAAGAAACTTTAACTATGGGATGAAGTTTTGGGGTAAATATTTGTCAATGAAATTCTCTAAATAATTTTGACTTAACTCTTATTAAAGAGTTAGTCCATTCAAAAGTGATGTTTTAGTTATGGTTGGAAATTAATGGGCTAAATCGGGCTCTGCCTTCTTAGAAGCCAACAGTCCTTGTTTGCTCCAGAACTGCTCTTCTTCCCATACAAGTGTATAGAGATGCAAAAGCAGCTTAACCACTTCCATACAGGGCACTTACGCACCTTCCCGCCCAAGCCAATTTTCAGCTTTCAGCCATGTCGCACTTTGAATGACAATTGCGCAGTCATGCTACTCTGTACCCAAACAAAATTGGCGTCCTTTTTTCCCCACAAATAGAGCTTTCTTTTGGTGGTATTTGATCACCTCTGCGATTTTTTTTTTGCGCAACAACTAAAAAAACACTGAAATTTTGGAAAAAAATAAAGTTTTTATTTTTTTCTGTAATTTTTTTGTAAATAAGTACGTTTTCTCTTTCAATTAAGGGCACTGATATGGCGGCACTGATGGGCACCGATGAGGTGGCCCTGATGGGCACCAATAAGGTAGTACTGATGGGCACCGATGAGGTGGCACTGATAGGCAGCGCTGGTATGCGGGACTGATGGACGCTGGTATGCGGCACTGATGGGCACTCATAGGCGGCACTGATGGGCACTCATGGGCGGCACTGATGAGCACTCATAGGCGGCACTGAAGGGCACTCATAGGCGGCACTGGGCACTCATAGGCGGCACATATGGGCACTCATGGGCGGCACATATGGGTGGCACTGATGGGTACTTATGGGTGGCACTGATGGGTACTTATGGGTGGCACAGATGGGCACTGATAGGTGGGCACTGGGCACAGATTGGCACTGTGGGGTGGCACTGATGGACACTGTGGGGTGGCACTGATGGACACTGAGGGGTGGCAATGATGGATCCATGTTGCCAATCAATGCCCATTTGTGGGCACTGATTGGCATCTTTTTTTTTATATATTTTTTTACTGTTTTTTTTTTTTTTAATTCCCTGGTGGTCCAGTGTGGCGATCCGAGGGGGGGCTGCGCTGATAAACAATCAGCGCGAACCCCCCCTGTCAGGAGAGCCGCCGATCGGCTCTCTTCTACTCGTGTTTGTCAGACGCGAGTGAGGAAGAGCCATCAACGGCTCTTCCTGTTTACATCGTGATCAGCCGTGATTGGACACGGCTGATCACGTGGTAAAGTGTCTCCGTGAGAGACACTTTGCCTAGATCGGTGTTGCGGGGTGTCAGACTGACACCCCGCAACAACGATCGCCGCGATGCACGCCCATGGGGGCGCGCAGCGGCTCAATATCCTGAGGACGTCATATGACGTCCATTCAGGATTAGGCAACCACTTTGCTGCCGTCAATCTGTCATTGGCGGGCGGCAAGTGGTTAAAGGGGTTGTAAAGTCTTGTTTAAAAAAAAGAATAACAAACATGTCATACTTACCTCCTCTTTGCAAGGGTTTTGCACAGAGTGGCCCCAATCCACCTCTTCTGGGGTCCTGGCTTCTCTTCTCTTGTGCCCCGTTAGAAAAGAGCTTTCCCTGTGGGCACTTGTGCGGGCGTGCTCCCGTGTCCTGCTGCTCCATCCATTAAAACAGACAACAGTACCAGGCTCCACCCCCCAGCTCCCACATCATTGGATTTGATTGACAGCAGCGGGAGCCAATGGCTCCTTCTGCTATCAATCTATCCATTGAGGACCAAGACACTGGCTGGAGCTGGTGTGCTCGTCCCTGTCGCTGGAAAGACCGAGTTCAGGTAAGTAAAAGGGGGGCTCTGGGAGGCAGCACAGGAGGTTTTTCAACCTTAATGCATAGAATGCATTAAGGTGGAAAACTCTGAGGGTTTACAACCCCTTTAAAGCAGATAAAATGCAGATGATCTCAATGTTGAATGATCTCATAAGCATCTCAAACTAAGGTCAAAACCAAACACTGTGTTTGCCCTTTGAAGTCTGCCAACACTTGTTCTATATGTCTTGCTTGCTTCTGCGGTGAGATCTCCCTGCCACTTCCTTTCTGTCCACCTGGGAGTTTTTGGTTGTTGTTGGTTGTCCATCTTTGTGTGTTCCAGCTCCTTCCGTTACATTGTCCATGATATAAAATCCTATATATTGTATATTAATAGCTATCTAGAACTGGAAGCTCAGTCTAGAAAGACGATCAAATGTATAGTGTTCTGCTTTTTTTTTGTATCCGTTTATCCCGCAGAACTCATTAGACATTACCACTTGGTTTCCTAATAGCTGCAGCTGTTAAATGGAACTGGAAACTTTGGTGGGGAGATCTTACCACTGGAGTAGTTAAGTGATATTAGAAACCAGTATTTGATTCAACATGTTGGCAGCCAATAGAAAATGTAATATCAGTTGTGTCATTTTTTCATTGCTGTATTTCGCAAAAACAAATCTATAGATTATACCTGAGCAATCACTCAGCTTTCCTGCTGAATAAAACCTCAGCCACACATAGAAGACACTATTTTTCATCAAGGGGACCTATCTGGTGATCTTATAATAATTATTTGTTTCACTTTTGTGCAAGCTGGAACAGAGCAAATTACCTTCTTAAGGGGATGTCCTGGGACCCCCGGAGCCCAAGGAGAACCTGGAGTACCTGGAGAGAAAGGTTGGTATGACTTTTATATAACATGGTAAATATATTAAGAATTGAACTGCTGGGACAAAAAAAAAATCACATCAGGATGGTTGACAAAGAGCAGCCCCATTCATAATTTCTTAATTTTGAGTAGAGTATGGTCCCCATAGCAAGCTCACCATTTGGTCATTTGACACTGGAGGGTGTGATACAAAATGTATGGGTTCTGCACTTCTTTGGTGCAGGTCTTCTTGGGTGGTAAAGGAAAC
This sequence comes from Rana temporaria, assembly GCF_905171775.1. Classification (NCBI taxonomy): domain Eukaryota; kingdom Metazoa; phylum Chordata; class Amphibia; order Anura; family Ranidae; genus Rana; species Rana temporaria. Next base: position 117,159,597 of record NC_053497.1, read on the forward strand.
CAGTCATGAGAGAAATTCAGTGGCTGTCAATGCTGACTTACTCCTGAAGATGCTATTGATTTGGCTGTCAGCTGAACCTCTGGCTTCAGCACTTTCTGAATCACTGGCTAGGGGAAAAGGATGTACAGTAGACCAGGAACTGAGGAGTAAAGGTTGTGAAGGGTTCTGCCCCTCGTTCATGAGCATTAAGAAGAAAAAAAAAATTTTATATGTATTTTTTTTCTATTACCATTTATTAGGTCTGCCAGGCAGCCAAGGATTGGCTGGTCTTCCAGGAAAGAAAGGTTGGTTGTTTATCAAAATCTTACAAAACCTATTTGTTTTTATGGATTCTGAGAACTGCATATTCTTTACTGATTATGCATAATGTAATAATAAGAGTCATGTGACAAAGAGCCACTTTCCTCTTGAGAAATACTCTGTGCTGCTGAAGAATTTTTCACTGTGTCACTTTACTATATACAACTTATACTAACTATAATATACTACCATATGCAGTTTACTCTACCTCTTATGCCTAGATTCACGTACGTTGCCGCAACTTTGCGGCGGCGTAGCTTAAGGCATTTAAGCTACGCCGCCGTAAGTTAGCGAGGCAAGTACATGATTCACAATGTACTTGCCTGCTATGTTACGGCGGCGTAGCCTAAAGCGGGCGGGCGTAAGGGCGCCAAATTCAAATGTGTGTAAGGGGGGCGTGTTTTATGTTAATAAGGCTTGACCTTACGTTTTTGATTTTTTTTTTACTGCGCATGCGCCGGGCGCCTACATTTCCCAGTGTGCATTGCGGCTAAGTACGCCGCACGGGCCTATTGATTTTGACGTGGACGTAAACAACGTAAATCCTGATTCACAGACGACTTACGCAAACGACGTAAAAATGTCAAATTTCTCCGCGGGAACGGCGGCCATACTTAACATTTCTATTCCATGTAGGGCTAAGCTCTAACTTTAGGCGGCCTATCTCTAACGTAAACGGCGTAAAAGTACTGCGTCGGCCGGGCGTACGTTCGTGAATCGGCGTATCTACTCATTTACATATTCTACGCCGACCGCAATGGAAGCGCCACCTAGCGGCCATCCGAAATATTGCAATCTAAGATAGGACGGCGCAAGCCGTCGTATCTTAGATATGTTTAAGCATATCTCTGTTTGAGCATACACTTAAACATAAGTCGGCGTAGATTCTGAGTTAGGTCGGCTTATCTACTGATAAGCTGGCCTAACTCTTACTGAATCTACCTATTAGACTAAATAATTTTGTGTCATTTTTTGTAGGAGATCCAGGAAATCCAGGCATGCCAGGAACCAAAGGTAAACTAAAAGATGTTAAATGCAATGTATTCTTATGGTCAGAAGGTTTAAAAAGACCAACACAAAAAGCATTTTTGATTCGCTTCAAATGTACCAACATCCCATTTGGAATTTTCAAGACATGCAAACAGAGTAAGCAGGTCTTTTTAGGTACAGGAATTGAAGACATCCTTTTACTGATATATGTATACAAAATCAGCATAAGAAAAAAAAGTATATTATGGCTGATTATTTTAAAGTTGAGTACCGCGAAAAGTAAATGCTGTAAACTAGAGAGAAATTAACATCCTGCACTCTCACGCCTCAGATCAGCCCCAATTCATGCATCTTCACACCTCAGATCACTGTCCCCCCTGTTTATCTGTCCCACCACTGTACCCCTCCGCTCATCTGTCCCACCTCTGTACCCCCCCTGCCCATCTGTCCCACCACTGCAACCCCCTGCACATCTGCCCCACCACTGTACTACCCTGCACATCTGCCCCACCTCTGTACCCCCCTGCCCATCTGTCCCACCACTGCAACCCCCTGTACATCTGCCCCACCACTACAACCTCCTGCAAATCTGCCCCACCACTGCAACCCCCTGCACATCTGCCCCACCACTGTACTACCCTGCACATATGCCCCACCTCTGTACCCCCCTGCTCATCTTCCCCACCACTGTACTACCCTGCACATCTGTCCCACCACTGTAACCCCCTGCTCATCTGTCCCACCACTGTAACCCCCTGCTCATCTGTCCCACCACTGTAATCCCTTTCTCATCTGCCCCACCAATGTTCTCCCTTTCTCATCTGCCCCACCACTGTACCTCCCTGCACATCTGCTCCACCGCCGTATTCCTGTGCTCTTCTGTCTCACCGCTGAACCATCTTCTCATCTGTCCTAACACTGAACTGTCCTAACACTGAACTTATCTGCTCACTTGCCCCACCACTGTACCTCCTGCACATCTGTCCCACCTCTGTTCCCCCTGCTCATCTGCCCACCTCTGTAACCCCTACTCATCTGTCCCAACAATGTACCTCCTTTCTCTTCTGCCCAACCACTGTACCCCCCTGTACATCTTCCCCACCTCTGTACCCCCTGCTCTTCTGTCCAACCACTGTAACCCCCTGCTCATCTGTCCCACCAATGCCCCTTCTTTCACATCTTCCCCACCGCTGTACCCCCTGCTCTTCTGCCCCACCACTGTATTCTCCCGGTCTTCTGTCCCACCACTGAACCCCCTGCTCACCTTTCCCACCACTGTAACCCCCTGCTTATTTGCCCTATCACTGTACCCACCTGCTTTTCTGTCCTACGCTGAACCCCCTTCTCATCCCTCCCACCAATGTACCTCCTGCACATCTGCCCCACCACTGTACCCCCTTGTTCTTCTGTCCCACCACTGTAACCCCCCTGCTCATATGCCCCATCAATGTACCCCTTTTCTTATCTGCCCCACCACTGTACCTCCCTGCACATCTGCTCCACCGCCGTATCCATATGCTCTTCTGTCTCACTACTGAATCACCTTCTTATCTGTCCTAACACTGAACCCTTCTGCTCGTCTGCCCCACCACTGTAATCCGCTTTCTCATCTGCCCCACCAATGGACCTCTTGCACATCTGTCTCACCTCTGTACCCCCCTGCCCCACCTCTGTTCCTCCTGCTCTCCTGCCCCACCTCTGTTCCCCCTGCTCATCTGTCCCACCACTGTAACCCCCGGCTCATCTGTCCCACCAATACACCTCCTTTGACATCTGCCCCACTGCTCTACCCCCCCTGCTTTTCTGTCCCACCACTAAACCCCCATCTCATCTGACCCAACACTGAACCCCCCTGCTCATCTGTCCCACCACTGTAACCCCCTTCTCACCAGGCTCAACACTGAACCCCCCTGCTTATATGCCCCATCACTGTACCCTTGTGCTCTTCTGTCCCACTGCTGAACCCCCTTCTCATCCCTTCCACCACTGTACCTCCCTGCACACCTGCCCCACCGCTGTACCCTCCTGCTCTTCTGTCCCACCTCTGAACTCCTCCTCATTTTTCCCACCGCTGTACCCTCCTGCTCATCTGCTCCACCGCTGTACCATCTTCTCATCTATGATATGCGTGATATGCAGAATGGATAAAGGAAGCAGAGATGAGATACATCTACCTGTCTTGGCACACTCATCCTGCTGATCCACCTCTCGCATCCATCCCACGTGCTTATATGTGATGTCACATACAAGCATCTGGAATAGGTTCAATAAGTTTTTATTGTCGGTTTTTAGACAGACAGAACAGCTTCAACCGGAACCCAACAGAGGGTGACCCAGTCGATAAAAGTAGAAACACAAAAATAAAATAACAAATAAAAGGGAAAACAGTTACATTACCATGTCGAATGATTAAGGAGAGAATACAAATAAATGTTAAGTAGGCACATTGGTGGGTTAAACATCTATAGGCGGTGCAGTGCAGTCCAGCTTCTGAAAGAGACCACCCGTGTCCCGGCCGCCCCTCTGGGAGCCTTTTGCGGCCAGGAACAAGGGCAGTAGCGTCCATGACATTTGTACAGTCAGGACTGGGGTGCAGGGATCTACCAACCAGCTTGGGGGATGCACCGTAATTTAAGGGCTCTGTAGATGCACCGAGCCCGCAGGGGGCTGATAAAAGCACAGCATGGTCTGTTTGGGGAGCCCAGGAAGAGGGCCATGTGACAGAGAGGAAAGGAAACTAAAGATAATTAGTGAATTTAAGAAGAGAGGGGAACAGAGAAGGAACAGGGGAAAGGAGGGGGGGAGGGGAAGGGGAAGGAGGGGGGAGGGGAGCGGCGTGCTCCGTTCCGAGACGGCCCTCCACAACCAGGGGGTGGGGTATACCGGCACTTAGTAGGGGGCAGGGAGTTAGGCTGGGTTCAGCCTAGATTTTAGCTTGTCTGAAGTGGAGTAATGTCTCCATACACTCCAGGTGAAAGAGAATTTAGGATGGGTGTCAAGGGATTTGGCCTGTAGTTCCTCCATAAGCATGATATTGTTCATCTCACATACCCATTCGGCTGGGGTCGGGGGGTAGGGGATTTCCAATGTCTGGAGATCAGCTGTCTGCCAGCACTCAAACAAAATTTCAAAAGGGTGTGTTTTTGGAGCTTAAAGGAGCTTGGGAGAATGGAAAGGAGGGCTATGGAGGGGGAGGGAGCAAGTGGTTTATCATATAGGTCTGTATAGATCTGAAAAATGAATTCCCAAAAAGGGCGAATTAAGTCACACTCCCACCATATATGGCAGTACGTACCTGTGGTCTGGTCGCATCTCCAGCAAGAGTCAGAAGCGGATGGGTACATGATCCCGAGGGTGACTGGAACACCATACCACCTTGACAATACTTTATAATTATTTTCTTGAGCATAGCTCGAGATAGAGGACTTGTGTGTATAAAAGAAGGCTTTGCGCCAATCCGCCTCACTGATATCTCTACCAAGGTCCTCCGACCAAGCTGCAGTAAACTTGGGTAGGGAGTCGTGTGTGTGTTCCAAGATCAGTTTGTAGGTCTGGGAGAGAGTATGTCGCGGGGTGTCCGGGAGCGAGCAGAGTTGCTCGAAGTCAGTCAGGGGCCTGTGGACCTGGCCAGTGGCACGGAGTGATTTACAATACGCTGAGAGATGTAACCGAGTGAGCCAGGTTATCCGAGAGGATGTGGAGGGCGTGGGTGTGGTAAAGGTCCCGGAGGAAGCGTGAACAAAGCGGTGGGCGGTTGGCCAAGAAGCTCTATCATAGTCATCTATGGTTAGGATCGTTCTGCTTTCTGGGAGGACAGGGTTGTCGAACAACGGGGTTAAGGGCCCCGGATCAGTGGAGAGAGCATATGCCTCCCTCTTCCGGTACCAAATGGTCAGGGCATCCTTAGTCAGGGGGGACAACCCAGGGAGGGATCGGTATGTCTTGGCGTATCCCCATGGGAGAGCCCGGACGTCCACAGGGGACAAATCCTGCTCCACCATGGTGGAAACTTTACGCAGTGGGCGAGGAAACCACTCCAGGACTCGGGAGAGCACCGCCGAAGTGTGATATAGTTCAAAATCGGGGAGGCCCGTACCCCCGCTAGTAACGGGGGAGCATAGAAGTTTGTGTTTTAACCTTGGGCGGTTTCCCCTCCAGACAAACCGAATAGCCATCGAGCGAAGTGAGCGAAAAAAGGCAGATGGAAGAGCTATCGGAAGTGCCTGGAATAGATATAATGCCTTGGGTAGGATATCCATTTTCAACGCATTCATGCGCCCGAACCACGAGATAGGAAGGTCCATACGGTCCTACATGAGGCGTCTAAGTTTGGTTAGTAATGGGCCATAGTTCAGCGTGTATACCTCTGACAGCTGTGCGGGGATGGCAGTACCTAGGTAGGAGATAGACCTCTCCCACCATTGGAACGAAAAGTTAGATTTAAGGGTGTTGAGGGTCGGTAGCGGTAAGGATACATTCAGGGCTTCTGTTTTAGACAAGTTTAGTTTGTAGTTACTGAGTCTGCTGAACCTAGCAAGTTCTCGCAGGATGGATGGGATGCTAATGTGGGGTTGGGTAACATAGAGAAGCAGGTCGTCTGCGTATAAGGAAAGTTTGCAGTGGGAGGAAGGTATTTGTATACCTCGTACACTAGGGTTTGCTCTGAGCGCCTGGGCCAAGTGTTCAATGACAAGCGCGAAAAGGAGAGGGGATAAAGGACAGCCTTGCCTGGTGCCGTTGTTGATCGACACCGTGCCCGACTGAACACCGTTCACCAATACAGTGGCAGAGGGGGAGGTATATAAGGACATGATGCGGGAGAGCATCTTCGGTCCCAGCCCAATCTGGGTGAGAGTGGCATGCAAAAATGGCCAGCTGACCCGGTCAAAGGCCTTCTCTGCATCACAGGAGAGAAGGCAGGTCGGTATCCGGTGTTTATGGGCATAGGCTATCAGGTGGAGAGTTTTAGTGGTGTTGTCCCGGGCCTCACGGCCAGGGACAAACCCCACCTGGTCTCCGTGTATAACATTTGGCAAGAGCGGCGCAAGGCGGTCCGATAGAATTTTTGCGAATAACTTCAAGTCGACATTTAGAAGAGATATCGGCCTGAAGTTGGAGCACTGGGAATGGTCTTTGCCGGGTTTGGGGATGACCACTATCTGGGCCGATAAAAGGGAGGAGGATGGGGGGCAATGTTCACTGATGACATTGAAAGCTTTCGCCAAAAGGGGGGCCAGTTGTGTGCTGAATGTCTTATAAAAACGGGGGGTAAAGCCGTCCGGGCCAGGGCTTTTGCCGTTTTTAAGTTTCTTAATGGCTGATCAAAAATCAAGGTCAGTCAGGGGTTCTTCTAGTTCGTCAGAGTCAGTTGTTGCAATGGATGGGAGAGCGGTTTCGGTGATATAGGAAGACACATCAGGTGACGAGCTGCTCGGGCCAGACGGGGATGGGGGGGGCTGGGGTGGGAGATTATAAAGGTCCGAGTAATATTGTCGGAATTCCTCTGCGATGGCGAAATTGACCATCAATTTACCTTTACTGGGGGAAGAGATAAAAGGGATATGTTTCTTGGTCTGGCGCGGGTTGAGGGTATTTGCCAGTCGTCTGCCGCACTTGTTGGCCTGAGAATAGTGCAAAAACCGCCCCTTATCTCTAGCCACCAAAGATCGGTCGGCGAAAATCTGCAGGAGGTCCCGACGGGCATTGGCCAAATCCACCATTTTAGATGCGTCAGGGGAACGTTTGTGGGAGTCCTCCAGGGCCGTAATAGTAGCCAGGAGGTGGTTGATGTCTACCGAGCAAGCTTTCTTGAGTCTAGAGCCGTGTTTTATGAACGTGCCTCTTAGGACACACTTGAGGGCTTCCCATTTCGTGAGCGGGTTGGTGTCATCGCGTGCATGGTCTGTAATGAAGTTAGTAATGGTCTGAATGATGTCAGCGGAACAAGCCAAGTCCGACAGTAGGTTGTCATTAAGCCTCCACGAGGCTCTGGGTTTATAGGGGGGGGGGTTTTCCCAGGCAGACATGGACGGGTGCATGATCTGACCACAATGTGAGGCCAATCGAGGCACTGGGAGAGAGATCCAGCAGCGACCGGGAGATGAGTACATAGTCCAGTCTGCTATAAGATGAGTGTGCGGGGGAGAAATTTGTGTAGTCTCTGGCAGAGGGATGGAGAACTCTCCACACGTCCACCAGGGAAAGGTCAGCAAAAAGAGTACGCAGCTTGGTCGTAGTAGCCAGAGAGAGCGAGGACTTACCAGTTGATGTATCTAGGCGGGGTATTAGAGCAGCGTTGAAGTCACCTCCGAGGATCATGTTGGTCACGCTAAACTTCCTCAGGCGGGAGAGCATGGAAGTGAAGAATTGCAGCTGGTCCTGGTTGGGAGAATACACATTAATCACAGTGTAGATCACTTTTTTATAAGACGGTTTTAAAAATATAAACCTTCCAGCTGTATCTATATACTAGTCTAAGATATCGGGCGTGAACGAGGCATGGAAGGCAATGGAAACCCCCTTAGATTTCGATAAGGGGTTAGTGCTATGAAACCAAGTGGGGTATTGCTTATGGAGGAACTTGGGGACTGAATCAGATCTAAAATGGGTTTCTTGGAGGAGAAGAATTTGAGTGCGAAGTTTATGGAAGTGATACATAATCTGTCTCCTCTTCTCAGGAACATTCAGGCCCCTGCAGTTCAAAGAGGATACAGTTAGGTAGGCAGGGGTGGCCATGAAAATGGTTCGGTAGAAGATAGATAGTAACTTACCGGAGGGGAGCACGCCGACTCCAGGGGAGGGGGAGGAGAGGGGGGAAGAGGAGGAGGGAGGGAGAGGGAAGGAGGAGAGGGTCGGGCAAGAGGCCCAGAGGGAAGGAAGAGAAAGAAGAAGAAGTAATGAAAGAAAAAGTGAGGCCGAAACGGCCATTCTAACACTGTTGCTAGCAACATTTCAGCTATCACCCAAAGGGAGCTGAGAATCCTAAGTGGGGTGCCGCGGTCCTCGCACGGGGAGGGGGCCCGCACACACCGGTCTTTGGTTTCAATCAATTCAGGGAGGCCACGCACGCGAATGTTATTGCGTTTGGCCCTATTCTCCTGGTCATCCTGGGCTAGCATTAGCTGTTGGATCTGGGCAGTGTGATCATTGAGTATGGCTTCATGGGCCTGTAGGGTGGTTACATTCTCTTCTACAGTTTGTTCCACATCTTCTAACCTGTTAGTGACATCCCTGCGGAGTTCAGCTATCTCCTGCTTGTATGAGCGCTCCATGCGTTGGACACAGGCCTCAAAATCATGCCTGGTCGGCAGGGCCTTAATGTAAGCCTCCAAGTCCCAGTCAGCATGTGAGCGGTGGGTGTCCGGGGAGTGACAGGCGGAGCGGGTAGAACCAGCGTCTGAGTCAGGGGGGGAGATGGCTCTCTGCCTGGTCTTCATACCTGAAGCTGAGCGCTGCGAGGAAGCTCCGTGTGAGGCCTCGTGGGGACCTGTGGAGCGGGCCGCCGCCATCTTGGACGAGGGGGTGCCGCGCTGCTCCGGCCTCAATCGCGGAAAGAATCTGTCTATTTCGCCGTCCCTGCTTGCATCGGCGGGGTGGTGAACGTCTCCCCCTCCCTTCCGTCCCATTACCGGGGTGTATGGCGTGTCAGGGTCGCGGTAGTAGCCGTTAACAGACGGCGTGTGCGGGAGCTCCTGGAACAAGCGTCCTAGCTCTCCATGCATCAGGCCACGCCCCCCAAGCATCTGGAATAGATGTGCAATGGTGATCTCAGGTCAGGGGCATTTTCTGATAGCAGCGGACCTGTGTGCAGGATCAAAAGTTGTGCCCACCAGTGGCGGCTGGTGCTCAAAATATTTGGGGGGGCGCAAAGGAAAAAAAAAATTGCAGTCTCACTGTGCCCAAACGCAGCCACTGTTACATGCCATCAAACGCAGCCACTGTTACATGCCATCAAACGCAGCCACTGTGCCATCAATTCGCACCACTGTGCCATGCCATTAAACGCAGTCACTGTGCCATCCATTGTCACCACTGTGCCATGCCATTAAACGCAGCCACTGTGCCATCCATTGTCACCACTGTGCCATGCCATTAAACGCAGTCACTGTGCCATCCATTGTCACCACTGTGCCATGCCATTAAACGCAGCTACTGTGCCATCCATTGTCACCACTGTGCCATGCATTGTCACCACTGTGCCATGCCATTAAACGCAGCCACTGTGCCATACATTGTCACCACTGTGCCATGCCATTAAACGCAGTCACTGTGCCATCCATTGTCACCACTGTGCCATGCCATTAAATGCAGCTACTGTGCCATCCATTGTCACCACTGTGCCATGCATTGTCACCACTGTGCCATCCATTAAACGCAGCCACTGTGCCATACATTGTCACCACTGTGCCCTTTAATGGTCACCACTGTGCCAATTGTCCCCACTGTGCCCTGTAAATTGCTTTCTTCCCCCTCCGCCCGGCACTTACCTTACTGGTTTTAGGCATCCACGTCCCACGATGTCTTCTCCCGCCCTCGATGACTGACAGGCGTCTCAGCCAATCAGGTTACTGGTAGCCAGAACCGGCCAACCTGATTGGCTGAGACGCCTGTCATCTTATTCAAGGGGCGTACAGTCTGTGCGCTCCGAGAATAAGCTTCCGGGCTGTATTGGGAAAGCCTATCAGAGCCGCTGGCTTTGATAGACATTTCCCTACAGCCAACCAGCTGGCGTTATTCAGATGGCCGGACATTGAGCGCCGACCATCTGAATAACAGCTGCAACGGCGAAAATAACATAGATTCGTGCAATGCATGAATCTATGTTATTTCACTCAGTGGCGGTGAGAGCCAGAGGGGGCGGCGCTCCAGCGCCCTCTATGGACGAACCGCCACTGGTGCCCACGCTGCTGAGGAAAAGTGTGGCGATACGCGCCGCATCAAAAGTTGGGTATGATTTTCATTGCGCTGAATACTGGCTGTGGCTTAAAGGGACACAGAGTGCAGGGGCTCAGTAGTAAGTGACGCAAAGGTTCAGGAATAATTTCAAGAAAGTTCCCAAAAGCTCAACAGTAATTGAACAAACTGTTTGTGGTTTTCTCAATCACAGGGAAATCCTTTCTTTCTAAGATTGGTAGTGGCAACCAAGCGAGTTATCTTCCTCCAGCTGGTGGGTGGGGCTAGCAGAACTGTGATTGGCTTTGGCAGTGGCCATTAACAGTTCTCCTCCTCCTGGAAACAGGAACCCCCCAGCAGAACTGCACCCAATCTCTTCCTCATCACAAAAGCTGACAATCGCAGCTAAAGCAAAGTTAGAGAACCAAATAATGTTTCCCATCTTTTACAATGTGTGGGGGCACAGTGCCCCCCCCTCAGTGCATTTGCGGCGTGGGGAACTCTGAAATTGGAATGCATTAGTGTCTCAACGACACTTCCCTGCGCTGCTCTGCTGATGGGGAGGGAGTCAAGTGCTGGCTAAAGAGGCTTTGCGTGCCGCTAGTGGCACCAGTGCTGGGGGGTTGCTTACCCCTGCATTATCTGCTGAAGTCTGCCAAAAAATTAGGCCTTTCTCAACACATTTTATGAAACAAAGGGAGAATATACCTATGTTGATATGTTATAAGCAAGTGTTACACTTATCAGTGATTGTATCCTAATATAACATACAGTATGTAATGTACTTATACAGGTCAATCAAATTATATATATGACCTTGGGACTGTGGTGAGGGGGCTTCTCCAAAGTGATCACATCCTGTCCCTGGTCCATTGGATGGCACATAATTACTTTGGGAGAGCTTACTCCACCATGTAATTGTTTGCAAACCCTGTGTTTATAAAAAATCGTTCTTTTCTTTAATGCACAGGTGAGAAGGGGAAGAAGGGAGACGCAGGCTCTCCGGAAATCACACATGGTAACAGAGACACATTCATATATTATTTTTATATATGTATGCTTGCAAGTTAAAAACAGCTTAATCTACACGATAAGACCTCCAGGTAATCTCGGGGCAGGAACTTAAAGGGTCACTAAAGGAAAAAAAATGTTTTGCTGAAATGACTGTTTACAGGGTATAGAGACATAAAAGTTAACTGATTCCTTTTAAAAATGATTAAAAATAGATTAAATTCAATCATATAATGTGCCTCTAGTTTCACTTTCGTTTTTAAACTGGTTTCATGTTTATGTGAACTAGAGAGACACACAGAACAAAAACAAACAAATCCAGGGCAGTGTTTTGTTTTTAAAATGAATCTGATTGGTTCTGTTAAGTTTTAGACACACAGTAATGACAGCTTAGACCATCGTGAAAAGCTCCCAGTACGATGGTTATAAGGAGCCAGACAACCAGGAAGTGTGGAGATCACAGCAAAATTACAGCAACTTCAAAGCAAAAACGAACAATAAGGACATGAAACCAGTACTGCAGTAAGGTAAAGGAAGCTATTTAGCTAAAAAAAAAAATTCCTTTAGTGACCCTTTAAGGGTCACCATACCACGTACTGTATATTCACATTGATGCAAATGTTCAAACTTTGCAAATGTCCAACAAATACAATTTTAAAGCAAACATTTTGGAAAATATTTAGAAAACTAATGCACTTAAGAATTTAGTAAAATATCCTTAAATGTATTTTAAATAGTACCTCAGTCTGCCTTTATATTTTTTTGGTAGTTCTTTTCCCCCAAAGGATTTACACTGAAAAAGGAAAGGACATTACCACAAATCCATGAAGCTTTATTACTTTAAACCAGGGCTATCAAATTGTTTTCAAGTTGGGGTCTGACTTTCCCTGACTCTAAAAATTGGAGCCAGTTGTAGAGAAGGCACAGGTCGTCTTCCTGACTTTAATCAATTCTGTCATTATTATTTCAGCAGCGAGGAACTGTAAGGAGCTCCTGGAGAAAGGCTTCAGTATCAGCGACTGGTATACAATATTCCCAGATGGAAAAAATCCATTAAAAGTGCTTTGTGACATGCACACTGATGGGGGAGGCTGGGTTGTAAGTATCTCTACCTGTGTTTCATGAATCCTGATTAGTTCAAAATCAGCAAGTATATAACCCATCACCATCCTATAATAAAGCAAAGAGCAATGATCATAATGTACTAACTCATAACAACGCCTTAGAAGTCATGTATAATCTTTCTGATTACTGTAAAATAATAAAAATACAAAGCTGATTGGAAAAACCCTCACCCTGCTCTTTCTCTACTATCACTCACATTTTCAGCTGAAGCAGAGGATCAGTGTTCCTTCCGTAAGTCTCTTTAATTGTGATCAGTGCTCTGGTACTGGGTCACAAATTGTGAATCATGGTGGAGAGAGGCAGAGCTCAGATTTCTTTGGGAAACGTATGTTTTTCACGTCAGCTACCATCAGTTAATATGTGGCAGCACAGGATAGTCGAAACAGGTTGGAGGTAGCAGTTTCTATTTAATCCATTGTAGTGAGCAGGAATAATTTGCACACAAATGTACTCCCCAAAAAATGTGCTGTATATTTAATCTATAATTCTAGACTGATGCAAAGAAAGACTTGCAACTTTGTTAATGCTGGGCTCAACAATAGTCATAGAATTTGTTATTTAGGTTTTCCAGAGGCGCTGTGATGGATCTGTGGATTTCCTGCAAAACTGGGAGTCTTACAAGAAGGGGTTTGGTAGCCGCTTGACAGAGTTCTGGCTGGGGAATGAGAATATTCACGTGATAACGTCATCAGGTAATGATAAATAAGGGTGTTTTCTTGCAGGAAGTTTTTTTAAAACTTGTTTAATATTAATTCATTTTTAAGCAGAAAGGAAAATGGAGAATCGCACATCAACATTTTATTGTTTTTCTTGACACAATTTAATACTCCATTTCCGTCCTGTAAATTTTATTTCCATTAAAGCTGCAGTATTTTGCAGTTTTTAAAACTTTTTTTTTCGTCAATAAAGTTCTTTAAAATTCATATAATAAAGGCACCAACATACTTTTACGATAAAAGAAAATTATTATATGATAATCATTTTTCTGTCATGTCAGGGACTTGGGAACTGCGAGTGGATCTTCAAGGCTTTGACACCATCAAGCATTTTGCTAAATACAACTTCTTTAAAATTCTGGGAGAAGCTGAAAAGTTTAAGCTGGTAATCAGAAATTTCACAAGTGGTAATGCAGGTAAGGAATGTAATATTTGAAGTGGGAGGGGGCTTGCCTCTTGTTCTGAATAAGGTCCAAGCTGCATGTCATTAAACGTAAACACCAGGCTAAGGTACTAAGTTGAATAAATAAATAATCCACATTTCTTATATGTAAGATTTACAGACTTGGATGGCAAAAATAAGTTATAGTGGCTGTTACCTTCCCCTACTCTACCCCCAAAAAACATTTGCCTTTAGATAGACTTTAATTTGGGTACTGTCATTTACAGGAGTCAAGGTACTTGCTGAGAGGGGAGGAGAATAAAACTGTTACAGACATGGAGGTTTATAAAAAAAATGGCTTATCATTTTTGCAAAAGTCTCCTACTAAAATGTTTCTTTAAATTCATTATGTTCTCCTAGGAGATTCTTTGACATATCACAATGGAATGCAGTTCTCCACTGTAGACCAAGACAATGACACAGGTGACAGAGATTGTGTCCAGCTCTATAAAGGTTCCTGGTGGTACAACCAGTGCCACCAATCTAACTTGAACGGACAGTACCTGCTGGGAAACCATGATACCTTTGCTGATGGAATAAACTGGAATTCTGGAAAAGGATATAACTACTCTTACAAACAGTCTGAGATGAAAATCAGACCTGCTTAATGGGGGATACAACCAGAAAACTGCAAATAAGTGAAATGAATACACATGCCAATATACAGTACATACACTTACCTTTCACCTGTGTTTTATGAAAGGGAAACCATAAGACTGGGATTGCACCTATGCAGCATGTTAACACAAGCACGTTAATGTATATTATGTTGCATGTTAAGGTGCGCAGAGTTAAAGCAGTCCGTTCATTTTCAGTGGGCTGCCAACACATTACAACCTACAGGAAGCAGGTGCATTGCCTTAGTCGATTGCGTTCCAATTCAAAACAGTGTAAAACATGTACAGCAATGCACAATCTGAACTTGTTCTTATGGTTACAGGTCAATTTCTTTAAGTTTATATTTAAACTATTCTATGTTTTTTTATATGTTCAGTATATAATCTTTATGACACAAATAAACATTTAAAGTATAACAAAGGATTTCCAGAGCACTATGATTTATTTAAAGATAGAGCTCAGCAGTAGGTTTTCAGGTACTGTGTCTTACTGGAAACTTTCATGGAGCAATGCATAGGGGGAGGAGTTCTTGCTCTGTCCCTGAGCTTCTATGTTCTTATTGTGACGACTTTGAACAGCAACAGGTTAGGAATTATTGTTTGGGGCTCTGTTGGAGAATCCAAGGCATGTAACAAGCCAGTCCACCACACACCTCCTGTAGCTAAAATATCAACTTAGGTAGAATTTAATGCCCTCCCCTCTTCTCCAGTCTGAATGATCAATTATCCTCTCAAAGAATGAGCAGTTGGGGATGTCAATTAAAATGATTCAGCTCCAGTTGATATATCTTGGAATCTCATATTTTTCTTACCTAGCTTATGTATATATTATTTAGATTTAATTACCTCGTCTGGATGATCTCTTGAGATTTGCCATTTTCCTGATGCGGTTTGTGCTTTAACGCACACCAACTAAGCAAATATTGGGGGGGGGGGGGGGCTATATGGCTTTTCAAATGAACAAGGATCTTGAGAAGGAAATGCAAGCAGTTTTAAATAGGACATCCACATCTGGTAATGAAGTATTTGAAAAATTAGGGGAACAGTCTAATGAGGCCACAGACCGCTGACATCCTTCAATATGTAGTGAGTTGTGAGGCATAGTGGGTGCAAAGATGATGAAAGTTATTGGGCGTCAGACACTTCTTGGATGCAAAAGAGGTTTTATTTCTTAGTCTTTTTTTATATTTTTTTCAAGGGAAAGAGGGTTAGGGCCAGGACACCCTTAAGTAGTTATAGATTCAATTGCAGACTTGGAGACTTCAATAGGACAGCTGTGCAGGGAAAGGCCCCAGCAAGAAGCCGCCACATCTGCAATTGCAGGAATGCTGTCTCCTATGGTAACGGTCTTTAACAGTTCCTAACTCAAACGTAACAGTTCTTTCAGCTTCACTACAACTTCTCATTGTAGTTCTTCAATACTGAGCTCCCGGTCTCTCATTAGACCTGCTAATTCACTGACTCTGAATCCCTTGGGCTCCTCCAAGGGTTGAGGTGGTATCCCCTCAGGCATCACCCCTGCTTCTCTGCTGCGTTCCTAGCTTGGCACTCCAGGTACTTCTCAAGCTTCACCCCTGCTAACCGGCTCGGTCCCTAGCTTGACTCACAAGGCTGAACCACCACCTGAAGTTTCCCGATTCTCACTGTACTCACTGTAGTCCCTGGTAAAGGTGATTGGTCCCTTTGTGGCAACAGCTTCCCTTCTACCTCCAACCACTGACAGGTTCTCTGGCCAGCAGAACCTCTTCTGGTTGGACTGCAAGCTGCAATCCCAACCCTGCACTGCTCTCTCACTTTTGGATAGGCCCTCACACGGCCTAGCAGCCAGATGCCCCCGGGATAGTCCCACACTCGTGCTTAGCATCCCGGGGCATACGACACACGTCCACCCCGACAGCCGTCCAGGTGGAACAGAACATAGATCACCTAATCTCACTCGAATATATAGGCTCTCCCAGCAGGCCAAGGGATTCAAGAAAACCCCTGCCCATTGACTGAGATACCCCATATACAGGAAAATAGTCACATCTGACATCCAAGTATCAAAATTTTTTATGCACATCTTGAAAGCAAATAAGCAATAATACCATAACATAACTATCTAATATATACAGTTGTAGCAAATATATAGAGGGTTAGTGTTGTTATCCGGCTAGATCAAGGCAAAGACAAACTATTTCTGAAAGCAGGCCCCATTCTCTAAGAATGCTTTCATAATCAGTATAGAACTGTAAAACTTCAGCAATACTTTAATCCAAAACAGTCCTGACATATATGTATCAGTGGCGGCTGGTGCTTAACATTTTTGGGGGGGCGCAAACAAACATCAAATTGCAGCCTAACTGTGCCTATCAATTGCCGCCACTGTGCCCATCAATTGCCGCCACTGTGCCCATCAAACGCAGCCACTGTGCCATAAAATTGTCGCCACTGTGCCATGCCATCAAACGCAGCCACTGTGCCTGTTAATTGTCGCCACTGTGCCATGCCATCAAACGCAGCCACTGTGCCATCAATTTTCGCTACTGTGCCCATCAATTTTCGCCACTGTGCCATCATATCAATTGTCGCCATTGTCGCCACTGTGCCCATCAATTGTCGCCACTGTGCCATGCCAAACGCAGCCACTGTGCCATCAATTGTCACCACTGTGTCATGCCAAACGCAGCCACTGTGCCATGCCATTGTCGCCACTGTGCCCATCAGCTATCCATCTACCCCAAATTTTGTGTAATGTCTTATTCTGTTTCCGGAGTTCAAATGTGAGTTTGTACAGTGGTATAGAATCATTAATTAAATTTAACATAGAAATACAGAATATGGAGCATTTTCTTAGCATGTGACGATCACCAAAGATGCCTAGAAGGCAGTTCTTGGGATGAACAATGTTCAGGAGACCCATCGTTGAGGAAATGAAAGAGCCTACCTCTGCCCAGAAGTCTTGAACCACTGGACAGGACCAGAAACAGTGTAGGAAGTCAGCGGGAAGCACTCAGCTAAGGGTGTTAGCCCCTTTTTTTGTAACTTAGCTGGAGTAAGGTGGGAGTGGTGAAAGATTTTGATTTGTATGATTCCGTCCCTAGATGAGATAACTGAAGTTTTGTACATATCACTAAATTCGGACCAGTCATCATCCGTGAGGTAAATGTCCATAGAGGTCCATTTTGTCAAAGCTCTACGGAATCTAGGATTAAAATAAGTCGCAAGGATACCATAGTAAGTGGAGACAAGTTTAGTGGGATCAGGGTGTCTTAGCAGTTTTGCCAATGGGGGTATAATTGTAGGGTCATCTAATGAACCAAACTGGGCATGAACAGCATGTCCGAGCTGATAATAATAGAACAGGTAGGGGCGTGGTAGGTTAAAGTCAATGCGTAGTTGATAGAAAGATTTAAAACCCTGTGCCTCGTATAAATGACATAGGTATTTAACCCCTTTAGAGTACCACCGATTGGGATCGGGTAGGGAGTACAGTTCCTGCAGATTGAGATTGAACCACAGAGGGTTATTGGGGAGGTCGACCAAGAATGTTTAGATATCTTTGAAACAATTGAGCGAAATAATGAAAGAGAAGTAGCTAATATGGTTGTGCTGGGACGAGTTGGGACCCAGGCCTGTATAGATAATGTTATGGATGGTCTCTAAGGAAGAGGCAATTTTTTATTGTATTGAAAAGCGTGTGGCGTGCAAAACACAACCTCAAAAACTTCACCCGGTGCAGAAAAAATGTGCACACACATAAAGAGTGTTCACAGACAGGTGCAAACGTTGGGTGCAAACGTCAAGTGATCCTCCGAAAAGGACCCAACCCTGATCCCCTGGGGCGTTAGGCTCCTGACAGGGACTAGAGTAATATGTGGTCCATGCAGCCGAAGCCGACACGGATCCAACTTCCTTGGAGGGTCTGCCGAAACAGAACCCTTCCAGGTGGGGCTCCCCCAAAGGGAGACCCAATGAGAGCAGGCAAACTAAGCCAGAAGGCCATGTCCACCTACTCCCAAGACATTCAGTGCTGGCCCGAGGACCGGCACCCTACTAATCACACATAAAGTGTACAAACATGCACCAACAAAAAAAGACATAAAGTGACAACACAGGGGTAAAATAAAAAAGAAAGTGGGGGAGAAGGAAGGTGGGAGGTGTGAGAAGGAAGTGACCATCGTGCAATACGATGGCCGGCCCTCCGGCCAGGAAACAAAAATTTCCCTGGTCCTAGCCAAAAGGCTCGGCCCTAGAGACAGGTGGTAAAAAAGTGTATGTGGAAACGTGGCCCTAGTGCCATACGAGTAAGTGCCCTCTCAAACACTCATGCAATGTATGGCAGCCCTGGACTGCCACTCCAGGGGCACTATCTCCACAGGCTTTTCAATGGACCCTGACCCCCGGCCTGGACCAGCAGCACCCTTCCAAGCCAGGAAGGTAGGAGCTCTGAGAGATCGGGGAGAGCCCACGCCAATAGGCTACTCCCACTACTCCCATCACTCCCACCTAATCACATTTGGGAAATACTAACCGCTCCCCCCAAGGGGGAGGAGGAGCAAGTGTTCTCTCCCGAACAACTGACCAGGGCAGGCACCACCAATTCCAAGCCTAAGGCCAGGGGCCCGGCCCTTCAGCTTCCACCACATGTTTCTCCGTCCAAATCAGAAGGCTTCCACCTCCACGCCAGCAGGTTTAGCAACTGCCAACCGCCATCCCTTTCCACCTCGCGTGTACTCAGGATGGTTAGCATAACACCACCTACTGACAACTGATAAGAACAGATACTACACTTGATCTTAGCCAAAAGGCCAAGAAGGGACCAATTACGCATTGCCTACGCAAGTACATTTGGTGGTCTCGGCGACCCATTGAAATCAATGACATAACTTAGAAGGCACATTCAGAGCCCTGGGAAAATACCTCCCTCCCCTCTACGGGATGGATGCAGCCTTAAAGTACCCATAAGAATACAACAGCAGTCACACACAGATTCATTCAATCATACACACGTATGAACCTACTTAGGTCTCTGCCCACCTCACTCCTTATTTCAATTGAAACAAAAGCTTTGTATCATATAAAGACCTTTCCAGTTTTAATGTACCATCTCCTCCGGGAGTTTAGGGTAGCACACACTGTAGGTCAAGCTAGACTAAGTCATCTGGGATGACAAAACAGTACCCCAAAATGAATTAGTGACATCCAGCCATGGCTGCCATATTTTAGGGAATTTCTTTGTACAAGCCCTACTCTTATATATTCGCTTGAGCTTGGGGAGCTCCCCATTGAATATGCGATAGAGGGTTTGGGGTGTTGGAGAGTTTACATCCTTCAATTGTAATAATATAACCTTCCGTGCATAATACAGAACTGTGCGAAGTAGAATTAGAGGGTGGGTTCTGTGTACAAACTTGTTTAGTATACCCAAGAGTGCAATCTCTGGATTCCTAAGTATAGGAAGTGTAAGTTGGTTCTCAAAAAAAACTGAACAGGTCCCTCCAGTAAAAGGCGAGCCCAGGGCAACTCCAGAACATATGAAGCAAGTCTGCATCAGCTAAGGTACATCTGGGGCAAGCGACTGAAGTACCGAATCCCATTCGAGCTTGGCCGGAGTATAGTGTAGGTGATGTATAAATTTAAATTGGATGAACCGGTCAGCAGGACTGATAATATCTTGAAAACAAACCTCAGTGGCCTCATCCCAGCACTCATCTGAGAGCTCAGGTAGTAAGACCGACCACTTACCGCGACCACGTGAGTTCTGAAGTGGGTCGGCTACCTTCAGGGACAACTGCAGAATAAACTTTATATAAACTTTATTTAACAAATAATTAACTTCACAAACAATGATAACTTATCATCAGGAATCCCGGAATTAAGACCAAAACAGGATAATGAGGGGTAAAAACTCTTGTTCTGAATTCCACATGTATTGAATTAAAAACAAACACTGTAGAATTGGTTAATTTCCCCAGGATACAGCTCCGGAGGTCTTAGACAATTTTACTTCTGCAGATATCAGCTCTGCTTCCAGTCTGAAAAGACAAGGCATATGAGGCAGAACATTATGGGAATAAATGAGCCTCCTAAAGGCACAGAGCTATCCAAATGCCAATATACTGTATATGCAAAAATATATATAGAACATACGTACTTTATATAGTACATACGTACTTTATGTGCGCAATTTTAAAGATGATGCAGGGCAGCACTGTGTATTATCAAAAAACGTAAAAACTATATTTAATGGCGAGAGGAATGAAGAAGACATTGAGGGCTGCAGGTATAATGCTCTTGTATGACTGCTGCTGTTATTACAGTATGGCCATGGGGAGCATACAGTCAGCCAGTCGCGGCGCTACAGTGGGGCATTTGCCCCTCCCAGGTTATTCCTTGCCCCCAACTAAATTAGGCTGCCGGGCAGTGGCATAACTACCAGGGTCACACCGAACAGGGTAATTTGGCCACGTGCTAGGGCAGGGGCAGACAGAGCTGGCTGTGGGTGATTCAGGTCGTTGCAGCCACTTGCTCCCACCTCGCTGTCCGGATCTCCTCCTCGTTCGTCACACTCAGCATGGGAGACAAAAAAAGCCCTACCAGGTGAGCTGGAAATGAACAGGGACAAAGAATCTGAGGAAGGGAAGAAATGTTTTTTTTTTTTTACAAAAAGACAGAAAGGGGAGAAATAATTTAATAGGATCTCAGCCTTCTCTATCTCCAGCAGTGATAAATGGCAGAGCGAGGAGTGGGGAGCAGCGGCTGAAAGTGGAGCCATTACCCTCCCCATCACCTCATTACACTCCAAAATCTCCTGTATTAGTGTTCCCTGCCAACCTCCATCTTGCGGGTTTTGGAGTCAAAGACGCTGACCCCTTGCCACTCCAGTCCTTGTCATTGCAGCAAACTGTCAATGGCAGGGTACACCTGACCTCAGATATGTGGGCCAGTAGGCATGGGCAGAGGTGGTGCATATTGTTTACCACAAAGTGGGTAAATCTAGTGGTGGATAGGCAGCAAGTTGTGAGGGGTAAACCTATTGAATTTGTGGTACCACCATGAGTTGGGGAAGATTCGGCCACCTCTGCCATCTGTACGCCTCCTTCTATTTCACCCCTGCCTCCTCCTCCTTGTCCTCCTCTTTGGATCCTTTTTCCAAGGACACACCCTTTACATTATTAACACCACCATTTGGACCTCCCACGCATCATGAAGTATATAAAGCAATGCACAAGCTAAGTGGTGTGAAACTTGTTTGCCTAGGAGCAGTGTTAATTTTGGCAGAACATTTTAATTTCGTTTTAGTCTTAGGCCCCTTTCACACTTGCACGTCTTTGCAGCGACTTTCCCCTGATTTTGCGGCCACGATTTTGCCGTGATTTAGTGGGCACTTGAGGTCTATGAACCTGAACTCGCATCAAAGCCGGACTAAAGAAGTGCAGGGACTACTTTGAAGTCGGTGCGACTTGAAGTCATACTAATATGAATGGTAGTAATTGGTAATCATGGGAAACGACTTGTCAAGATACTTTGCAGTCCCAAATCGTGGGACATGCCGTACAAGTGTGAAAGTGTCCTAAGTCTTAGGACTAAAATTACATTTTAGTTTTAGTCCCATTTTAGCTTGCTGCAATTGTTTTAGTTTTAGTCGTATTTAGTCGATTAAAATCTCCAGTACATTTAAGTCATCTAAAATCTAATGGGTGTAGCTAAATTGTAATGCATTAGTTAATAATTTCTCTACAATTTCCAAACTCATTATATACAGCTGGAGTGAAAAACTTGATATGTTATTATTCATGGTATTGAGATATGAACATATTCTTTTGACTAAAATGGCAATTTAGTTTTAGTCCCATTTTAGTCTTTTGACTAAAATGCCATTTTAGTTTTAGTCTTATTTTAGTCATCTCAATTGTTTTAGTCGTATTTTAGTCAACTAAAATAGTATTTAGTCGACGAAAATGTTTTAGTCTACAAAATTAACAGGGTGAACACCCTCTTGGATCCACACTACGAGGCCTAAATGGCAGAACACATCCCACCAGAAAAGAGGGAATCCAAAATGCATCACTATGTGGAAGCATTTTAAGGTTCTTGTACAGAGCCTTTCACAATGGCAGCAAGGATGCATCTGCTATCTATTGCAGCTCTGCAACCCATGGCAGACAATCAAAAAGCAACAGTAGTACCAACACAACCACCAGAAAGGGAGGTTTAACAGAGGCCTAGCCCCAGGAAGTCTCCCATCAGACTCTGACTGACCTGACCCATGTCATTGTGTGTGTCTTCCTGACTGCTCCACAGACAAAAGTGGCACCTGAAGCCCTCCTCAGACTAAGGCTTCTGGGAATGCAGTCACAGTGTGTGCATCTTCAAGAACAACGCCAAGGCCTTTAAGTGCCTGTGACTGATGTGTGCAAGACCATGGGAACCTCCACTCGGTGAGTCTCTCATTTCTCCTGACACCATCTTCCTGCTCCTCTGGGGAACACACCATCCCTTGGGACATTTTTAGGTATGCTTTAGAGCCCTACCAGCCAGGTGAGTAGTGCTGGCAGGTGCTCAAAATTTGGGGGGGGGGCAAACAAACTGAAAAAAATAAAACATCAATTGCAGCCTCACTGTGCCCATTAAATGCAGCTACTGTTCCCATCAATTGTCGCCACTGTGCCATCAAACGCAGCCACTATGCCCATCAAATGCCACCAGTTTGCCCCCTCAGATGCAGCCAGTTTGCCCCCTCAAATGCAGCCAGTTTGCCCCCTCAAATACCGTCAGTTTGCCCCCTCAAATACCGTCAGTTTGCCCACTCAAATTCCGCCAGTTTGTCCCCTCAAATACCGGCAGTTTACCTCCTCTAATGCCACCAGTTTGCCTCCTCTAATGCCGCCAGTTTTCCCCATAAAATGCAGCCAGTTTGCCCCCCCCCCCGACCTTTCTCGGGTCAGCCGTCCTCCTCCACGCTCCCTCAATGTCATCTCTGTTCACCTGTCGCTTCAGCCAATCAGGTGACCGGTAACCAGACCCGGTGCACCCGATTGGCTGAGAAGCTGGTCAATGTTAGGGAAGCGATTCCCTAACACAGCACTGTTTAAACAGGGAACACACAGCCGTGCGCCCTCTGTTTAACCATTTGGAATCCGATTAGAGCCCACAGGATCTAATCAGGAAGCCTATTAGAGCCTCTGGCTCTAATCAAGCACTTCCAAAACACACCCACCGCTGTTATTTAGATGGTCGGCGCTCAATAGGGGCCGGACACCTGAATAGTGGGCAGCTGCGGCAACAATACAAAGATTCATGCAATGCATGAATCTATGTATTGTTGATTGACGGGTGCAGGAGAGAGGGGGCGGCGCTCCTGCGCCCACTATGGACGCACCGCCACTGGGTGTGTAGATGTGAGTGATATGAGTTGTATATGTGTAATATATTGTGTATGTGAGTGATGTGAGCTGTATATGTGTAATATAGGGTGCGTGTGAGTGATGTGAGGTGTACTGTATATGTGTAATACACATTATCTCACAAAAGTAAATACACCCCTCACATTTTTGTTAATATGTTATTATGTCTTTTCATGTGACAACACTGAAGAAATGACACTTTACTACAATGTAAAGTAGTGAATGTACAGCTTGTATAACAGTGTACATTTGCTGTCCCCTCATAACAACTCAACACACAGCTGGCAACAAAAGTGAGTACACCCCTAAGTCAAAAAAGGCCCAAATTGGGCCCAAATGTCAATATTTTGTGTGGTCACCATTAATTTTCCAGCACTGCCTTAACCCTCTTGGGCATGGAGTTCACCAGAGCTTCACAGGTTGCCACTGGAGTCTTCTTCCACTCCTCCATGAAGTCATCACTGAGCTGGTGGATGTTAGAGACCTTGCGCTCCTCCACCTTTGAGAATGCCCCACAGATGCTCAATAGGGTTTAGGTCTGGAGACATGCTTGGCCAGTCCACCTCCTTTACCCTCAGCTTCTTTAGCAAGGCAGTGGTCATCTTGGAGGTGTGTTTGGGGTCATTATCATGTTGGGATACTGCCCTGCAGCCCAGTCTCCGAAGGGAAGGGATCATGCTCCGCTTCAGTATGTCACAGTACATGTTGGCATTCATGGTTCCCTCAATGAACTGTAGCTCCCCAGTGCAGGCAGCACTTATACAGCCCCAGACCATGACACTCCCACCACCATGCTTGACTGTAGGCAAGACACACTTGTCTTTGTACTCCTCACCTGGTTGCCGCCACACACACTTCTGAACCAAATAAGTTTATCTTGGTCTCATCAGACCACAGGACATGGTTCCAGTAATCCATGTGCTTAGTCTGCTTGTCTTCAGCAAACTTTGCGGGCTTTCTTGTGCATCATCTTTAGAAGAGGCTTCCTTCTGGAACGTCAGCCATGCAGACCAATTTGATGCAGTGTGCGGTGTATGGTCTAAACACTGACTCCCCACACCTTTAACCTCTGCAGCAATGCTGGCAGCACTCATACGTCTATTTCCCAAAGACAACCTCTGGATATGATGCTGAGAACGTGCACTCAACTTCTTTGGTCGACCATGGCGAGGCCTGTTCTGAGTGGAACCTGTCCTGTTAAATCGCTCTGTGGTCTTGGCCACCGTGCTTCAGCTCAGTTTTAGGGTCTTGCCAATGTTTTGATAGCTTAGACCATCTTTATGTAGAGCAGGGCTCGACAAAATCCGGGCGCCAGGTCGCAATTGCGACAAGAAATTGTGACCTGGCGCCCGCGCTTGCCGGTAATTGAGGCTGTGGCTTTGCGGCCTACAAGGCCGCAAAGCCGAAGCCTCAATTACCGGCCATCGCGGGCCCGCCGCAATCGCGAGGTGGGGGCGCACGGAGGCACAGAATCCTGTGTCTCCGTGCGCTCCCACCTCCCCCGCCGCATAATTGAGGCTGCGGCTTTGCGGCCTTGTGAAGTCCCAAGCTTACTTCTGTGACATGGTGCCATCTGGTGGTGGCTGTTGGCACGTAAACAAGTAAATACAAGTAAAACCAGTTCTAATGTGTAATTTTTCACTGTTTTCACTGCCATCTCCTTCCCTCTAATTATAACCCCCAAACATTATATATATTTTTTATTCTAACAGAGAATAAAATGGCGATCGTTGCAATACTTTCTGTCACGCCGTATTTGCGCAGCGGTCTTACAAGCGCACTTTTTTAAAAAATTAAAAAATAAGACAACAGTAAAGTTATCCCAATTTTTTTTTATATTGTGAAAGATAATGTTACGCCGAGTAAATTGATACCCAATATGTCACGCTTCAAAATTGCGTCCGCTCGTGGAATGCCAACAAACTTTTACCCTTTAAAATCTCCATAGGCGACGTTTAAAAAATTCTACAGGTTGCATGTTTTGAGTTACAGAGGAGGTCTAGAGCTAGAATTATTGCTCTCGCTCTAACGATTGCGACAATACCTCACATGTGTTATTTGAATACCGTTTAGATATGCGGGCGCTACTCATGTATGTGTTCGCTTCTGCATGCAAATTTGTCAAACCCTGATGTAGAGCAACAATTTTTTTTCAGATCCTCAGGCTCTGTTCACACCTAGGCGTATATACGCCTGTAGTGCGACGCCGCAGCAGCCCCCGAGACGCTGGAGGGATGATTTCACATTGCCCTCTATGGAGATGGTTCACAAATCGCTGTACAAAACGCCGCAATTTGTCGCCGCAATTCGCGGGACAAAACGCCGCGATTTTGTACGCCAAGGTGTGAATGCAGCCTAAGAGAGTTCTTTGCTATGTTGAGCTTCCAGTGAACAGTATGAGAGCGTGAGAGTAATAACACCAAATGTAACACACCTACTCCCCATTCACACCTGAGACCTTGTAACACTGAGGCCCCGTACTCACGACCAAACATGTCTGCTGAAACTGGTCCGCAGACCAGTTTTTAGCAGACATGTTTGGCCGTGTGTTGGCCCGAGCGGACCATTTTCGGGCGGATCTGTACAGACCTACCGTACATGTCCTGCCGCCCGCCATCCCTCGCATGCGTCGAATGACTTCGACGCATGCGTGGAAGCATTTTAAAGGCAGGCCGCCCACGTCGCCGCGTCATTGTCGCGGCGACACCGCGTCATCGACGCGGCGACACCGCCGACACGCCCCGCGTATTGTTTACGCGCGGACTTCTGTTCGATGGTGTGTATAGCCATCGAACAGAAGTCCCCGGGCAGTCCCCGGCCAGACATGTCCGATGGAAACGGTCTGCAGACCGTTTTCATCGGACATGTCCTGCCGTGAGTACAAGGCCTGAGTCACATGCCACCGGTGAGTTAAAATGGCTAACTGGGCCCAATTTGGACATTTTCACTTAGGGGTGTACTCACTTTTGTTGCCAGCGGTTTAGACATTATTTGCCTGTGTGTTGAGTTACTTTGAGTGGACAGCAAATTTACACTGTTATACACGCTGTACACTTACTACTTTACATTGTAGCAAAGTGTAATTTCTTCAGTGTTGTCACATGAAAGATATATTAAAATATTTACAAAAATACTGTAACTATATATCTCACAGACCCAGAAACTCAGCCCACTCCCAGAAAAATAAGGGAAACTGTTGTTTAACTCTCCAACACCCACCAAATGCTGAAATATCAGTGTGGCAGGGAGATCTCATTGTTGGAGCCTGGGATGGACTCAGCTTTTCAGGCTCCACCTACAACTAAAATATCACTTTTGGGTGGACTGACCCTCTTCTGCCTCATACACATGGCAGGTTTTCCCGTCGGGAAAACTGCCATGAGAGCTTTTGGCCCGGGAAAACCAGCTTTCTTTTTTCCTATCGGGAGTCCCGGCGGACTTTTTCCTGTCGAAAAAAAAAACGTGCATGATCAGAATCAAGTATGAGTTGGGAGTGCTCGTTCTAATAAAACTAGCGTTCGTAATGTACATAGCACATTCGTCACGCTGTAATGGACTGAAAAGCACAAAGACTGAAAAGCGCGAATTGTCTCTCACCAAACTTTTACTAGCCTGAGGATCAGCAAAAGCAGCCCAAAGGGTGGCGCCATTTGAATGGAACTTCCCCTTTACAGTCCCGTCGTACGTGTTGTACGTCACCACGCTTTGGACGGGCGGTATTTGGCCTAAGCATGTGTATGCAAGGCAGGCTTGAGAGAAATCCAGTCTGAAATTTTTTTTTTTTTTTTCCTGACGAGAAAACTGGTCGTGTGTATGAGGCCCCTTTCACACAGGCAATCCGATCAGGTCCGCCTGTCAGTTTTTTAGGTGGACCTGATGGGACCCTCCAGTCATCCGATCCAATCCTGTTCGCCAAAAATAGAAGGATGGGAGACCTATTCCCCATTCGTCTGGCAGATGACGTCCGTTTCCATCCGATTGTCCCATAGATGAGAGCGGACTGTGTCCGCTCTGCATAGAGGAGCAGACACGGACCTGTCACCCACCTGATCAGCGGAGAGATGAATACCTCTGAAGTGAAGTAAATACTTCATCAACCTGTGATTATGATACGTTTGTTATCTAAAAAAAAAAACTTGAACCTTTAGCCCCCGTTCACACCTAGGCGTATATACGCCTGTAGTGCGACGCCGCTGCAGCCCTGAGACGCCAGAGGGATGATTTAACATGCACCTCTATGGAGATGGTTCACATCTCCACGCCGAACGCCGAACGCCGTTCGCCTGCCGCCTGAAAAAAAGTCCCGGACCTTTTTTTCAGGCGGCTTTCGGCGTTCGGTATAGGAGATGTGAACCATCTTCATAGAGGGGGTGAAGGCTGCATTCACAATCGCGGCGAAACGCCGCTATTTGTCGCCGAAGTTCGCGGGACAAAACGCTGCGATTTTGTACGCCGAGGTGTGAATGCAGCCTTAATATCACTTTAAGACAGCTCTCATAGGGAAACATTGATTTACACACATCATGCGACATGAGCTCCCAATGTTGGAGCATTTGTCGTACAAGTGTAAACCCAGCCTCATCCTCTCAAGAGGTTGTTCACTCACCTGTTGCAATTATCCAGAAGCTCCGAATGACGTGCAGTTGCTTTTTCCAGCATGGTCTTGACCAAAGCATTTTCTTCTTCAAACATTTTCCTGCCAAGTCAAAGTGCAAAAAGACAAATAAGACATTATAACATGGTATATAGATGCACCCCAAGTAAGCTTTTACATCTGGAAGCCTGCAGTGTTATAATGGTACCCTAGATGCTAGATGCTTACACTTTTATGTAACTGGTTTGGTGCTACATTTTGAGAAGATAAAGCAAAAAAGACAATGGGCTAGATTCAGATAGAATGGTCTATGTGCCGGCGTAACGTATCTCAGATAAGTTACGCCGCCGTAAATTTGGGCGCAAGTTCCGTATTCAGAAAGAACTTGCGCCCTTAGTTACGGCGGCATAACTTATGTCGTCCGGCGTAAGCCCGCCTAATTCAAATGTGTTTGATGTGGGCGTGTTTTATTTAAATTCTCTGTGACCCCACGTATTTGACGTATTTCACGAACGGCGCATGCGCCATCCGTGGAATATCCCAGTGTGCATTGCTCCAAAGTACGCTGCAAGGACGTATTGGTTTCGACGTGAACGTAAATAACGTCCAGCCCTATTCGCGAACGACTTACACAAACAATGTAAAATTTTCAAAACTCTGCGCGGGAACGACGTCCATACTTAACATTAGCTACGCCTCATATAGCAGGGGTTACTTTACGCCGGAAAAAGCCTAACGTAAACGACGTAAAAAAATGCGCCGGCCGGACATACGTTTCTGAATCGGCGTAAATACCTAATTAGCATATTCCTCGCGTAACTTTACGGAAGCGCCACCTAGCGGCCAGCGTAAATATGCAGCCTAAGATACGACGGTGTAAAACACTTACGCCGGTCGGATCTTAGGGAAAACTATGCGTAACTGATTCTCTGAATCAGTCGCATAGATACGACCGGCCGGACTCAGAGATACGACGGCGTATCTGGAGATACGCCGTCGTATCTCCTATCTGAATCTAGCCCAATGTTCTTTTTGATACAGAATGCAGGATGGTGAAGTAAACCAAGGCTTGTTACTGTGCCAGCAATGAAAACCTATATCCTGAAGGATATGTATCAAGGGGAAAATTATCAAATCTAAACTAAAGTGGTGGCTCAACAAGGGCCTTCTATGGATCAGAGACTACCTTAACAGGGCCCAACCAAACTCCTTGCAATATTTTGTAGATAATTTATAGCTGCCCCCTAGCGAAACATTTTGTTGTTATCAACTTAAATCTTTCCTGCGATACAAGCTTGCCCTATTAGATGGACCCCTCACACAATTGTCTTGTCATGCAAGGGGTCTTTTGTGGGAACAAATTTCTGTGATATATGCTTCCCTCACTGATCCGAATACCAAACTCTCATATATGACCCAATGGGAGCACTTGGGAATTGCCTGACTGGCAGGGCGTGGCCTATGCCTTGTCTGAGATATCTATCAACACCACATTAAAATAAACTAATTATAAAACTCTTGCGTTCTTATCAGGTCCCCACCCGTATTGCCAAAATGCATCTTACCTTGTCAACTGCCTGCTTTCGATGTTGTGGGCAACTGGGGACTATGTATCACATATGGTGGCAATGCCCTATAGTGACTAGATTTTGAATTAGAATGTTTAACTTTATTTATTCAGTAACAGGAGTAAACATTCGCAGGGCCTTATGGCCCTCTTCCATAAGCTACCTGATGAGGTCCAAAATAAATCTGTGAAACATATTACTTATATGTTCTTGTCAGCAGTCATTTGTACCATTTGACTATGTGAAGCATAAGCAGATTATGGTCAATGGCAAACTCACCTGTACTCTCTATAACACTAAGAAATTTGACAGAACGTGGAACCCATGGACTCTGTACTTCTCATTTTCTTAACCTGTTCCTGGCTGTTAGGCCCCCCACCCCTTTTTTTTTTTTACTTTTTTTCTTTACTTTTTACTTTAATGAAGGTTTAAAAACTGTGGGGTGCCTGCTAAGACTTTAATCTCAGGTATGGGGATACCATTTTTCTTAACCCCCCTTCCCCCAACCTCTTGCCAATTTCTCTGCCTCCCCTTTATTGGTCTCCCCTTCTCCGGTATAATAATTATCCTGACCACTCCTGTGGTTGTCTATCCAATTACTACTGCGGCTGGAAGTTGAAACTCTTAACAAATGGACTAAATGATTCTTGCCTTTCTAGGTTGTGTGTGTGTATATATATATATATATATATATATATATATATATACACACACACATACATATATATATATATATATATATATATATATATATATATATATACATACACATACTAGGGTTGTCCCGATACCACTTTTTTAGGATCGAGTACAAGTACCGATACTTTTTTTCAAGTACTCGCCGATACCGAATACTGATACTTTTTTTTAAATGTGTCCCCAAATGCAGCCATGTCCCCCACGAATGCAGCCATGTCCCCCACATATGCAGCCATGTCCCCCACATATGCAGCCATGTCCCTTACATATGCAGCCATGTCCCCCACATAAGAAGCCATGTCCCCCACATATGCAGCCTTGTCCCCACATATGCAGCCATGTCTCCCCACATATGCAGCCATGTCTCCCCATACCTAGATGCTGCCGCCTAGTTAATCAACGTGCGGGGAACATTACAGCTTTCATTTGAATAGCTGTGTGTTTCCCGCCACGCTGCGTATAGACACTCCCCCTTGCTCAGGATTGGATGGGTGATCTGCACTTTGATAGACAGATCACCCGTCCAATCCCGAGCAAGGGGGATTGTCTATACGTGGCGCGGCACGGAACAGACAGCTATTCAAATGAAAGCTGTAATGTTCCCCGTAAGCTGATTAACAAGGCGGCGGCGGCGTTGCGGTATGCGGCGGCGACGTGTAGTATCGGATCTGGCTTTTGGGGGCATTTACAAGTACTCCCGCAAATGCTCAGTATCGGTCCCAATACCGATACTGGTATCGGTATCGGGACAACCCTAATACATACACACACACAGAGTGCCTTGTGAAGTGGAAGGAAAAATTATAAATGGTTTTCCAAAGTTTTTACAGATAAATATCTGAAAAGTGTGGCGTGCATTTGTATTCAGCCCCCTTTACTCTGATACCCCAAATTGCCTTCAGAAGTCACCTAATTAGTAGGCAGAGTGCACCTGTGTGTAATTTAATCTCAGTATATATATATACAGCTGTTCTTCGAAGCCCTCAGGGGTTTGTTAGAGAACCCTAGTGAACAAACGGCATCATGAAGGCCAAGGAACTGTCAGGGCTGTGCTTAGCCCTTCCTTCTCTGTGCTGGCTGCTCAGCTGTCGGCTAATCGCCAGCTCCTATACCTCCACAGTGACTCACCTGTTGATGATCCGGCTCGTCAGTCCTGCCTACTTAAGCCTTCCAGTTCACCTGCTCTCTGCCTTCGCCTTGGTCAACATCACAGAGACTATCTCCTGCGTTCCTGTTGAAGACTTGCTTGGTTGACATCCCTTCTGGCTCATAATCCTGCTTGCTGTTCTACTACGTTCATCTCTGGCTCTATGACATTTGACTCGGCTGACTATCCGATTTGGTTCCTGAACTCTGGCTATGTTTTGACTATGCTTACTCTGTTTATCTTCTTCTTCTTATTATTATTATTAAACAAGTGTGATTTAACTGTACTGTCTCGGTCTGATTCATGGTTTCTGATAAAGTTGTGATGAAGTTTAAAGCAGGGTTAGGTTATAAAAAATATCCCAAGCTTTGAACATCTCATGGAGCACTGTTCAATCTACCATCGGAAAATGGAAAGGGTATGGCACAACTGCAAACACAACAAGACTTGGCCGTCCACCTAAACTGACAGGCTGGACAAGGAGAGCATTATTCAGAGAAGCAGTCAAGAGGCGCATGGTAACTCTGGAGGAGCTGCAGAGATCCACAGCTCAGGTGGGACAACTATTAATTGTGCACCCCACAAATCTGGCCTTTATGGAAGAGTGGCAAGAAGAAAGCCATTGTTTAAAGTAAACCATAAGAAGTTCAGTTTTCAGTTTGCGAGAAGCCATGTGGGAGAAACAGCAAATATGTGGAAGAAGGTGCTCTGGTCAGATGAGACCAACATTTTATTATTTTGCCTAAAAGCAAAAGAAGTGTAGTCCCTTTAGATCTGAGGTGAACATCTGAAATAAGGGGAAGCTCTGCTGATTTTGTCATCCAATCATGTACAAGCGAAAATGCTTTTTTGTTATTTTCCTTGTCTATTCCCCTCAGATCTACAGTGACTGCACTTCCAAGTGCACGTGCAGTGCACTTGTAGTGCAAAGTGGATTTGCCTTTTTAACCACTTAACCCCCGGACCATATTGCTGGTCAAAGACCAGGCCACTTTTTGCAATTCGGCACTGCGTCGCTTTAACTGACAATTGCGCGGTCGTGCGACGTGGCTCCCAAACAAAATTGGTGTCCTTTTTTTCCCACAAATAGAGCTTTTTTTTGGTGGTATTTGATCACCTCTGCGGTTTTTAGTTTTTGCGCTATAAACAAAATAGAGCGACAATTTTGAAAAAAAATTACTTTTTTGCTATAATAAATATCCCCCAAAAATATATAAAAAAAAAATATTTTTTCCTCAGTTTAGGCCGATACGTATTCGTCTACATATTTTTCATAAAAAAAATCCCAATAAGCGTTTATTGATTGGTTTGCGCAAAAGTTATAGCGTTTACAAAATAGGGGATAGTTTTATGGCTTTTTTCGGTACTGCGACATTATGGCGGACACTTCGGACACTTTTGACACATTTTTGGGACCATTGGCATTTTTATAGCGATCAGTGCTATAAAAATGAATTGATTACTATAAAAATGCCACTGGCAGGGAAGGGGTTAACACTAGGGGGCAAGGAAGGGGTTAAGTATGTTCCCTGTTCTAACTAAAGGGGGGGGTGTGGACTGACTGGGGGAAATGACTGGTCACTGTTCATACATTGTATGAACAGACGGTCAGGCATTTCTCCCCTGACAGGACTGGGAGCTGTGTGTTTACACACACAGCTCCCGGTCCTCGCTCTGTAACGAGCGATCGTGGGTGCCCGGTGGCGATCACGCCCGCCGGGCACACGCGCCAGGATCAGGGACGAGCGGGGGGTGCGCGCGAGCCCCTATTGGCTGCTGGGAGAGATGACGTATAGATACTTAATCTCGCCCAGCAGAGCCGACCTGCCGCCGTATAACTGCGGCGGCTGGTCGGCAAGCAGTTAAATAAACCCCTTTGTGTGGAAGAAAACTAACACTGCACATCACTCTGAACACACCATCCCCACCGTGAAACATGGTGGCAGCATCATGTTGTGGGGATGCCTTTCTTTTTTTAATAATTTTTTATTTAAAGATAAGACAAAGATACAAACATAAAGACAACTTTGTATTACATATAGATTATGATGAACATATCAAGTATAAAAACCTGTGTGTAGAGGTCGCTACTCAGTCAGATTCATACCACTCGCTGAGGTCTAATATAGGGTAAACAAACATCTGTGCTATTCACATTTTGTTTGTTTTTTACTGAAAGAGAGAAGTAGAAAAGGGAGATATAGAGAAAGAGAGAGAGAGAGAGAGAGAGAGAAGAAAAAAAACCTTAAGGGAGGGGACGGGGGGAACAGGAGGGGAGGGGCAATTACCCCCAAGGAGCCCAGATCGGTAACGCTGAACTGGCAATGGGGATCCTAAACTGTGGATCCTGCCATGCATTGGGGGGAATTCATCAAAGAAGTGAAAGAGGTTCCAGTGGATCCATCTGGACTTATGTTCCTTTGACTTATGTCGCAGCGCAGAGGTTAGATCTTCCATCTGCTCAATATCCTTCACTCTTGCGAACCATTGGGCTACCGTTGGCACAGACTGTTGCTTCCAAAGAAGTTGGACACTGGCCCGGGCAGCATTAAGGAGATGCTTGAGGAGAGATTTATGGTAACGTTTCCTTGAAAGGGGAGTAAGGTTAAGGAGAACTGCAGCTGGGCTATCCTGAAGGGAGATGGTTGTGAGTTTCTGTATGAGCTTAAAGGGTCACTAAAGGAATTTTTTTTTTAACTAAATAGCTTCCTTCACCTTACTGCAGTCCTGGTTTCATGTCCTCATTGTTCGTTTTTGCTCTGATGTTGCTGTAATTCATTTCTGTTCTGGACACTTCCTGGTTGTCTGTTTCCTGATGACCACAGTACTGGGAGATTCTAGTTTTGTTTTCCAAACCAGTACTGCTCTATGGGTCTGTCTAGCACAGAGGCATCAAATAACATGCAAAAACTATGCTAGATGCAAAAACGAAAATGAAACTAGGAGGTACATTATATGATTGATTGTTATCTATTTTTAATCGTTTTTAAAAGGAATCAGTTAACTATTATGTCTCTATACCCTGTAAACAGTCATTTCAGCAAAAAAAAATGTTTCCTTTACAATTCCTTTAAGTACCGTCTGCCAGAAAGTTTGGAGCACAGGGCAGTCCCAAAAAATATATAATAGGGTGCCTGGGCAGGTTTTGTCCCTGGGAGCAGGGCCGGTGCTAGACTATTTTGCACCCTAAGCGAGACCAGCTACTTGCGCCCCCCCCCAAAAAAAAAAAAAACAATTATTTTAGCATCAGAACTCCTGGTGGAGGGATGGAGACAGGTGGACAGGAGAGGGGGTGCAGCCAGGTGGGGGGTATGAGCCAGGTGGATGGATGAGCCAGGTGGGGGGGGATGAGCGAGGCTGAGGATGAGCCATGTAGATGGATGAGTCAGGTGGGAGGATGAATCAGGCGTGGGGATGAGACAGGTGGATGAATGTGCCAGGTGGGGGGGATGAGCCAGGTGGGGGGGGGGGGGGGAGACAGGTGGGGGGGGGGTTAGCCAGGTGGGGGGGATGAGCCAGGTGGGGGGGATGAGCAAGGCGGAGGATGAGTCAGGTGGGGGATGAGTCAGGTGGGGGATGAGTCAGGTGGAGGATGAGTCAGGTGGGGTGGTAAGCCAGGTGGGGGGGGATGAGCCAGGTGGATGGATGAGCCAGGTGGGGGGATGAGCGAGGCGGAGGATGAACCATGTAGATGGATGAGTCAGGTGGGGCCGTGGGGGGGGGGGGGAGTCAGGCGTGGGGATGAACCAGGTGGATGAATGAGTCAGGTTGGGGATGAGCCAGATGGATGAGCCAGGTGGGGGGGATGAGACAGGTGGATGGATAAGTCAGGTGGGGGGGGATGAGCAAGGTGGGGGGGGTTTACCAGGTAGGGGGAGGTGAGGCGGAGGATGAGCCATGTAGATGGATGAGTCAGGTGGGGGAATAAGTCAGGCATGGGGATGAGCCAGGTGGATGATGAGTCAGATGGATGGATGTGCCAGGTGGGGGGGTGAGCCAGGTGGATGAGTCAGGTGGATGGATGAGCCAGGTGGGGGGGATGAGCCAGATGGATGAATGAGTCAGGTGGGGGATGAGTCAGATGGATGAGCCAGGTGGGGGGGATGAGTAAGGTGGATGGATGAGCCAGGTGGGAGGGGGATGAGCCAGGTGGGAGGGGGATGATGAGCCATGTAGATGGATGAGTCAGGCGGGGGGATGAGCCAGGTGGATGAATGAGTCAGGTGGGGGATGAGTCAGATGGATGGATGAGCCAGGTGGGGGGGATGAGCCAGGTGGATAGATGAGCCAGGTGGGGGGGTGAGCCATGTGGGGGGGATGAGTGAGGCGGAGGATGAGCCATGTAGATGGATGAGTCAGGTGGGGCCGTGGGGGGGATGAGACAGGCGTGGGGATGAGTCAGATGGATGAATGAGTCAGGTGGGGGATGAGTCAGATGGATGAGCCAGGTGGGGGGGGATGAGTAAGGTGGATGGATGAGCCAGGTGGGGGGGGATGAGCCAGGTGGATAGATGAGCCAGGTGGGGGGTGAGCCAGGTGGGGGGGATGAGTGAGGCGGAGGATGAGCCATGTAGATGGATGAGTCAGGTGGGGCCGTGGGGGGGATGAGCCAGGTGGATGAATGAGTCAGGTGGGGGATGAGTCAGATGGATGAGCCAGGTGGGGGGGGTGAGTAAGGTGGATGGATGAGCAAGGTGGGAGGGGGATGAGCCAGGTGGGAGGGGGATGAGCCAGGTGGGGGGGATGATGAGCCATGTAGATGGATGAGTCAGGTGGGGGGATGAGTCAGGCGTGGGGATGAGCCAGGTGGATGAATGAGTCAAATGGGGGATGAGTCAGATGGATGGATGAGCCAGGTGGGGGGGATGAGCCAGGTGGGGGGGATGAGTGAGGCGGAGGATGAGCCATGTAGATGGATGAGTCAGGTGGAGCCGTGGGGGGGATGAGTCAGGCGTGGGGATGAGCCAGGTGGATGAATGAGTCAGGTGGGGGGAGGTGAGCCAGGTGGGGAATGAGTCAGATGGATGGATAAGCCAGGTGGGGGGGATGAGCCAGATGGGGGGGGATGAGCCAGGTGGGGGGGTAAGAGCCAGGTGGGGGGGTGGGCCAGGTGAGGGGGGGTGAGCCAGGTGGGGGGGATGAGCCAGGTGGGGGGGATGAGCCAGGTGGGGGGGGGATGAGCCAGGTGGGGGGGGGATGAGCCAGGTGGGGGGGTGAGCCAGGTGGGGGGGTGAGCCAGGTGGGGGGGGTGAGCCAGGTGGGGGGGGGGATGAGCCAGGTGGGGGGGGATGAGCCAGGTGGGGGGGGGGGTGAGCCAGGTGGGGGGGATGAGCCAGGTGGGGGGGAGAGCCAGGTGGGGGGGGTGAGCCAGGTGGGGGGATGAGCCAGGTGGGGGGGATGAGCCAGGTGGGTGGGGGATGAGCCAGGTGGGGGGATGAGCCAGGTGGGGGGGGGGGTGAGCCAGGTGGGGGGGATGAGCCAGGTGGGGGGGGGTGAGCCAGGTGGGGGGGGGGGGGTGAGCCAGGTGGGGGGGGGTGAGCCAGGTGGGGGGGGGTGAGCCAGGTGGGGGGGGGGGGGGAGCCAGGTGGGGGGGTGAGCCAGGTGGAGAGATAGTCAGGTGGAAAGGAGAGAGAGGGGGTGCAGGCTGCAGTGAAAGCAGATGGTCTGACTACACCATATTTATACATCAGTGACACCTGCACAAACAGCGACGCCTCCTCCGTCCCTGGAAACTCCACCCTGCACCTACCTCCCGACCACCACACCGATCCCTGGGGCTGCTCCTCCCGATAAACCGCACCAGGCACACTAACTGAAAGCCGGAGGAGAGAGGAGCGGCCACACCCCCTGTCACATGGTACACGGAGGAAGCGTAGTCTCCAGGTGGATGAATGAGTCAGGTGGGGGGAGGTGAGCCAGGTGGGGAATGAGTCAGATGGATGGATAAGCCAGGTGGGGGGATGAGCCAGGTGGGGGGGATGAGCCAGGTGGGGGGGTGAGAGCCAGGTGGGGGGGGGGTGAGCCAGGTGAGGGGGGGTGAGCCAGGTGGGGGGAATGAGTCAGATGGATGGATAAGCCAGGTGGGGGGATGAGCCAGGTGGGGGGGATGAGCCAGGTGGGGGGGTGAGAGCCAGGTGGGGGGGGGTGAGCCAGGTGAGGGGGGGTGAGCCAGGTGGGGGGGTGAGCCAGGTGGGGGGATGAGAGCCAGGTGGGGGGGGATGAGCCAGGTGGGGGGGGTGAGCCAGGTGGGGGGGATGAGCCAGGTGGGGGGGGTGAGCCAGGTGGGGGGGGGATGAGCCAGGTGGGGGGGATGAGCCAGGTGGGGGGGGGTGAGCCAGGTGGGGGGGGATAAGCCAGGTGGGGGGATGAGCCAGGTGGGGGGGATGAGCCAGGTGGGGGGGGATGAGCCAGGTGGGGGGGGATGAGCCAGGTGGGGGGGGTGAGCCAGGTGGAGAGATAGTCAGGTGGAAAGGAGAGAGAGGGGGTGCAGGCTGCAGCCAAGTGAAAGCAGATGGTCTGACTACACCATATTTATACATCAGTGACACCTGCACAAACAGCGACGCCTCCTCCGTCCCTGGAAACTCCTCCACCCTGCACCTACCTCCCGACCACCACACCGATCCCTGGGGCTGCTCCTCCCGATAACCCGCGCCAGGCACACTAACTGAAAGCCGGAGGAGAGAGGAGCGGCCACACCCCCTGTCACATGGTACACGGAGGAAGCGTAGTCTCTACGGGTCGCAGGAGCTGTGATGGGCTCGGGGCTGATCGCAGGGGGGGTAGCGGGCGATGTGTGATCAGAGAGCGGAGGAGGGAGCAGACTGTCCCTGACGTGCTGTGCTGGGGGGGGAGGCTGGCGGCGGCGGTGCTTGACATGTCAGACTGCTTGTGGATTGTGTGCAAGCGCTGTGGCGGACAGTGCGGCAGAACAAAAACCAGCCGCCGGGCGCCCTAGGTGGCAGTGCGCCCTAAGCGGTCGCTTAGTCCGCCTAGTGGTAGCGCCGGCCCTGCCTGGGAGGGAAACAAGAGATAATGTGCTGAGGGGGCTCTTCCTGATTCAAAAAGCCAGGAAGAACAGAAAACCGGTAATGTTTATGTCGCTGGATGCTGAAAAAGCATTTGATAGACTAGATTGGAAATTCATGACTGCAACATTAAGATATATAGGACTGGGACCTAGAATGCTTAGACTAATAGAAGCATTATACTCAAAACCCTTGGCGCAGCTCCGAGTTAATGGTTCCTTGTCAGAAAGTTTTCCACTTTTTAACGGGACTCGTCAGGGATGCCCGCTTTCCCCCCTCCTTTTTGTATTATCTCTGGAACCCCTTTTGGCCACAATTAGATCTAATGAGGAGATAAAGGGATTGGAGGTGGATGGGGAGGAACACAAGATATCTGCATTCGCCGACGATATGATGCTTTTATGTATCCAATCCAATACAGACAATGCCAAAAATGATGGAGGAATATGGTAAATATGGAGAAATTTAGAACTTAAAAATTAACAGAGAGAAAACTGAGACTCTGACGATATCTATGAGCCCAAAAGAACGCAGAGATCTTGGAGCCCTATACCCATTCACATTGAAACGGGTACAGACAAAAGGCAATGAAGTACCTAAGGATACTCATGTCAAAGTCAGAAAGGGAGATAATATGTAGATAATTATATCTCTTTATTAAATAAAATTAAAGGAGAACTCAAAGGGTATTGGACAGATATAATATCTTGGTTTGGAAGAATAAATATCATCAAAATGATGATTTTGCACAAAATCCTGTATATATTTCAAGTTCTTCCAATTAAAATCCCAGAAGTATATTTCAAAACATAAATAAGGGGGTACATATGGAAAAACAAGAAATCCTGTATCTCCGCAGAGATTCTGTCTAGGCCTAGAAATGAAGGGGGAATACAACTACCAGACTTTAAGAGATATTATGAAGCAGCGGTGCTAAAAAGGATTACTGACTGGTTTCAGGAGGGGGGACTAAGGAAAAAATGGGTAGGCATTGAGGAGAACTTGAGTGGCACAAATTTGGGCACAAGAATATGGGTTCCAAAACAATACAGATGCCTCCTAGGAGACACCCCATCAATAACCAAAGAAACATTCAGAATATGGGACAGAATATGTAAAATTAAAAGATGGCCATATAATAGCCCCCAACTGCCCCTTACGGGTACGGACTACTTTCTGCCGGGCAAGGAGGGGGGCAGTTTCCTGAGATGGGCAAGGACGGGTGTATTGAAACTAAGACATAATGAAGAAGGACACCCTGAGCCCTCTGAGAGACATACAAGAAAGGTGTGGAGCTGTGGAGGGGGACGAGTGGAGATATGGACAAGTCCAGCACTTTGTCCAATCTCTACCAAAGCCTATGAGGGCTCCGAATGAGTTGAACCCTTGGGAGAGACTCATAGACCGGAGTGGCTCGGGTAAACAAGGGATATCAAACATATACGGTATACTGACCTTGGAGGGGTGCTTGGAGAAGCTAAAATCTATAAGGGCATGGGAAGTTGAACTAAAACAACACAATCCAGAGGATAAGAAGAGACAGATCCTGGATTATGTCCACTCTACCTCTATAGACAACAAAATAAAAGAGATGAATTACAAGCTCCTGACTAGATGGTATTTTGTGCTACTAAGACTTCACAGAATGAACAGCGAGACGTCACCATTATGTTGGCGATGATGTGGGCATTAGGGGACTCATGCTCACATCTGGTGGCAATGCCCGCAGATACATAAATTCTGGAAAGAAGTCCTAGGTTTGATCAAAAAAATAAGCGGGACAGAGGTGAAATGTGACCCATGGGCCTGTTTGTTCCATAGTACAATGATATCAAGGAAAAAATATAGACTGTCCCTGATCCCTTACCTACTGAATGGAGCAAAGGCAGTAATACCAAAGAACTGGAAGAAAGAAAATGCTCCATCGGTGGGGGAATGGCTTAGGGAAGTGGGCAAGATGGGAGAAATGGAGGAATTACTGTCAATCCAGAACGAAAGCAGATCAAAATGCGAAGAGATATGGAGAGGATGGAGGGAGTTCAAGAAGACATACATTTTTATTAGTACCCTGGGTTAGTAGGAGGGAGTATGAGGGGAATGAGTCTTCCCCCCCCCCCCAAAAAAAACGTTTTTTTTTTCTCCTTGTATGCCAGAGCCTTAGCACTCTAGAGATAGGGACACAGAGGTGGGACTGGGGCTGAAGGTCCCCTCCTTAAGTGGGTAAATATATAAGACACTCTTTTTCAAGATTGGGGTTTTATCCCCCCCCTTTTTTTAAGTAATTTATAGATAGGGACATGGCGGTGGGATTGGGGCTGTAGGTATAGTCCCCTCTTAATTTGCACCCGAAATTGGGCTAATTTACAAGACACTTTATTTATTTTTTTATTTTAAGATGGGGGTTCTCATCCCCCCCCCCTTTTTTTTTTTTTTAGTAATCTATAGATAGGGACACGGCGGTGGGATTGGGGCTGAAGGCCCCCTCCTTAAGTGGGTAAATATATATGATACTCTTTTTCAAGATGGGGGCTTTATCCACCCTTTTTTTTTAGATAGGAACACGGCGGTGGGATGGGGGCTGTAGGTATAGTCCCCTCTTAATTTGCACCCGAAATTGGGCCAATTTACAAGACACTTTATTTCTTTATTTCAAGATGGGGGTCCTCATACTGTATAAATATCTATATATCATATATATATATACTAGCTGAATACCCGGCGTTGCCCGGTCTTCCTATCTTAACCTTTTGGGGAGGAAAATCATAGTAATATAAATATACCCATCTTTTATATAAGGGTGTAGGTAAGGGTTAATTTAACTGTCATATATTTTTATTTGGCATATAAGTAATATGTGTACCAGGTATTATTGAAATATCTCCAGGCGTACAGAAGTTATGTGGGAACATACATTTCCCATTGATTTGCATGGGACTTTAAACAAAAACCCCGACCCTCACAAATGGGGGCAGTTAAGGGATAAATTAACTATC
Source organism: Rana temporaria (assembly GCF_905171775.1). Classification (NCBI taxonomy): domain Eukaryota; kingdom Metazoa; phylum Chordata; class Amphibia; order Anura; family Ranidae; genus Rana; species Rana temporaria. Next base: position 117,201,108 of record NC_053497.1, read on the forward strand.
CTATAGTTTAAGTGGACATATAAGTAACATGTGACCAAGTGTTATCGAAATATGTACAGCCGTTTGGAAGTTATGAAGTAACATGTATTTCCCATAGAGTTGAATGGGACTTTAAAGAAAAACCCCGACCATGGCAAATGGGGGTGGGTAAGGGTTAAACCACCTATCCTATGTTTGTTGCTGACATATAAGTAACATGCGTGCCAAGTTTCATGTTAATATCTTTAGCCGTTTGGACGTGATGCTGGAACATACATACATACATACACACACACACACGTTGAGTTTTATATATATATATATTCTATCATTGAACAACCTGTACTTACCTAGATAATTATTGTCCTTCGTCTGATATGTTCCCATATTATGCTGGTGATAACCTGAAACTCTGATTTGCTATTGCTAATATTTCTCTTTTGTGTACTTAATATTTTCAATAAAAATACTGTAAGTAAAAGAAATATGGTCAGCGTGATTACTTACACTACACACACAGCTTCCTCACTGTGAAGGAAGACATTTTCTGGGGTAAGGATACCATCATCTATGAGTCTTGCCTCAGTTTCCTTTATTTCTTTAAGTTTAGGGAGCTTCTCCCTATCTTTAAGCAAAGTGAGAGAAAAGATTTTGTAAATGTCGTAATTCTAGTAAAAAAAAACTAAGCCTCATATATATATATATAAAAAAAGAAAAAAGTGTTAAAATACAGTATATCCCCTTTGAAGAAGTGTGAAAGCCCTGGGTCTGTTTCTCTTTTTTCTTCCTGATGGCATGATTCTCACGAAACGTACGTCGAGGCGATTCCGGTCACACTAGTTCCGGATCCCTGCTTCTAGTTTGTCTCCCAGCATGAGTGAAACGCACGCCAGATTGGACGTGAGCCCAGCGGTGAGCAGCCCCCAAATTGCAATTTATGCTAGCTATCCTCAGTGCCAGGCCAAGGCATTTTGTTGTTTGTACAAATTGTAGGAGGTTTCAGGAGGGGGGACTAAGGAAAAAATGGGTAGGCATTGAGGAGAACTTGAGTGGCACAAATTTGGGCACAAGAATATGGGTTCCAAAACAATACAGATGCCTCCTAGGAGACACCCCATCAATAACCAAAGAAACATTCAGAATATGGGACAGAATATGTAAAATTAAAAGATGGCCATATAATAGCCCCCAACTGCCCCTTACGGGTACGGACTACTTTCTGCCGGGCAAGGAGGGGGGCAGTTTCCTGAGATGGGCAAGGACGGGTGTATTGAAACTAAGACATAATGAAGAAGGACACCCTGAGCCCTCTGAGAGACATACAAGAAAGGTGTGGAGCTGTGGAGGGGGACGAGTGGAGATATGGACAAGTCCAGCACTTTGTCCAATCTCTACCAAAGCCTATGAGGGCTCCGAATGAGTTGAACCCTTGGGAGAGACTCATAGACCGGAGTGGCTCGGGTAAACAAGGGATATCAAACATATACGGTATACTGACCTTGGAGGGGTGCTTGGAGAAGCTAAAATCTATAAGGGCATGGGAAGTTGAACTAAAACAACACAATCCAGAGGATAAGAAGAGACAGATCCTGGATTATGTCCACTCTACCTCTATAGACAACAAAATAAAAGAGATGAATTACAAGCTCCTGACTAGATGGTATTTTGTGCTACTAAGACTTCACAGAATGAACAGCGAGACGTCACCATTATGTTGGCGATGATGTGGGCATTAGGGGACTCATGCTCACATCTGGTGGCAATGCCCGCAGATACATAAATTCTGGAAAGAAGTCCTAGGTTTGATCAAAAAAATAAGCGGGACAGAGGTGAAATGTGACCCATGGGCCTGTTTGTTCCATAGTACAATTTTATGTCGTTTGCGTAATTCGTCCGTGAATAGGGTTTTACGTCATTTACGTCCATGTCTAAATCAATAGGACCGTGCGGCGTACTTAGCCGCAATGCACACTGGGATATGTAGGCGGACGGCGCATGCGCCGTTCGTAAAAAATACGTCAATCACGTCAGGTCAAGACCCATTAACATAAAACACGCCCCCTCAGCCGAATTTGAATTAGCCGCCCTTACGCACGCCCGATTCACGCTACGCCGCCGTAACTTAGCAGGCAAGTACTTTGTGAATCATGTACTTGCCTCGCTAACTTACGGCGGCGTAGTGTAAACACGATACGCTACGCCGCCGCAAAGTTAGGACGCCCTTTGTGAATCTACCCCATAAGCTCTGTATTGTGAGCTCCAGAGTGGAGTTTTCATACAGTTTGATAATGGAAGGCTCTGCTGATTTCAACATCTCAACGCATGGCTTTGAGTCATGTGACCTTGAACTGTTGTAAGATTACTTTATTAAGGCAGTTGGATTAGTTTACACACACTCTGGCTCTCCAATCTATTCTCTCTAATCATTAGAAGCAGGCATACATTTTAGATCTGGGGCTAAGCCAAAAACATACACATATGAAAGTTGTTGTTTTGCTACTTTTTTAATGTTTAAAAACATAGCATAGTTGTAATTCCCCTTTTTCTCTTGGGAAAATAATCAGTACTTACATTCCTGTATTAGTTCATTTTTCTGTTTTTCCAAGCGAGAGATCTCTTCTTCAAGCCTCTTTGGATTCTGAAAAAAGATTTGCGAGCGAGCTGTTTTATAAGTTATAACAACTAAAAAATTCAAGAATCGAACACTACAAAGATAATATCACATCCACTGTACTTTTCTTGAAGCCATTGGAACACACAGCCAGCTTTCTCTTTAAACATGAAGACCACAAAATACAAAGATCCTTACATAAAATTCTGCCAGGTTTCTGTGTTTGGTCATAAGATTTTCTAGCTGGTCCTCAAACCTCATCCTAAATAAAGCAAGAGAAGAAACAGACATATCAATGTTTTGATGATCCCATATAAACCACGTTTCATAACAGTTCCAGGCTAGTACCCACATGCAGTGAATGTTTGAGAGTTAAATGTTGGCTGCCATTGCTGACCCATTCTTCTCTGGTTGTCTAGCTGCCATGTCCACATTGGCTTCAATACCACTCTGGTACAAGTAGCGAGGTAAGAAATTCAGACTTTCTCCTGTATGCGTGTTCCAGGACTCAAATGCTGAAGCTAGACACAGGAAACTACTAGCATTTACAGAAACCAGCAATGTCACGCTCATGTTTATCTCTGGACAAGGGTATTTTAATGATGCATTTCAATGAATGGAGATCATTTCCTGAAGGACTACTCCAGACAAAAGAGGTTCTCTAAATAAGTTAAAGCAATGGTCTACCCATTATTGCAAAAATTAAAAGCCAGAAGCTCCAAATACTGTAGCTGCTGAATTTTAATAATAGGACACTTACCTGTCCTGGAGTCCAGCGAAGTCAGCACCACAGCTGATGTCTCCATCAGCTGTCGGGTGCTACCGCCGGCATTGCCAGTAAGGGAACCTGGTAGTGAAGCATTACAGCTTCACGCCAGGTCCCTACTGCGCATGCGTGAGGCACTCGCTGTGCTCTCCTACTGGCCTGGCGACAGGGGGGGAGGGGTGGGAGCCAAGCACTGATATACAGTGAGGAATATAAGTATTTGAACACCCTGCTATTTTGCAAGTTCTCCCACTTGGAAATCATGGAGGGGTCATCGTAGGTGCATGTCCACTGTGAGAGACATAATCAAAAAAAAAAATTCCAGAAATCACAATTTATGATTTTTTAACTATTTATTTGTATGATACAGCTGCAAATAAGTATTTGAACACCTGTCTATCAGCTAGAATTCTGACCCTCAAAGACCTGTTAGGCCCTTTTCACACTACAAAATAAATCCGTTTTAATAATCCGTTTTAAAATCCGTCAGATAATGTTAAAAAACGGAAGTTATACGTCCTTTATAAAATATCATTAAAGTCTATGGGATTTTTTTATGTTCCGTAAAGATCCGTAATAGTCCGTTATAACATACGGACGTTAGTTATAACGGAATATGTGACGGGTCTTGCACTATTTTTTGTCAATTTTTTGTCCGTTGCAAGTAACGGATATATTAACGTCCGTTATATTTTAACATTGAAGTCTATGGCACATGGACGTTAGTAAATGTCTCCGTAAATGTCCGTTATGTTAACGGACGTTAATTTTACTGAGCATGGATATTCAGGGGAACCCCGCTGTCAATTTAAAACAAAAATGACGTGCGGTTCCCGGTAAATATCCATAACCAGACCCTTCAGGTCTGGTATGGATATTCAGGGGAACCCCGCCGTCAATTTAAAACAAAAATGACGTGCGGTTCCCGGTAAATATCCATAACCAGACCCTTCAGGTCTGGTATGGATATTCAGGGGAACCCCGCCGTCAATTTAAAACAAAAATGACGTGCGGTTCCCCCTAAATATCCATAACCAGACCCATTATCCGAGCACGTTGACCTGGCCGGCCGCAGAAAAGAGGGGGGGACAGAGTGCGGCCCCCCCCCTCTCTCCTGAACCGCACCAGGCCACATGCCCTCAACATGGGGAGGATGTCCCCATGTTGATGGGGACAAGGGTCTCATCCCCACAACCCTTGCCCGGTGGTTGTGGGGGTATGCGGGCGGAAGGTTTATCAGAATCTGGAAGACCCCTTTAACAAAGCGGACCCCCAGATCCTGACCCCCCCCCCCTGTGTGAAATGGTAATGGGGTACACTGTACCTCTACCATTTCACGAAGGAAGTAAAAAGTATTGTAAAAAAAACACACTGACACAAAAGAATAAAGTCCTTTATTAACCACTTGCCCACCAGGTTAATTCTGGCACTTCTCTCCTTCATGTGAAAATCACAATTTTTTTGCTAGAAAATTAATCAGAACCCCCAAACATTATATATTTTTTTTAGCAGACATCCTAGGGAATAAAATGGCAGTCATTGCAATACTTTTTGTCACACCGTATTTGCGCAGCGGTCTTACAAGCGCACTTTTTTTGGATAAAAATCACTTTTTTGAATAAAAAAATAAGACAGCAATACATTTTGCCCAATTTTTTTATATATTGTGAAAGATAATGTTACGCCGAGTAAAATGATACCCAACATGTCACGCTTAAAAATTGCGCCCGCTCGTGGCATGGCGTCAAACTTTTACCCTTAAAAATCTCGATAGGCGACGTTTAAAAAATTCTACAGGTTGCATTTTTTGAGTTGCAGAGTAGGTCTAGGGCTAGAATTATTTCTCTCACTCTAACGATCGCGGCGATACCTCACTTGTGTGGTTTGAATACCGTTTTCATATGCGGGCGCTACTCGCGTATGCGTTTGCTTCTGCGCGCGAGCTCGTCGGGACGGGGGGCTTTAAAAAAAATTTTTTGGGTTTTCTTATTTATTTTTATTTAGTTTTATAATTTTTTACACTGAAAAAAAAAAAAAAAAAATTGATCACTTTTATTCCTATTACAAGGAATGTAAACATCCCTTGTAATAGAAAAAAGCATGACAGGTCCTCTTAAATATGAGATCTGGGGTCAAAAAGACCTCAGATCTCATAATTAGACTTAAATGCAAAAAAAAAAATAAAAAAAAAAAAATGTCATTTTTTCAAATGACACAAAAAAAAATGTTTCTTTAAGAGGCTGGGCGGGACTGACGTTTTGACGTCACTTCCGCCCAGCAGAGCTATGAGGATGGGTGAAGGAGATTTCTCCTTCAGTCCCGTCCCCGCTCAGCTGCCGGACACATCCGATCCCCTCCGCCGCTACCGACGGCTCCGGTAAGCGGCGGAGGGCGCGGGAGAGCGGCGGGAGGGGGGGGGCCCTCTCCCGCCACCGATAACGGCGATCTCGCGGCGAATCCGCCGCGGAGACCGCCGTTATCGTGTACACCACCGCCCCCTGAAAAGATGAATATCTCGGTTGTGGCAGCAGCTGCTGCCGTTATCAAGATATTCAACTTTAAAAAGAGGACGTCTTTTTGACATGGGGCGGTGGTCAAGAGGTTAAAAAAAAAACTCCAGCGCTGAAAAATCCACTCGTTCCCGGCTTCCTGCGTTGTCCTGATCCAGCGACGGGTGCGGGTGATCTCCCGCGATGAGAAGATCCAGCGTCGGGTGATCTCCGCTCCAGCGATGTGAAGATCCATCCATCCGGCGCAGCAGCATCCCGGACCTCCTCTCACCGCTGGGCACAGCCCAGCGAATGAGCGGCTGAAGCTGTGACATTTCTTATATAGAGGAGGCAGAGCCACCCGTCACGTGACCCTGCCCCCTCTGACGTACCTCTGCTACATCACTGGGGAAGACCTCCTCTATATAAGAAATGTCACAGCTTCAGCCGCTCATTCGCTGGGAGCGGAGATCACCCGACGCTGGATCTTCTCATCGCGGGAGATCACCCGCACCCGTCGCTGGATCAGGACAACGCAGGAAGCCGGGAACGAGTGGATTTTTCAGCGCTGGAGTTTTTTTTTTTTTTTTTAATAAAGGACTTTATTCTTTTGTGTCAGTGTGTTTTTTTTACAATACTTTTTACTTCCTTCGTGAAATGGTAGAGGTACAGTGTACCCCATTACCATTTCACACAGGGGGGGGGTCAGGATCTGGGGGTCCCCTTTGTTAAAGGGGTCTTCCAGATTCTGATAAACCTTCCGCCCGCATACCCCCACAACCACCGGGCAAGGGTTGTGGGGATGAGACCCTTGTCCCCATCAACATGGGGACATCCTCCCCATGTTGAGGGCATGTGGCCTGGTGCGGTTCAGGAGAGAGGGGGGGCCGCACTCTGTCCCCCCCTCTTTTCTGCGGCCGGCCAGGTCAACGTGCTCGGATAATGGGTCTGGTTATGGATATTTAGGGGGAACCGCACGTCATTTTTGTTTTAAATTGACGGCGGGGTTCCCCTGAATATCCATACCAGACCTGAAGGGTCTGGTTATGGATATTTACCGGGAACCGCACGTCATTTTTGTTTTAAATTGACGGCGGGGTTCCCCTGAATATCCATACGACTTCTGGAGCTGGACTTCAAGAAAGGGTGAAATGTTTTTTTATTAACGGACGTTAGAAAGGAATGATATAACGGATGTATACGGATATATACGGATAAACATTATCCGTTTTCAATAAAGGAAGAATGGTAAAATATTTATCCGTATGTATCCGTTATTAAATCTGTTAATAAACGTCCGTTAATAGGTGTAATACGGATATTATAAAACGGACATACAATCCATAGTGTGAAAGAAGCCTTAGTCTGCCTTTAAAATGTCCACCTCCACTCCATTTATTATCCTAAATTAGATGCACCTGTTTGAGGTCATTAGCTGCATAAAGACACCTGTCCACCCCATACAATCAGTAAGAATCCAACTACTAACATGGCCAAGACCAAAGAGCTGTCCAAAGACACTAGAGACAAAATTGTACACCTCCACAAGGCTGGAAAGGGCTACGGGGAAATTGCCAAGCAGCTTGGTGAAAAAAGGTCCACTGTTGGAGCAATCATTAGAAAATGGAAGAAGCTAAACATGACTGTCAATCTCCCTCGGACTGGGGCTCCATGCAAAATCTCACCTCGTGGGGTCTCAATGATCCTAAGAAAGGTGAGAAATCAGCCCAGGACTACACGGGAGGAGCTGGTCAATGACCTCAAAAGAGCTGGGACCACCGTTTCCAAGGTTACTGTTGGTAATACACTAAGACGTCATGGTTTGAAATCATGCATGGCACGGAAGGTTCCCCTGCTTAAACCAGCACATGTCAAGGCCCATCTTAAGTTTGCCAATGACCATTTGGATGATCCAGAGGAGTCATGGGAGAAAGTCATGTGGTCAGATGAGACCAAAATAGAACTTTTTGGTCATAATTCCACTAACCGTGTTTGGAGGAAGAAGAATGATGAGTACCATCCCAAGAACACCACCCCTACTGTGAAGCATGGGGGTGGTAGCATCATGCTTTGGGGGTGTTTTTCTGCACATGGGACAGGGCGACTGCACTGTATTAAGGAGAGGATGACCGGGGCCATGTATTGCGAGATTTTGGGCAACAACCTCCTTCCCTCAGTTAGAGCTTTGAAGATGGGTCGAGGCTGGGTCTTCCAACATGACAATGACCCGAAGCACACAGCCAGGATAACCAAGGAGTGGCTCTGTAAGAAGCATATCAAGGTTCTGGCGTGGCCTAGCCAGTCTCCAGACCTAAACCCAATAGAGAATCTTTGGAGGGAGCTCAAACTCCGTGTTTCTCAGCGACAGCCCAGAAACCTGACTGATCTAGAGAAGATCTGTGTGGAATAGTGGGCCAAAATCCCTCCTCCAGTGTGTGCAAACCTGGTGAAAAACTACAAGAAATGTTTGACCGCTGTAATTGCAAACAAAGGCTACTGTACCAAATATTAACATTGTTTTTCTCAGGTGTTCAAATACTTATTTGCAGCTGTATCATACAAATAAATAGTTAAAAAAAATCATACATTGTGATTTCTGGATTTTTTTTTTTGATTATATCTCTCACAGTGGACATGCACCTACGCAGTGGCGTTGCTAGGGGGGTGCGGGGGTTCGGGCCGCACCGGGTGACACCCACTAGAGGGGTGACACCATCCCGATTTAAAAAAAAAAAAAAAAAAAAATTTTTTTTTTTTTTTTAAGCTGACATGACCAGAGGTGCAGGTGGCTGTGTAATGTAAAAGGGGTGCAGTGATGCAGGGTGTTGTGTAATGTAAAAGGGTCCAGAGGTGCAGGGGGCTATGAGATGTAAAGGGGGCCAGTGATGCAGGGTGCTGTGTAATGTAAAGGGGTCCAGAGGTGCAGGTGGCTGTGTAATGTAAAAGGGTCCAGAGGTGCAGGGTGCTGTGTAATGTAAAGGGGTGCAGAGGGCTGTGTAATGTAAAAGGGTCCAGAGGTGCAGGGTGCTGTGTAATGTAAAGGGGTGCAGAGGGCTGTGTAATGTAAAAGGGTCCAGAGGTGCAGGGTGCTGTGTAATGTAAAGGGGTGCAGAGGGCTGTGTAGTGTAAAAGGGTCCAGAGGTGCAGGGGGCTATGTGATGTAAAGGGGTGCAGAGGTGCAGGCGGCTGTGTAATGTAAAAGGGGTGCAGTGATGCAGGGTGCTGTGTAATGTAAAGGGGTCCAGTGATGCAGGGTGCTGTGTAATGTAAAAGGGGTGCAGTGATGCAGGGTGCTGTGTAATGTAAAGGGGTCCAGAGGTGCAGGTGGCTTTGTAATGTAAAAGGGTCCAGAGGTGCAGGGTGCTGTGTAATGTAAAGGGGTGCAGAGGGCTGTGTAGTGTAAAAGGGTCCAGAGGTGCAGGGGGCTATGTGATGTAAAGGGGTGCAGAGGTGCAGGCGGCTGTGTAATGTAAAAGGGGTGCAGTGATGCAGGGTGCTGTGTAATGTAAAGGGGTCCAGTGATGCAGGGTGCTGTGTAATGTAAAAGGGGTGCAGTGATGCAGGGGGCTGTGTAATGTAAAGGGGTCCAGTGATGCAGGGTGCTGTGTAATGTAAAAGGGGTGCAGTGATGCAGGGTGCTGTGTAATGTAAAGGGGTCCAGTGATGCAGGGTGCTGTGTAATGTAAAAGGGGTGCAGTGATGCAGGGGGCTGTGTAATGTAAAGTGGTCCAGAGGTGCAGTTGTGGAGAGGGGTACACAGTAGTAACAAAAAGATATTGAAGGATGCAGAGGTATGCAGGGGGCACAGTGGGGTGTTTTTACATTTTAACGTGTGGGGGGGGGGGGGGTGCCAGATATTGGATCCGCCCCGGGTGCCAAATGCTCTAGGTACGCCCCTGGCCTATAGGCTCCTGAGATGTGAATTGCGGTTCTGGAGAAAGAGAGGTGGGGGGAGGGGACAAAAAATGGAGAGAAAGAAGAAGGGATAGAACGCACAAGAAAGATGGATAGGGAAAGAGAGAAAAGGGGAAGAAAGGAGAACAGAGAGCAAACAGTAGGGTAAAAAATATTTTAAAATTTTTATTGGGGGGGGGGGTGACACCATATTTTACCGCACCAGGTGACACCAACCCTAGTGACGCCACTGCACCTACGATAACAATTTCAGACCCCTCCATTATTTCCAAGTGGGAGAACTTGCAAAATAGCAGGGTGTTCAAATACTTATTTTCATCACTGTAATTAGCCGCAGCTGTGGGGACAGGATACCTGTGAAAGATAGGTATCTGCTCCACCATCCTCCTGCAAGGTGGAACTCTACTTTAATAACATTCAAAGCTTTGTACTATATGTAAATGTCCTTATGCCTGCATGGAACTTCACTCTCCAAATCAACATTGATTATTTTTAAACCTCATGCTGATAGCATTAGTAAATAGATAGGAAAGTATATCATACTTACTTGTAATTTTTTTTTTTTTACAATTCTTTCATTACTTCCTGGTTTGCTTCCCAGGCAAATTATGTCATACATCCCAGGAGTCTTCAGAAAGGGAGGAGAAGAGAAGGGGTTTTCTCAGCTAAGCACACTCTCCTGCATGCATGCTTGAGCTAAGGATTCATGGAAGTAAATGCTACATGCCCTTACTCAAGATGGCCAGACCAAGAAATTCTAGGATGTTGTTTTTCAAGGGGATTTCTCAAGAAAATAAAGCATAGAGACATGTATGGGAGGAGTTTGCTTTGAATATTAAAAATGAATTAAACCGTATTTTTGGACTGTGGTGCTCAGATGCAGTAAAGATCCGCTTTAGGCTGGGTTCACATACATGCAAAATGGATGGGTTTTACATTGAATGTGACAGGCTTTTAATGGAGCCAGTTTACACATATTCAGGTAGCTGTGGTGCGAATTTGAAAAGGGTCCTGTGTGTTTTTGGGTCCGGTACGGGTGCAGTTGAATCACACTTGAACTGATGGACACAAACGCACAGGACACCGGACTGAAAACCGTAGCCAGACCTGTGTAAACCCAGGCTCATTAAAACAAGCTGAAAGCTTGGGACGACAGCTGAAATCTTTATAGGAAGCTGCCAATACTAATCAAATTATTGCACTATAGTTTTGCAGACATTTGCTTGTAAAATCTTAACCTATATGCATGAAAGAGCTGTGAAATCAGCAAAGAGGAAATCCTAGTTGTGTAAAAGAGGGGGGTGCCATCAATATTACCAGAAAACACTAAAGATGATTTAAGTGATCATGAGGTTCTTTTTACAAGTTTTGACATGCACATAGATTGCCATAGTACACTGTTCTACTATGAGTAAAATGTATGGCTATTCCTATAAGGACTAAGATACAGGAGTGGTCTTTGGGTACTGAGAGATTTACCTACTTGCTTGCAGTCACCACATTAGGCAAAATCTACTTAGGAGTGTTTTAGTAGTTCTGTTGCGCCAATAATTTACCAGTGATAAAAAGAGACCGCCTGAGTAATGTCAGGCAACATTGGACTTTAGTCCGCAGCTGGCTGAAAACAGGTCACAGGAGTGCAGAACGAATTGCACTCCAGTGAACCACAGGAGAAGTCGGGCCAAAAAGCTTTAGGGTCTACTTCTCCTTTAATCGTTTTTTTAAACAGAAACATTTTCTTTATTTAAAAAAAAGAAACAAACAAAACACATGAAAGAATATTTCACATACACTGCAGCACAATAGTCTCTAGGTAGTATCCATATAGGTAGGAACCTCAGAAATATAGACAACAGTATACAGTCTGACCAAAAATGGGGGGAGAGAAGAGAGAGGAAGGGAGAAATAAGGGACCCAGACCCAGAGAAACATATAACGCTGTATCCTGGCTTAGGCCAACAAGGCCCAGGCCTAGGGCAGCACTTTGCAGGGGGGCAGCATGGAAAGTGTCCCTGCTGGCTTGTGCTACACTGTTGGTGTAATGCAAGCCGTTTCTAATTTTGACTGTCCTATCATCCTGGGCCACAAACCTTCCTCACTGTGCTATATGTTTTCTGCTGTACCATTGGCATGGTTATATCTTTTTAGTCCTCTCCATAGGCGTGCGCAACCTATTACATTAGGGTGTGCACCCCAAAGCGCAAACACGTATGTATGTATATATATATTGTGACGCTATGCGAGGTGCGATACATGATCATAGGTACATTTCACCTCGCATACGTTCCATTATGAGAGATTGAACCGGAATCCATTCCGGGTTTTACAGCCTCTGGGCCTGGCTAGGATTCCGGTCCGGATGTTTGGGTCCACTGGAGTCCACAATCAGCTGGACTTTAAATGTCCAGGAAGAGAGCACAACAGGGCTCTGGCTTGAAACTCAGGAAGGGACCTGAGTGAGGGGAGCGCTGAGTGCTGGACTAAAAGGTTTGCTTTACTACATGTTTTGTGGGTGTCAGGGACTAGCCCCACACTGTATAGAGAGGAGATCCTGTTTGTTTAGTTTAGCGCCGGACGGCAAGGATTTAATTTACTGTTTTGTTTATTTTAATCTGCAAACCGTTTATAAATAAAATCTGGCATCCGCCAGACTTAAAAGAAAGTGCCTGCTTACAGACTGTGATTTCAGAAAAGGTGATCCCCACGAGCTAATCCCTCACACGTGGTGGATTCAGCGGGCACTTTTCTGAAAATGGAAGAAATGTTAAAGGCCCTGCTACAGGCCAATGCAGCCCAGCGGGAAACCAACCGCCAAGTCGCAGAGGCCGCTGCAGCACAACGAGAGGCCGCTGCAGCACAACAGGCTGCCCAGCAGGAGATAAACCGCCAAGTCGCAGAGGCCGCTGCAGCACAACACCGCCAAGTCGCAGAGGCCGTTGCAGCACAACACCGCCAAGTCGCAGAGGCCGTTGCAGCACAACACGCTGCCCAGCAGGAGATGAACCGACAGTTCGCCGAAGCTCTGGTGGAACTGAAAAAGGGGTCCGCACCTCCGGTGTTAGCGGAACCAAAGATTGTACGTGCTTCCTACCACCTGCAAAAGATGACACCGGCGGATGATGTTGAGGCGTACATGGCGACTTTCGAGAGAGTCGCTGACCGCGAAGGATGGCCAAAAGAGCAGTGGGCGGGACTATTGGCCCCATTCCTAACAGGAGAACCCCAAAAGGCCTATTTTGACCTAGAACCAGATAAGGCCCAGGACTATGAGACTCTAAAGACAGAAATACTCGCACGATTGGGTGTCACCATGGCAGTTCGGGCCCAGCGCGTGCATCAGTGGTCCTATTCCAGCAACAAGCCACCCCGGTCACAAATGTTTGACCTGGTCCACCTCACCAGGAAGTGGTTGCAGCCAGAGACTCTGACCAGCCCTCAGATTGTGGAGCGTGTGGTAATGGACCGGTACCTGCGTGCGCTCCCTGCTACCCTGAGAAAGTGGGTCGGACAGGGGGACCCCAACACTGCAGCCCAAATGGTGGACCTAGTGGAGAGGTACAGTGCTACTGAGGACTTGATAAACCCACCTACGCCCCACTTCGGTGTGTCTCGGGGTGCAAGATCTCCCAACGGTTCGGGTAAGACTGTTCCGGGGTTCAAGAGTTTGGGGAGAGTGGATAAGACTGTTGTTACAGCAGATGAGACTGTAGGTCCTAGACCTAGAGACTGGCCAAAGAAGCCAGGAAGGTTTTTGGGACCGTTAAAAGGACTGGGGGTAGGGCAAATACAGTGTTTTCGTTGCCATGCATTAGGCCATATTGCTGCAGATTGCCCTCTAAATGATGAACCTATGCAATGTGATTATGTTGATAGGGTAAGACGCATTTCTCTGTTTGCACAGGTCGCATGTGTTGCGACAAGTCAGAGTCGCCTTGAAAAACAAATGTGCGTTATTTCAATAGATGGCAAGCCTCTTACAGCCCTGCTAGACTCTGGTAGTGTGGTGACCTTAGTCAGGAGTGCATGTGTAGACCCCGCAAAACTACACCCCAGTTGTATTGGGGTAATATGCATCCATGGGGACACTCGGGACTACCAGACAGCGGTGGTTGAGGTTGATACCCCCTGGGGCTGTGTAACACATTCAGTGGGGGTGGTACCTTCACTGCTCCATGAAGCCTTAGTGGGGAGAGACTTTCCTCATTTTTGGAAGTTATGGGAGAGTGAAGGGAGGCCAGTAGATAGCGTTACCCCTACTGGGGAAACTCGAGAACTCTCACCAGACCCGTTTTGCCAAAGGGAAGGGCATGCTGTTGGTGGGATCGAGGAAGCCGGAGATCCTCTTCCTTTCCCTGCCATGGCTGGGGAACCGGAGGACTTAGAAGCTAGCACCCAGCTTGAGGGTAATGAACAGGAAACCTTGCCTGACCCTGACATGGAGAGTAGCCAAAATGTGGTACCCGACTTGGAGGTCAGGAGGGAGGATTTCTGTACCGAGCAGCTGCGAGAGCCCACCCTCATAAATGCCAGGGAAAATGTTAAGGTGTTGGATGGGGAACCGGTGGATCCTAATTGGGTGGTGTCCTTTCCCTACATGGCAATTAAAAACAATTTGTTATATCGAGTGATAAAACATGGAGAGGAAGAGGTAGAACAGCTACTGGTTCCCAAACCCTTTCGCAGGGTGGTGCTAGACCTGGCCCATGGTCATGTTATGGGGGGACATCTCGGGGTCGAAAAAACCAGGGAGAGAATCACCCAAAGATTCTTCTGGCCCGGTTTGCATGCAGAGGTCAAGGAGTACTGCGAATCGTGCCCCGAGTGCCAAATGTCAGCACCATCGCCCCATTTTCGCAGCCCCCTTGTTCCTCTACCAATAATTGAGGTCCCCTTTGAAAGGATTGGCATGGACCTGGTGGGGCCGGTCGTGAAATCTGCCCGGGGTCACCAGCATATTCTGGTGATCCTGGACTATGCGACTCGCTATCCTGAGGCCATACCCTTGCGTAACACCTCCGCCAAGGTTATTGCCAAGGAATTAGTCCAGGTGTTTAGTCGAGTGGGGATCCCAAAAGAGATCTTGACCGATCAAGGCACCCCTTTTATGTCAAGGGTTACCAAGGAGTTGTGTAGATTGTACAAAATCTCCCATCTCCGTACTTCTGTCTACCACCCCCAGACAGATGGTCTGGTCGAAAGGTTTAATAAAACATTGAAGAGTATGTTGAAAAAGGTGGTCGACAAGGATGGGAGAGACTGGGATTTTTTGCTACCATATCTCATGTTTGCCATACGAGAGGTTCCACAGGCCTCCACAGGCTATTCCCCCTTTGAGCTTTTGTATGGTAGGCATCCCAGGGGCCTGCTAGATATTGCTAAAGAAACGTGGGAAGGAGAGGTCAGCCCATATAGGAGCATCATAGAGCATGTCTCCTTGATGCAGGACCGAATCGCAACCATTCTGCCCCTAGTACGGGAACATATGGAGCGAGCCCAGGAGGCCCAAAGGAGGGTCTATAACCGGGGTGCCAAGGTCCGTACTTTCAACCCGGGGGACAGAGTGTTGGTACTGGTTCCCACGGTAGAAAGTTTTTAGCCAAGTGGCAGGGTCCCTTTGAGGTTGTCCAAAGGGTGGGGGAGGTAAACTACAAAGTCTACCAACCAGGGAAAAGGAAACCACACCAAATTTACCATGTAAATCTCTTAAAGCCCTGGAAGGACCGAGAGACTTTACTGGCCACGTCCCCGCCTCCAACAGACCGGATACCCGTGATACCTGACGTTCCCATCACAGATTCTCTGTCCGTAGCACAGCAAAGTGACGTTAGGGCATTCGTGCAGAAAAATAGAGACTTTTTCTCCCCCTTACCCGGACTGACCAACACGATCCAACATGACATAGTGACGGAACCAGGGGTTCGGGTAAATGTAAAACCATATAGAATTCCAGAGGCCCGGCGAGAGGCAGTTGCGGAAGAAATAAAAAATATGTTAGAGTTGGATGTGATCGAGGAGTCTCACAGTGAGTGGTCAAGTCCCATAGTGCTGGTCCCAAAACCTGATGGCAGTATTAGGTTTTGTAATGATTTTAGAAAACTTAACAGTGTGTCCAAATTTGACGCCTACCCGATGCCCCGGGTCGACGAACTTGTGGACAGGTTGGGACAGGCTCGCTACATAACGACCCTAGACCTAACGAAAGGTTATTGGCAGATACCGCTTACTGAATCGGCCAAGGAGAAGACTGCCTTTTCCACTCCTGAGGGCTCGTTTCAGTATAAGCGGATGCCGTTTGGTCTGCACGGAGCCCCTGCATCATTCCAGCGAATGATGGACAAAATTTTGAGACCACATCGCTCGTATGCAGCGGCGTACTTGGACGATGTGGTCATCCACAGCCCAGATTGGGAATCGCACCTGCTCCGTGTACAAGCGGTCGTAGATTCCCTTAGGGAAGCACGTCTCACGGCCAATCCAAAGAAATGTGCCATAGGCCTGGAGGAGGCCAAATACCTTGGGTACGTTATTGGCCGGGGGATGGTCAAGCCGCAGACCAATAAGATTGAGGCAATTCAAAAATGGCCCCAACCAGTCAATAAAAAACAAGTGAGGGCCTTCCTGGGCATTACGGGGTATTACAGGCGTTTCATACCCAATTTTGCCACCATTGCCGCCCCCTTGACCGATCTAACGAAGGGTAAGGGGTCGGTCATGGTCAAATGGAACCCCGAAGCCGAGGGGGCATTTCAGAAGTTAAAACAGGCTCTTTGTATGGTACCCGTACTAGTAACCCCGGATTTTAGCCAGGAGTTTGTTATACAGACGGACGCCTCTGAGGTGGGACTAGGGGCCGTACTGTCACAGATCAGGGATGGTGAGGAGCACCCAGTGGTATACCTGAGCAGGAAGCTGAACAAGCACGAGAAAAATTATGCCATCGTAGAAAAGGAGTGTCTCGCCATTAAGTGGGCCTTAGACTCCCTGAGGTATTACCTACTGGGGAGGTCATTTAAGCTGGTCACAGACCATGCTCCCCTGAAGTGGATGTGTGATAACAGGGAGAAAAATGCTCGTGTGACAAGGTGGTTCCTGGCTCTACAGCCTTTTAAATTTACGGTGGAGCACAGGCCAGGGAAGCTCCAAAATAATGCAGATGCCCTCTCCCGTGTGCACTGTATGGTTGGGTCAAGTGCTCAGCCGCAGGGGCTTGAGCAGAGGGGGAGGATATGTGACGCTATGCGAGGTGCGATACATGATCATAGGTACATTTCACCTCGCATACGTTCCATTATGAGAGATTGAACCGGAATCCATTCCGGGTTTTACAGCCTCTGGGCCTGGCTAGGATTCCGGTCCGGATGTTTGGGTCCACTGGAGTCCACAATCAGCTGGACTTTAAATGTCCAGGAAGAGAGCACAACAGGGCTCTGGCTTGAAACTCAGGAAGGGACCTGAGTGAGGGGAGCGCTGAGTGCTGGACTAAAAGGTTTGCTTTACTACATGTTTTGTGGGTGTCAGGGACTAGCCCCACACTGTATAGAGAGGAGATCCTGTTTGTTTAGTTTAGCGCCGGACGGCAAGGATTTAATTTACTGTTTTGTTTATTTTAATCTGCAAACCGTTTATAAATAAAATCTGGCATCCGCCAGACTTAAAAGAAAGTGCCTGCTTACAGACTGTGATTTCAGAAAAGGTGATCCCCACGAGCTAATCCCTCACAATATATATATATATATATATATATATATATATATATATATATATACACACACACACATGCCCGCTTTTATAAATAAATTGGTACATGTGCACAGAGAGTGAGAGAGAGAGAGGTGTAGGAGGGAGGGCTGAGAGAGAGGTGTAGGAGGGAGGGCTGAGAGAGAGAGAGAGAGAGAGAGAGAGGGAGAGAGGCGCGAGGGCTGAGAGAGAGAGAGAGGCGGGAGGGCTGGGAGAGAGAGGTGTAGGAGGGAGGGCTGAAAGACAGAGAGGTGTAGGAGGGAGGGCTGAGAGAGAGGGAGGGCTGAGAAAGAAGGAGGGCTAAGAAAGAGGGAGGGCTGAAAGAGAGGGAAGGCTGAGAGAGAGGGAGGGCTGAGAGAGAGGGAGGGCTGAGAGAGAGGGGGGTTGAGAGAGAGGGGGGTTTAGAGAGGGGGGGTTGAGAGAGGGAGGGCTAAGAATGGAGGGAGGGCTAAGAGATGGGGGCTGAAAGAGACTGGTGGGCTGAGAGAGAAGGGAGGGGGCTTGGAGAGAGGGGGGTTGAGAGAATAGGGTGGGCTCATAGAGACGGGTCGGCTGAAAGAGGGGGGGCTGAGAGAATAGGGAGGGCTAAGAGAGAAGGGACCTCTGGACCCCTGCATGTTACACAGACCCCCCTTCAGTGCAGACACTCCCTCAGTGCAGACACCCACCCCTCAGTGCAACCCCCCCTCAGTGCAAATCCCCCCCTCAGTGCAACCCCCCCTCAGTGCAAACCCCCTCGGTGCAACCCCCCAGTACAAACCCCCCCTCAGTGCAAACCCCCCTTAGTGAAAACCCCCTCAGTGCAAACACCCCCCCTCCCCATTCAGTACCTCAGATCATCGCAGGCAGCACCACGGCACATGGACAGAAGGTCTCCTCGGCCCCTCCCCCTCTATACACACAAACAGAGGAGGGGGCTGTGCCTGTGTGCCAACCACCACTAACAGCCCGTGGCTGTGAGAGGAGGGGATGGATGGTGCTGCGGTGTCACCCCGCAACCCCCCTCCTCTTGTACCGTGGCGCTCGGCGCTCTGATTCTGCGGCGCTCATCGCTGCAGTCGCGAGGGGGAGCCGCCCCCCCCCCCCACATGTCAGCTAAAAAAAATAATAATAATTTAAATCGGGATGATGTCACCCCTCTAGCGGGTGTCACCCGGGGGCGGACCGCACCCCCCTAGGAACGCCTCTGGGTGGGGGTTTGTAGAATGTGGTGTTGGCTGTGTAACTTTACAAGAAACGAGAGCCTCAGTACTCTGCACATCCCTTAGTCATGGTCCGGGTGGAAAGTGGGGTCCCCCTGGGGTTCTGTCCTGGGACTAATCCTATTTAAATGTATTTGTAAATGACCTGGAGGATGGGATAATCAGCTCAATCTCTGTATTTGCAGATACTAAGCTAAGCAGGGAAATAATTTCTGCGCAGAATGTGGAAACTTTGGCAAAATATGAATGCAATCTACTCACTGGGGTAGATCCTCTGGGGGAATCTAGGATGGAAAATTACCTGGGGGTCCAATGACAAGCTCAGCAATGGCATGCAATGCCAAGCTGCTGCAAGCAAAGCAAACAGAATATTGGCATGCATTAAAAAGGGGATTAACTCCAGAGATAAAACAATAATTCTCCAACTCTACGAGACTCTGGTCTGGCCGCGGCCTTGATTATGCTATCCAGTTCTGGGCACCAGTCCTCAGGAAGGATGTGCTGGCACTGGAGAGAGTCCAGAGAAAGGCACCAAAATGAATAAAGGGACTGGAGAATATTAGTTATGAGGAAAGGTTATGAGCACTGAACTTATTCTCTCTGGAGAAGAGACGATTGAGAGGGGATATCATTTCACTGTACAAATACCGTACTGGTGACCCCACAATAGGTATAAAGCTTTTCTGCAAAAAAAAGTGGTTTAACCCTAAACTTCGTAGAGGGTTCTTTACTGTAAAAGAGGTTAGGATGTGTAATTCTCTTCCACAGGCAGTGGTTTCAGCGGGGAGCATCAATAATTTCAAAAAACTATTAGATAGGCACCTGTATGACCACAGCATACAAGAATATACTGACATAAAAATCACACACAAAGGTTGGACTTGATGGACTTGTGTCTTTTTTCAACCTCCCCTACTATGTAATAGTTACTTGGTATGGTAAATATTTTGGTCCCTTTTTAAATATAGGCACCACGTTGGCCTTATGCCAGTCCAGTGGTAC
This sequence comes from Rana temporaria, assembly GCF_905171775.1. Lineage (NCBI taxonomy): Eukaryota > Metazoa > Chordata > Amphibia > Anura > Ranidae > Rana > Rana temporaria. The sequence goes on from NC_053497.1 coordinate 117,220,809, forward strand.
TTATTCAGTCATTAAAGAGTCCATAAAAATTAGAAACAATGGCTTTGAAATGACAGGGCTCAATTATTTTAGGATCCATGGGTGTATGCCATCTGGTCCAGGTGCTTTATCTACATTTAAATAAATAAATATTTCTGGACCATATCATTTTTGAGCCATTGTGGATCATTTGGGGCTGTGTCAATACCTGTGTTATGGCCATGAGCTCTCCCCTATGCTCCTTTGTATACATAGGGGTAGATTCACGTAGGGGCGCGCAATGATACGGCGGCGCAGCGTAACGTATTTACGCTACGCCGCCGTAACTTACAGGAGCAAGTGCAGTATTCACAAAGCACTTGCTCCGTAAGTTGCGGCGGCATAGCGTAAATGGCGCCGGCATAAGCGCGAGTAATTCAAATGTGGAAGGGGGGGGCGTGTTTTATGTAAATGTGGGATGACCTGACGTGATTGACGTTTTTTTACGGATGGCGCATGCGCTATCCGTGTACATATCCCAGTGTGCATTGCTTCCAAGTACGGCGCAACGACGTATTGGTTTCGACGTGAACTTAAATTACGTCCAGCCCTATTCGCGAACGACTTACGCAAACGACGTAAAAAATTAAAATTTCGAAGCGGGAACGACGTCCATACTTAACATTGGCTGCGCCTTCTAATAGCAGGAACAACCTTACGCCGAAAAAGCCTAACGTAAACGACGTAAATACATTGTGACGGGCGTACGTCCGTTTGTGAATCGGCGTATCTAGGTAATTAGCATATTCTACGGCGACAACAACGGAAGCGCCCCTAGCGGCCAGCATCAGAATGCACCCTAAGATACGACGGCGTAAGAGACTTATGCCAGTCGTATCTTAGGCAAATGTCGGCGTATCTAGCTTTCTGAATACAGAAAGTAGATACGCCGGCGCAGATTTGAATTTACGCAGCGTATCTATGGATACGCCGGCGTAAATTCTATCTGAATCTACCCCATAGAGGTATTTAATACTTTTGCCTTCTATTTGTCCCCAGTAATGAAAGGCACCATCCCCTGAAACCCCTCCTGCACTGACACAAATCTACATAGGAAAACTGAAAGTTTTCACCTTGCACTCTCACCTCTGTTTTCTTTGCTTTAATTTTTCTTCCTGAATTTGAGTTTTCAGATTGTTGATCCTCATTTTATAGTCCTCTGACCGCTCCCGCTGCCTGTTCAACAACATTAGAGAGTTACATCAGAACTTCAGTTATAGAGTAATGCTAAAAGACAATCTAAAATTTGAGTTACTAAATATATAACTGCATCCCACTGGGTCGATGGATGCCAAGCAGAATCCGGGGGAAGAGGTGCTGCAGGTGTTCCTGCTGGAGCACTTCTTTGACATACTGTCCCTGGAAGTCAGAGAGTGGGTCCGGGACCGAAAACCTTTCTCCTTGTCTGAAGCAGCTCGCCTGGCAGACGAATACACAGACTCCCGCAAACTGGATAACCCTGTGGTCAAGACAACAGCTCGGGTGGACTATCGATCGGCGGCACCCCCTACGGCTATCGCCCACCAACCCCAGTCGTACCGCCCTACAGCACCACCTCCAGCGGCCACATATTCTCAGCAGCCTAGGTTCAACTCCCAGGACTACTCACAGCCCATCAGGTGTTTCAGGTGTAAACAGCTAGGACACAAAAAGCTAGACTGTCCGTTGAATCCACCCAGGCAGTCACAGTCATGGAGACAGCCAGAAAGGGGGAACCCCCACACATCCATGCCTGCGGCCCACTGCGTTGAGGAGGAAGAACATTGGGGCGACCTGCACGAGGCAGATCCAATACAAGCAGCTAACCAGGACAACAGGCAGCAACACAGGCAGACTGTCTGGGTCAATGGAAAGGTAGCCAATGACCTACGTGATACTGGTGCTACCATGACCCTGCTACAGAAGAACCTCATCCCAGAGAGCCAGCACACCGGAGACACTGTAACCGTAAGAGTAGCGGGAGGCACCGTCTTCCAGCTACCCGTTGCCCGGGTTCACCTGGATTGGGGGGTTGGTTCAGGACACGTGAATGTGGGGGTGATGAAGGATTTCTACTGGGGAATGATTTGGCCCCCCTTGTTTCTGCTTACGCCCCAATGTGCCCCGCTGAAGCCAACCCAGTGACTACCTGTGCCCAGACCCGCTTTGCCTGAACCAAATTGCTTGCTGCTGAGACCCGGGTAAGACTATCTTCCCCGACATGTACCATAGATCAGGCAAAATATCACAGTCTAAAATGGAAATGTGACAAGTTGGCCAGTGAGAAATCGGAGATGCAACGCCACTACATCATGTATTATGAGATGTCCCGTGGCTTGAACATTGAAATGCACAAACAGGCTGAAATTGTCAAAAAGTTAAATGGGATTTGCGCCCAGGTTGTGCCTTATCTCTCCCAAGAGCATCAGCAACAGGTTGTGTGAGCCATTGAGAGAGTAAAGCAAGTGACTGTTCCAGAACTGAATTCCATTATTCACCTTCACCATCAGCTACCGACCTGGTAAGCAAAATGGCAATACGGACGGGTTATCCCGGCAAACAGACGTCATCCCACCCTCCTAGTTCCGGACATCCCCAAGTTGACCCGAAAAGGATCAAGCCGGGTCTGCCGGAGTGTCCCACAAGGAGGGAGTCATGTAACGGGAGTCACTTTTGGGCACAGATTGAGCCAGGAAATAAGGGAAATATGTTGGATTGTTTTAGCATGGGACAGTAATCCACAATATATTCCTTAATGTCTAGAAGAACTAATTACAACAGGTCAATAGGAAAGTGTCTCCTTCAATGTGGAACATAGGCTGCTGAGGTGCTAATTAAGTCTACCTGGCTGTAGTGAAAAAAGCTAACTGTGTTTGCATTCTATTGTCTATTGTGCTAATTAAGTCTGCCTCTCAAGGACCACTCATTGTGTGATGCTAATGACACTGTATTGTGTGAAAGTTCTATTGATGATAGATATGTGTTGGCAGTCTGAAAGGTCAGATGTCTGACCTTTCAGGTGTAGTGGATTAGCATGTCAATTAGGTTTACTAAAGGAATGTGTTTTATGTATCAGGTGAGAATAGCTTGTCACAGAGTCAGAATGTCTGGGTAATGACTAATAATTAGTTCATGTAGATTATCTGAAGGTCATTATCTAAAGGAATGTGTATTGAGCACCTATTGTGTCATGTTGTGGGTGGAGTTGAGTCATTGTCCATATTTGGCTTCTGACTGTATAAAAACCTGAGAGTTTACTATTAAAGTGGTCATTCGTTTGGAACCAGAGAACAGAGCTTGTGTCTCGTTATTCTGGGGGGGAAAATACAATGGATCATGTCTGCTGGATTGTTGGAGTGTCGGATAAGCTGTCGTGGGTTTGTGGAATGGAATATCGTAAACAGTGTTAACCCCTGACTGTTACAAACACATACCCAGATTATTCTACCATTCCTGTTGATGGGAGATTATCTAAAGGGACACGCCATAGCCCCTCCACGTGCTGATCAGACACACAGAGCGACACAAGCGTACATCCCCCCATAACCGATAATGTCTTTCCTTTTGTTTATGAAGAAAATTAATAAATACTATTGAAACATAAACTGGTAACCTGTAACATTTTTCAAAGTGTTGTCTATGGAGATTTTTATTTTTAAGTAACGAATTTTGGCGCCATTCCATGAGTGTGCGCAATTTTAAAGCATGACATGTTAGGTATCTATTTACTCGGCGTAACATCTTTCATATTTTACAAAACAATTGGGCTAACTTCACTGTTTTGTTATTTTTTAATTCATTAAATCATTTTTTTTCCAAAAAAAAGGCGTTTGAAAAATTATTGCGCAAATACTGTGCAAGATAAAAAGTCAAAATGACCGCCATTTTATTCCCTAGGGCGTCTGCTAAAAAACATATATAATGTTTGGGGGTTCTGAGTAATTTTCTAGCAAAAGAATGATGATTTGTACATGTAGGAAAGAAGTGCCAGAATAGGCCTGGTATGGAGGTGGGTATAAAAGCCCTGTATTGAAGTGGTTAAAGGATCACTAAAGGTATTTTTTTTTTAAATAACAAACATGTTATACTTACCTCCACTGTGCAGCTCGTTTTGCACAGAGTGGCCCCGAACCTGGTCTTCTGGGGTCCCTCGGCGGCTGTCTCGGCTCCCCCCCGCAGGGACTCAACACCTTTATGCAAGTGAGCTTGCATGGTGTTGAGTGCTTGCGGGCGTGCTCTCGTGATACAGCTGGCGGCCATAGCCGCTCACTGTATCACCCAGGCCCACCCCCCGGCGTGCCGCGTCATTGGATCTGATTGACAGCAGCGCAAGCCAATGGCTTCGCTGCTTTCAATCAACCAATGAATGAGCCAGGAAGACGGCCCAGAAGCCTGCGCGTTCACAGTGCAGGACTTTCGAAGGGTCAGGTAAGTAAAGGGGGGCTCGGGGGGAGGGGGGGGGCGCTAATACACAGATGTTTTTTCACCTTAAAGCATAGAATGCATTAAGATGAAAAAACATTTACCTTTACAACCCCTTTTAAGCATTCTATGCATTAAGATAAAAAGCCTTCTGTGTCCATTGGCTCATGCTGCTGTCAATCAAACTCTGTTAGGCCCTGTACACACGATCGGACCAAACCGATGAAAACTGACTGAAGTTCAGTTTCATCGGTCCAAACCGACTGTGTGTGGGCCCCATCGGTCAGTTATCCTTCGGTCCAAAAAGTTAGAACTTGCTTTAAAATTCAACCGATGGACGCCTAACTGATAGGTCAAAACCGATGGTTAGTACGCAAAAGCATCGGTTCCAAACCCGCGCATGCTCAGAATCAAGTGCGAACCCAGCCTGAGACTTTACAATCACTTTAATGCCGCTTTAATTTAGCTTTTAAGATATTCAAATCTGATGGCTATTGAATGATAAACAATATATGGTCCACTCACCTTTTCTCCTTTTCCAGGTAGCTGTCATATCTCAACTTCAGAACTTGGACAGATTCTGAAAAGATATTTAAAATAACACAAGAAAAATTTGATTGTAAGGGTAGTTTAACACCTTTTGAATAGGCTACTGTGCCTGTGTTTCATGCAGGAAAAAGGTACCTGCATTTTATTTAATTTTTTTAAACACAGGTGTAGGGAAATGTGTAGCGATGTCATTAAGAATGAATGGCAGCCCGGCACATCTGCAAAAGAGCAGCATGCTTTGGCTGCAGGAACAGGTGTGATATACATGCTATCCTTCACCCGCAACCACCCGCACAAGTGTGAAGCTTTATTTTTTTATTAAAATAATAAACACGCCTTACCTGCTCTGTGCAATGGTTTTGCATGGAGCAGTCCCAAACCTCCTTTATTGTGGGTACCCCGCTGGCAGCCTGGCACTCAGCTCCTTCTCCCATCAATTCACTTGCTATGGGGGCACAAACTCGATCCTGAGTCAGACTGTGTGCGCTTGCCCCCCACTCTCTCCTCGCAAACTTTTATTGACAGCAGCAGGAGCAAATGGCTCCCACTGCTCTCTGAGCCTGTACCGACAGACATAGCGCTCCTGTACCATGTGGTAGCTGTGGCCAATCACAACTTTTACAAATGTACATAATGGAACATGAATGGATGCCATTTGTAAAAATGATCTGTTATAAGCAATCGTAAAGTAATAAAAAAAATCCTGATCACCTCCCCAGAAGAGTACAGTGTATCAATGCACTGCTCTGGTCACAGTATGGAAAAAAATTAATTAAACAATGTTAAAAAAGTGGGATGTTTGACTTGAGGTAAAATCATTGTTCATTGAGTTCATTGACAGACACAGCACTTCATTATTCAGAACCATAGGGTTATATTGCCCCCTACAGGAGTAGGACACTAGGCAGAAAAAAGACTTGGCTACACCTATGGGCAGTCCTAGGTGATATGCACCCCTCTCTGCTATAGGCCTTCAGTTTAGTAACAAGCAGTGTCAGAAGCATCAAAACTCCTTAGAGGGGTAGGTGCTGTGTCTGTCGATGAACTCATGAGGGGGGGACAACGAAAAATCCCAAGGCTAAACACAAGAGCCAACCAGGTAACAGGAGCTCAACACAAACAAACTGGAGCCCAACCTGAACAATACCCCTTCAATAGGGAATAGACCCTCTAAAAAGCAGCCTGCAACACCTAAAGCAGCCAAAAGAAGCATCCTCAGATGCCAGCACATCCACGTTGTAGAATTTTGTGAAAGTGTACACCGACGACCAAGTGGCCACCTTGCAAACCAGCACAACTGACGCCTGATGATGGAAGGCCCAAGAGGCAATAAGCAGCCAAGTAGAATGCGCCGTAACAGGAAAATGAGGAACCCAACCCCTGATGGCTGTGTGATCCATCTAGAAAGGTCGCAGAAGAAGCCGACAGACCTTTTTTGCCTGTACGTGATCACAAACAGCAAATCTGATCTCCGAAAAGGCAATGTGACTGCCAAATACACCCGAATCGCCCGAACACATCCAGGGCATGAAAGGTAAATCCCTTAGGACATTTTGACCTGGGACACGGTCATATGCGACCTCGTTAGACGTTTAACTTGCAGGGCCAGCCCCCGTCCAATGGGGCTATGTTGCGTTTGTCCTAGCGCATAGCTGTGGTCTGCACACGCTTGCTGGCCAGCCTGGGAAGACCACTGGATCTTAGTGCCCAGCCCGTCGTTCAGTCCAGCAGCTGATTGTAGATCTTACAGGAATAAATCCAAGAGAAAAAAGTTGTTTAACCACTTCCATACCAGGCACTTACGCAGCTTCCCGCCCAAGCCAATTTTCAGCTTTCAGCACTGTCGCACTTTGAATGGCAATTGCGCGGTCATGCTACACTGTACCCAAACAAAATTGGCATCCTTTTTTCCCCACAAACAGAGCTTTCTTTTGGTGGTATTTGATCACCTCTGCGATTTTTTTTTTGTTGCGCAACAACTAAAAAAAGACTGAAAATTTGGAAAAAAAATTACGTTTTTATTTTTTTCTGTTAATTTTTTTGTAAATAAGTTTTCTCTTTCAATTATGGGCACTGATATGGCGGCACTAATGGGCACCGATGAGATGGCACTGATGGACATCGATGAGGTAGTACTGACGGGCACAGATGAGGTGGCATTGATTGGCGGCGCTGGTATGCGACACTGATGGGCACTCATAGGCGTCACTGATGGGCACACATAGGCAGCACTGATGGGCACACATAGGCGGCACTGGGCACTCATAGACGGCACAGATGGGCACTCATGGGCGGCACTTATGGGTGGCACTGATGGATACTTATGGGTGGCACAGATGGGCACTGATAGGTGGGCACTGGGCATGGATGGGCACTGTGGGGTGGCACTGATGGACACTGTGGGGTGGCACTGATGGACACTGGGGTGGCACTGATGGACACTGGGGTGGCAGCACTGATTTTACCAGGTTGCCAGTCAGTGCCCATTTGTGGGCACTGATTGGCATCTTTTTTTGAATGCTTTTTTTTTTTTTTTACTTTTTTTTTTTTTTGGAAGGTTTTTTTTTTTTTTTGCCCACCCTGGTGGTCCAGGGTGGGCATCCCTGGTGGTCTAGTGTGGCGATCCGAGGGGGGGCTGCGCTGATAAACAATCAGCGCGAACCCCCCCTGTCAGGAGAGCCGCCGATCGGCTCTCCTCTACTCGCGTCTGTCAGACGCGAGTGAGGAAGAGCCATCAACGGCTCTTCCTGTTTACATCGTGATCAGCCGTGATTGGACACGGCTGATCACGTGGTAAAGAGTCTCCGCCAGAGGCTCTTTACCGAGATCGGAGATGCAGGGTGTCAGACTGACACCCCGCATCACCGATCGCCGCGATGCGCGCCCGCACGGGCGCGCGCGGCATGAAATCCTGCAGGACGTTCTAGAACGTCCTGTCAGGATTTCATAACCACTTCCCGGACGTAAATCGGCTATAGGCCGGGCGGGAAGTGGTTAAAAACAAAAAATTGCCAGGACCAGAGATCCCAGCAGGGAACTAGGTACTTACTCCTGACTAGGCAGAAAAAAACTGAAGGCCTATAGCAGAGAGGGGGTGTATATCACCTAGGACTGCCCATAGGCGTAGCCAAGTCTTTTTTCTGCCTAGTGTCCTACTCTTGTAAGGGACGATATAACCCTATGGTTCTGAATAATGGAGCACTGTGTCTGTCAATGAACGAAAGAGAAATATACATGTTCACAAAGTCTGCTGCCTCAGTTTTTATGATGACAATTTGCATATACTCCAGAATGTTATGAAGAGTGATCAGATGAATTTCAATTAATTGCAAAGTCCCTTTTTGCCATGAAAATTAACCTAATCCCATAAGAACATTTCCACTGCATTTGTGAAAAAGGCTTCAAGGTGCCCAAGAAAGTCCAGCAAGCACCAGGACCGTCTTCTACAGTTGATTCAGCTGTGAGAGCGGGGAACCACCAGTGCAGAGCTTGCTCAGGAATGGCAGCAGGCAGGTGTGAGTGCATCTGCACACACAGTGAGGTGAAGACTTTTGGAGGATGGCCTGGTGTCAAGAAAGGCAGCAAAGAAGCCACTTCTCTCCAGGGACAGACTGGTTTTTCAAATGTTACAGGCAGGGCAGGACTTAGGGTGGTGGGGGCCCCTGGGCTTGAGTCACTTTCGGGCCCTACCTTCTATACATTACTTTAAATAGAACAAAATGATACATACACAAGTTATGTATTAAAGCTACACATATCTGGATAAACTGAGAATAAAAACGATTCTAAACAAACAACTAAACAAAATTACATAATATATGTTAATTGCTGAAGTCTACTAAAAATTTGTAATTAATCTGAATTATTTTTTAAAAAATTGGGTTTGAATGAATGATTCAATTCCTCAATCAAATACACTTGTTTCATAGATGAATCAGCATTTTTGAACGAATCTCCTTCACGAACGATTCAATGACAAATGTTTTTTGTCAGATGGAGGGGTGTCAAGGTAAGTACTCACTGAGGCCGAGATGCCAAGAGCGGCTCACCTTTGCGACTCTGCGCACTCCGCCCCCTGGAGGTGAGACAGCGGGAAAGGGTGCAAAGAGGCACCAGTTACCAGCAGCAGACTGAGAGTTGATAGCAGATCAAGGTGGCGCTGGTCAGCGAGCTTAGTAGGTAGGAAGTAGCAGGAACAGGCAGTGGGTCAGGTACTGTAAAAGTTCAGACAACTGAGAGCAAGTTCAAGCTGAGACTGTAAGCAGATCTGGGATGCAAGCCAGATGTCAGGGGTTGGAGAAGGTAACAAGGTCTGAGGTACAAGCCAGAGGTCAGGGGTAGGAGACAGCAGCAGATCCAGTGAGACAAGCCGGGGGTCAGGTACAGGAGAGAGAGCAGAATAGTCAGGTCAAATCCGGGTCACAATGAGTTCAAGCACAAGTACAGGAAGGTTCAAACAAGCAGGAGCTGACAACAAACCAGCAACCCGTCATGAGACTGGGGCTGGTTTAAGTAGGCAGGACCGGGCTCTGATTGGTGCGCGTAGATGCGCCCCTGCGTGAGCCCGTGCATGCGCCATCCTGCAGAACCACGCATGCGCACCGTTCCCAAACGGGCATGCGCCGTAGCGCAACTCGGCGGTTAGAGATGCCGATTCTCTGACAGTGCCCCCCCAAGCGGCAGACTCCGGACGCCCAAACTGGACATCAATTCTGGGTGCTCCTAATGGAAGGCTCAGATTAACCGTGGAGCGTGTAAATTCCTCAAGGGTTCCCATGAACTGTCTTCTGGGGGGTACCCCTTCCATTTAATCAGGTATTGAAGCTGCCTCCCTCTTTTCCTGCAACCCAGAATGGCTTCCACTTCAAACTCCATCTCTCCTTCAATCTCAACTGGTGAGGGTGGAGGTCCTTCTCTCCCAGGGAAGGATTCGGGGACAACAGGCTTCAGCAGAGAAATATGGAAAACGGGATGAATCCTTTAAGAATTAGGCAGAGCTAATTCAAAGGCTACAGCGTTGATCTTCCGCTTAATTTTGAAAGGCCCAATGAACCTCGGACCCAACTTCCGTGAGGGAATGTGTAACCTGAGGTTGGCGGCTGACAACCAAACTTCCTCCCCGACTTCAAAAGCCGGGCACTCCTTCTTCCCTTGATAAAAGCAGAAAAATAAAAACAGCCCGCACAGAGCATGTAAATAGTCCTGCAGCAGCGCTGCAAACCCCTGGTTTGGAAAAAGATAAAAGCTGTGTAGGATGACTCGATCAGATGTAGCTTAGGTATGTGCTCCAATCACCAAAAAGGCATTCACCACGTGGGGGGATATAGGGTCCCCTTCGGGGGAAACACTCACCAGATGGTTTCTTTACACTCGCATTTCCATATAAATCACCTCACGTATCACCTTCAGATGTTTGGAAACTGCATACCCCTCTCCTATCTTGATCACCGTTATTGTATTCACTTCCCGGGTGTAGTGTCCGCAGATGTATGAGGGAATGAAAAAAAACATATGGTGCAATATCGTTTTTGAATATTTAATGTTACCCCAAAAACAGATATACAATGGTCCCCTCATAAAAACATGCGTACCAGAAAATAAATTAAGTCAGGCACATAAATACATGTGGATGTTTCTTTAGCATTTCTCACTGTTAGGTGTGGACCCCTGAAGACCGCTCTGGAGACTTTCCTGTGGCTGTCACTTCCTGGCTTCTCACTCAGTGGAACGCATACGTCACTTCCGGTCGGGTGCTGGATAGCAGCGCTCTGACGTTTCGTCCGTTCGGACTTTTTCCAAGAGCGTGCTATTCCTCTGCACCCGCCGGAGTTATATTGCGTGGTGCTACACGCCCACCTGTGACGATGCTATAGACGGGAATGACCCTCCATCCATGCATCACTCAATCCTCACTCCGAGCGCCGCGCTAAGCCACGCCCCCCGGAGAGGAGGAGATCACTGGGTCTTTTTTTGTACTCCGCTCGCTGACATACACTGTTGCCACCATAGGACTGTCAGATGAGTATGCGTCAGCGCGCGGCCATACATGCACTATTAAATTCATATTTAGGCTCTGTACCTGTGAAAGATGTGATATATGTATATAGCCGAGTGGTCTGAAGTGTTACTTCTTACACTAGTATATGTTGATAAACACATATTGTAGCCCATGCATTGTGCTATACTAGGATCAATATATCCTTTGTGTCACAACACAATGTGCTTCAATTTTAATGGGTCTATACATGAGTGGCTGACTGGCGCGTTCATAGACATTGGTTCTTACACACTCCGCAGAGCCAATGTCCATTAAGAAAAAAACAGAGAATATATAAACTGGGTGTTGAACTTGAGTAAATCTAGGACACTGTGTGTCTATACATAAATATATACATCACACGTGTGTAAAACCACCCAAAATACACACTCATATATAACCATAAAATACATTCATATTAAAATTAGAATATAAAAAATCTTACTATAAAAATATATAAAAAATATTACAGAAAAGATTTTAAAATATATAAGAGAACAAAGAACAAAGAATATATAGAAATGTAGAAAAAATAGAAATATAAATATATATTCCTATGTCATCATAGAGACATGGGTAAATCGTTATATGCAGTGTGCAAAGCTATATTTATGGGGATTAAATAAGATGTGTTGTGCAAATATTAAAGTCCACATCACAACCATGATCACATAAGTTGATGGGGGAAGAGACCTATTTTCCAATGTGTTTGGGATCACTCAACCGTGTAGTATCTCACATATTAGTGTGATGAGCTTGGTTTTCTTTACCCCCCAGGGGCCATTTCTGATGGATGATTGAATACCAGCCCTTGTACAATGGTGGTCATATTTTGTTATTTGTTAGATGGGTGTGGATAATATTTACACTAATCTTTTCTTGATAGCATATGTATTGCGTGACCCCTTTATTATTTTGATCATATTACTTAAGCTGGCATTGAGGCCCTAGTTCTGATGGTCATTATTAGGTATCACTAATGAAACAGTTGATATCGAGTTCCACATTGAGTCCTTTAGGCACTAAGACGTCAGTAAGGAAGATCCAATGAGTTTCTCTTTTGGACAACTCGCGTACTCTGTGGGAGCCCCTCCAATGTGCTTCAACTTGTTCAATGCCCCAGAATTCCAGGCCCGATGGGTCTTGATTGTGTTTGATTTTGAAATGGAGGGATACATTATGATCAACATTTCCCAGGTAGATGTTCTTTATGTGTTCCCCTATCCGAATTTTTAGTTTCCCTTTTGTGCGACCAATATAGAGTAAACCACATGGGCACCTTAACGCATATACAACATGAGTACTGTTGCAGGTGATAAATTGTTTTATTTCAAAATCTTGCTCGTTCGACGGTGATGTAAAGTGATCCAAATTTCTCTGTAATTTTCTCACCTCTTTGCAAGGCTTGCATTTTCTGCACGAGAAAAATCCATTCTTATTCCAAAAACTTTGAGGTTTTTCTGGGAGATCTAAGATTTTCTTCACTATAGTGTCACCATATGTGGATGCCTTTCTATAAATAAATTGGGGTTTCTGTGGTATTACGGGTCCTATTTTCTTATCTAACGACAGAATGTGCCAGTGCTTCATAAAAATGGATTCCACCTCTTTATATTGACTGTGGAATTGGGAAATGAATCCCCATTCATTGGGATTTGGCTCTTGAACTTCCTGTATATTTCCAACATTTTTATCTTCTAGACATTTATTTCTCGGTATCATTCCCACTTCTTCCACGATTGTGTCCAAAAACTGAGGGTTATATCCTTTAGCTTTAAATCTTTCTGTAAGGATTTTTGATTGGTTGAGAAAGTTGTTGGTTTCTGAGCAGTTACGTCTGACCCGCATTATCTGCCCCTTTGGAATGTTTTTTAACTCCTTCTTCCCTCTATCAAAAAACTTCTTGTAGTCCTCCTGAGCCTGCTGCATCATTTCCTGGAGTTTCCGGAAATTCAACTGGACGGAAGTTATGTGCTCCTGAACAGCTGGAACAGATATCTTGGGACTGGAATTGGGAAGAAATGAAGGATGGAAGCCGAAGTTGGACCAAAAGGGAGATTGACTGGTGGTGGAATGGACGGAAGTATTGTAAGAAAACTCTGCAGATGGTAGTAGAGAAGACCAGTCATCCTGAGAAACTGAGCAGAAGCAGGAGGTATTGCTCCAAAGTCTGATTCGTCCTCTCCGTCTGAGCGTTGCTTTGCGGGTGGTAAGCAGATGAGAGGCAAACCTTGATCTCCAGAGATTTACAAAGTTCCCTCCAGAATTTGGATGTAAATTGTACGCCTCTGTCAGAGACAATGCTCTTGGGTACCCCATGGAGCCTGACTACCTCTTTAAAGAAAATTCTGGCCGTGTCTACAGCAGAGGGTGTACCCACCATGGGCAGAAGTGTGCCATCTTGGAGAGACGATCAATCACTACCAGAATCGTGGTGAAGCCCCCGGAAGGAGGCAGATCATCAATAAAGTCCATGGAGACTTCTGCCCACAGTCGTTCAGGAATGGGCAGTGTTTTGAGTAACCCCCAACTTTTTGTATTTGGTCCCTTGTTACGCTGGCAACGGGTACATACCGTGACATAGGCCTTGCAATCCTGCCTCCACCTTGGCCACCAGAAGGAGCGGGAGACCAGCTCTGCAGTTTTTCGAGTCCCAAAGTGACCTGCCAGTTTATGGCCATGGAAAGTGCTTAGGACCAGATGCCTGGTTTCTAAAGGAATGAAAATTTTGTCTCGGGACCAGAGTAACTCGTTCCAGGGAAAGAGTCTCCTGGTCAGAACAGTGCCTGGATGCCGCCTTGAGGGAGGTTAGCAGGTCAGTCTGGGAGAGCAAAAGAAAAATTTGAGAGGACAGGTTGGTACTAGGCTCCGTTACCAGGGGGGTTTCTGGGAACATCCTGGAGAGAGCATCCGCCTTCCCATTCTTGGAGCCGGGTCTATAGGAGATGTGGAAGTTAAATCTGGTAAAGAAAAGAGCCCAACAGGCTTGTCTGGGTCTCAACCGCTTTGCTGATAGTAGGTACTCCAAATTTTTGTGATCGGTGAAAATCATGACGGGGTGAACTGCCCCTTCCAACAGATATCTCTACTCCTCCAGGGCAAATTTAGGTTCAATAAAAGTTTTATTAAAGAATTTTAGACAGACCTCAAAAGAAACATGAACCAGACCCCCAACATTGGGTGGGCTGGTTCTCATTATAACAAACAGTACCTTTCCAAAACATAATCTATAGTATGAACATCTTCGGGAGCTAGGAAAACATTTATGTATTCGACCCTAACGCGCAGCATTATATACCCAGCATCTGCTCCCTCCGGCCCGGGCGCCCCCTTGGGAACCAGCTGCGCCCATGGCCAGGGGAGAGCAGGGAGACATGCCCCTGACGATATGGGTTGCCTTAAAAACAAGGCAGTAACATGTTTACCATTCCAACTTATAAGGGTGTATGCCAAAGACATTCAACCACACAAACTTGAGGTAGGGTCCTGTCTTGGTGATATCAAGCCTGCCTGTGGAAGGCGGTAAAAGTACCAAAAAAGATATAGAAAGAATAATTCAGGTATACAAGACTAGAAAAGAAAAGAAAAGAAGAAATAGAAAAGGATGGGAGGGGGGGAGTGGGGGGGGGGTGGTTGGCGTGCCTCCAGGGCAAATTTAATCGCTAATAGCTCTCTGTCCCCGACGTCGTAATACCTCTCCGGAGGACTCAAATTTCGAGAGGCAAAAGCTACTTCAGTCCTTGCCTTTAAAATAGGATAGCCCCAACGGCTGTCTCGGAGGCGTCTACCTCCAATATGAAAGGTAACGTTGGATCTGGGTCGCAAGACGGGTGCGGAGGTAAATGCTGACTTAAGCTTTAGGAAGGCTTCCTGGGCCTCTTGTGACCAAGAAAAGCGGTTGCCTTGACATGTGCGTTTGGTGATGGGCGCTACAATGGCAGAGAATCCGGTGATAAACCTTCTGTAGAAATTGGCAAACCCAATAAATCGTTGTACCCCTTTCTTGTCCTCTGGAGCTGGCCATTCTTGAATAGCCTTGACCTTCTGTGGGTCCATAGCAACTCCGCAGGTGGAGATGATGAAACCAAGAAATTGTACAGTGGTTTTCTTAAAGTCACACTTTTCGGCCTTAAGGTACAATTTATGGTTCCTGAGTATAGTGAGAACTATTTTGACATGTACCCGGTGTAGCTCAATGGAAGCAGAGAAGATGAAGATGTCATCCAGGTATACCACTAAAAAGACATCCATGTGTTCACGAAAAATATCGTTGACTAGGTGTTGAAAGGTATAGGATTTAGTGGACAAGTATCAATTGTCAGAAGGCACCTCACCCCAATAAATAATGAGAAGTACAAAAAAAGGGTACCAAAGGGACCCAGGGGCTGTTGTAATGGTGCAGATAGAGATTCACACAATCAAGGTTTTATGTAAAAATAGAAAAAAACATTTTATTAAAGACAATTATATGACATAAATATATGATAAATAAATCTAATCTTGATTGAATACATAATACCAAATCAAGACAAGGCATTGATTAGTCGATTAGCTCTACATGTTTCACTACTTTAGAGCTTCCTCAGGAGCGTTTAACAGACAATGCTGGGTATCAAAAAAGAAGAAAAGAAAAACATATAATTAATTGACTGTAAAGTAGATTTACATACCAATGTTTAAATGAAGGTAGATAAATATGTTATTATTGAGTATATGAAAAATGAAACAAGTTAATAGGTTACATCAGTTTAAGCAGAAAGTGCATGTTCAGCAATTTTAACCATAGATAACACAGGCGCAAGATGAAGATAACTTACCCGAAGGTAAAAAATCAAAAAAAGACCAGCATGTACAGACAGCAAATCGCCCAGGAAGAACTATAGCTCCAACCAAAACCACAAAGACCTCAGGAAAACCATAGCTAATACAAGCCACCTAATGGATAAATATGCAAAAGACAAAGGATATATATATACAAACATGTATCCAAAATCTCTCTTAGTTGATATTTAATATTTAGAAAAAATACATATATTTATAAAAATATATAGAAAATATGGTAAATACCTGTCTGTTAAGGCAACAAGGCCTATTTACATTGAACCAATCAGCGTTTTCCCACACATAGGGATTTAGATGAGAAGGGAGGCCATATGAAAGCCAATTGTTGAAAGGTTGGTCAAAATGATGATGACTATATAGAAAAAATATATACATATATAAATAAATAAAGAATAAGTATAGAAATGATTTTGTATAGTCAGCAAAGGAAATGTCTGAATAAAGCCAAAAAATGGCTGGTTGAATGGTTACCTGGTTAGGGAGTTCAGGAGAAAAAAATTCCACCTGGATGGCAGGAGGGATGCGACTGTCCCTGACAGTGATGTGTCTGGTCTGACAACTGGGCGACTGGAAGCGCCGTGTTTATATCAGCCACCACGGCGGCGTCTGACGAATCCGTCCGCCGCGATGCGGACACATGACCACAAACATCTACACCCATCCCCTCAGCTGTGAACATCAGCTGACCCAATGGGGCGAATCGAGAACGCCTCCTGGACGGCCAATCGAAAAAGGCCTGGGGAGGCGGTGCTGGACGGACCCGCGCCATCTTGGAAGCTGGAAACCTTCCAATACTAATTTAACATTGAAAACAATTGAGATGAACAGCGCGTGTAAGAGAGGAAAAGACGCGCATTAAGACAAGGAGCTGAGAAGGAAGGGCTGACATATAAGGTCGAAAAGAGAGGACCTAAGGGAGAGAATAAAAAGGGATTGGTTAAACCAATTAACCCCAAAGGTCCCTACATGTCCGTACGGTTCCCCTGACGGAATCCGGGTCCAGGCAGATAAGCACAGCACCCCTGGAGGCAAGTGCCGTCAATGCAAAAAAATGCATAACATGCTGGAAACAAAAAATATATATAAATATATATATATATATACTGTAAAAATACAGATTTAGATTATTTATTTGTGAAAAAGATAAAAAGTAAGATCAAATAAAGCGCCCAGTTCCGCAATTCCTGAAAAGGCAGATTCTGTTACATAAAAATGAAATTGGAAGATATCCATACATATTGCACAAAAAAGATACACACATGGAAATACAATAATTTGAG
This sequence comes from Rana temporaria, assembly GCF_905171775.1. Taxonomy (NCBI): domain Eukaryota; kingdom Metazoa; phylum Chordata; class Amphibia; order Anura; family Ranidae; genus Rana; species Rana temporaria. The sequence continues at coordinate 117,237,936 of NC_053497.1, forward strand.
AATCAACAATCGTAATAAAGGTTTCAATATGGAAATTAGGAAAGTACTTTAAGAAAAATGGAATACAAAATAAAAATAAATGAAAATGAATAAGGAAAAAATAATAAATAAATATTAGAAATAAAAAAGATGAATGAAAAACTTATAAAAAAGGTTTGAAGATCAATGCTTCATTCAACCCCGGGGGAGTCAGGGCAGACAAAGAGTGTATCCATCTGGCCTCTTTCTGAAGTAATATTTTGTCATAATCACCCCCTCTCTCACCCGGGGTGATATATTCCAGAGCCGAGAATTTCATTTTGTGGCTGTTGAATCCATGGTGAATACCTGAATTGCGACTTATAGGAGTTTCCATTTTTTTCTTAGAAATAAGGGAAATGTGATCCCTTATTCTATGAAAAAACGGGCGCTTGGTCTTTCCTACATAAAACGATCCACATTCACATTGCATTAAATACACTATACCTATGGACTGGCATGTCACAGAAAAGGTAGGTTTTAATATCTGTCCATTTGGAAGCTTTACTGTGGTAGAAGCATGGATATAACAGCAAAAAGGGCATTTGTGACATGGTCTTGATCCCTTAGTTCCACATGAGCGTACATTTCCAGAGGAATAGTGGCTGCGGACTAATCGGTCCCGCAGTGACCGTGATTTTTTGAAAGTGATCTTTGGATGACCTTGTATATGCTTGGATACAGCATCATCGCTAAGCAGAAGACACCAGTACTTTTGGAAAATAGAGCGCACTTTCTGGTGATGACCTGAAAAGCGCGTAATTACCCGTATACCAGGGTCGGTTTTGGGTACTTTGGGGTCATGAAGCAAAGAGTTTTGTTTATTCTGTTTAGCTCTTAGATAGGCTTTCTTTAAACCCTTCTTGCTATATCCTCTTTCTTGAAATCGTTTTTGCAGCAATTTTGCCTCATGTTCAAAATTGGAATCCGTACTGCAATTGCGACGTATTCGCAAATACTGTCCGTAAGGAATGTTGGAGATAAGGGATTTAGGGTGTGAATTGGATGCATGCAGGAGGGAGTTACCTGCCAGAGGTTTGCAAAACAGAGATGTTTCGATCGTGCCTTCATCATTAATTGAGATTTGGATGTCCAGAAAAGTTAAAGAAAGTTGACTCATTTCAAAGGTGAATTTTAGGTTGTAATCGTTGTGTTCCAGACTTTCCAAAAATAACAAAAGATCGACCTGAGGGCCCGTCCAAATAAAGAAAATATTGTCTATAAATCGACGCCAGAGAGGAATGTGCTCAAAAAATTAATGCACATCGTCTGTACGTAAAAGGTTTTGCTCCCACCCCCCCAAGTACAAGTTCGCATAGGAGGGGGCACATTTGGTCCCCATTGCTACACCTTGCACTTGGAGGTAGTGGGAGCCATTAAAAAGAAAAATGTTGTTAGAAAGGATAAAATCCAAAAGTTCCAAAATGAATTTGTTGTATGAGGGTGAGGCCTCAGAATTCTCAGAAATGAAGCCCTCTACAACTCTCAACCCCAAAAGATGGGGGATATAGTTGTAGAGGGCCTCTACATCCAGAGCCACCATCCAGGACCCCTTGGGGATGTTAATCCCGTCTAGGGTCTTTAATAGGTCTGTGGTGTCTTGTAAATGGGATGCCAAATCCTCAACCAATGGTCGAAGATATTCATCAATTAGCTGGCTGGCTTTTTCCGTTAGGGACCCATTGCCAGAGACAATGGGTCTGCCCGGTGGGTCAGTGGAATTTTTGTGAATCTTAGGTAACGCGTATAGCGTTGGTGTCCGAGGGTTAGTCACATTCAGGAATTCCCATGTAGATTTGATGATTAAGCCCTGAGGTGAGGTGTTGAAAGGTAGCTGGAGCTTCACAGAGTCCAAAAGGCATCACATGGTATTCACAATGTCCAAACCTGGACCTAAAAGCGGTCTTCCACTCATCTCCCGCTCTGATCCGGATGAGGTTATAGGCGCCCCAGTCTATATGTGGTTGATGTGTCTGTAGCCAAGGGAGGCCCAAAATAATGGGGAACATAGGAGAAGGGATGAGGTCCAACCGCAGGAGTTCTTGGTGTCCAGTCAGTGGTGGCAAGAATAGGTCTAGTCTCCTGCGTGACTAGTCCAGAGCGGGGGTGAGAGCCATCTGCCAAGTGTACCTGTAGATTATGGTCCTTAAGATGGAGAGGAAAACGTAGCTTCCGAGCAAGGGCGGAGTCCAAGAAGCTACTGCAAGCACCCGAATCCGGATTACCCCTTCCGGTAGCTGTAGGGAGATAAAAAGGACAAGGTAAGTCTGTGGAGCACTGAAAACACGGTAGTTCGAAGCGGGTTTGGGTTCAAACTTACTGAGTCTCACTGGGCAGTTGCGAAGAAAATGGCCAGTACTTCCATAGTAGAGACACAGGTTGGCTTGACGCCTGAGCTGTCTTTCTTCAGGGGTAAGAGGAGCACGAACTAGGCGGAGCTGCATAGGTTCCAGATCGGAGACAGGAATGGTTGATGGAACTGGGGGAGGCGGATGCGTTGGAGCTGACCTCGGAGGAATCCAGTTGGGGCGAGTAGCCTGGAAACGTTCAGAACGTCGCTCCCGTAAATGTCTGTCCAGCTGGGTGGCAGACTGAATCAAGTCTTCTAGGGTGGCGGGACTTTCAGTTCTCGCTAGCTCATCTTTGAGAGCTTCTGAAAGTCCCCGTCGGAAATTATATTTTAAAGCCGCCTCATTCCAACCAGTATCGGCTGACCTCTTCCGAAATTCGGCGGTATAGTCTTCAACTGGTCTCCTTCCTGATTTAGGCTATAGAGAGTGGACTCAGCCGTAGCTGTACACTGTGGATTGTCATAGAGCTTTGCCATATGTTCAAAGAAGGTGTCAAGGGAATCCAACACTGGGCTTCTTTGCTCCATCAGGCCATGAGCCCAAGCTTGCAGCTCCTCAGAAAGGAGGGATATGACGAAGCTCACTTTTACGGCCTCTAAAAAGAAAGTCCTGGGCTGAAGTGCAAGGTATAAAGAGCAGGCATTCTTAAAAGCTCGGTATTTCCTGCGATCGCCTGCAAATCGCTCGGGTGTGGGGACCCTAGGCTCTGGATGAGTCACTACTACAGCCGGGTTTGCGGGAGCCTGTGGGGCTGCAGCCCCAGTGGCGGGTGCCACAGTTGGAGCAGAGGGTCCGGGTGATCCAGCAAGCTGCTGAAGGCGGCCATCGATCTGAAGATATCCTTCCTGCAGTTTTTGCACAGCTTCCGTAAGTGCGGAGACCTGCTGGCAGAGGGTCTCGAAAGGCGATCGCGCCCTGTCGGCCTCGGACATCTGGCTGGTTTGTACTGTCAGGGTAAGTACTCACCGAGGCCGAGATGCCGAGAGCGGCTCACCTTTGCGACTCTGCGCACTCCGCCGCCTGGAGGTGAGACAGCGGGGAAGGGTGAAAAGAGGCACCGGTTACCAGCAGCAGACTGGGAGTTGATCGCAGATCAAGGTGGCGCTGGTCAGCGAGCTCAGTAGGTAGGAAGTAGCAGGAACAGGCAGTGGGTCGGGTACTGTAAAAGTTCAGACAACTGAGAGCAAGTTCAAGCTGAGACTGTAAGCAGATCCGGGATGCAAGCCAGAGGTCAGGGGTTGGAGAAGGTAACAAGGTCCAAGGTACAAGCCAGAGGTCAAGGGTTGGAGACAGCAGCAGATCCAGTGAGACAAGCCGGGGGTCAGGTACAGGAGAGAGAGCAGAGTAGTTGGGTCAAATCCGGGTCACAATGAGCTCAAGCACAGGTACAGGAAGGTTCAAACAAGCAGGAGCTGACAACAAACCAGCAACCCGTCATGAGACTGGGGCTGGTTTAAGTAGGCAGGACCGGCCTCTGATTGGTGCTCGTGGATGCGCCCGTGCACGCGCCGTCCCGCAGAACCGCGCATGAGCACGCCGTGCAACACAGCGGTTAGAGATGCCGATTCTCTGACAAGGGGGTTCATATAATTCAGCCGTAAGAGCCGTCACGTCTGTCCATTGGTAGCCACCGCAGCTATAAATAGTGTCATTCGGATGCCCGCACATGCGCAGAAGAATGACCGGGCGTAATGACGTCATCGCGACCGCGACGCACAATGATGACGCGTAGTCATCAATAGTAAACATAGCGCTGTCCTGAAGGACATGATTTATACTGTGCATGGGCACAAAAAATCACTGACACAAGTCAGAGTGCAATGTATTCAAAGGGCAAATCCAGCAATTGGATAACATGCCATACAAATGGTAACATGCCATATCCAGCAAAAGGACAGACACCAGGCATAATATTGCAAAAATAGCTTCACAAGGGTAATAATAAAATAAAGACAGTTTGTCTACTTGGAAAGAGGACAAAAATTATCAATGTCCCTAGAACAGGTAAAAATGCTAAACCAATCAACACACTTTAAATGAAAAATGAAATGACTGGAATATTATTGAAAATAATTAAACGTAAACGGGCAGGGCTCCCTATTGGGCGGGGCCCATGGGCTTCAGCCCAGTCAAGCCCAATGGTAAGTCTGACCCAGGTTACAGGCATTGGACTGCTAAGGAATGGGGTAAAGTCATGTTCTCCTTTATGATTGTTTGGGGCATCCGGAAAAAACCTTGTCTGGAGAAGAAAAGGTGAGTGCTACCATGAGTCCTGTGTCATGCCAACAGCAAAGCATCCTGAGACCATTCTTGTGTGTGGTTGCTTCTCAGCTAAGAGAGTGGGCACACTCACAATTTTGCCTAAGAACACGAATGAATAAAGAATGGTCCAAAAACATCCTCAGAGAGCAACTTCGCCGAACCATCCAGTTGGTGATGAACAATGTCTTTTCCAGCATGATGGAGCACCTTACCATCAGGCCTCGTACATACGACCGAACATGTCTGCTGAAACTGGTCCGCAGACCACTTTCAGCGGACATGTTCGGTCGTCTGTACGTCCGACCGGACAATTTTCCGGCGGATCGGACAGGTTTCCAGCGGACAAATGTTTCTTAGCATGCTAAGAAACATGTCCGCTGGAAGCCTGTCCGTCGGACATGTTCGGTCGTCTGTACAACTTACCAGACATGTCCGCTCGGCCGAAAGCCCTTGCATGCGTCGAAGTGATTCGACGCATGCATGAAAGCATTGACCTTCCAGGGTCGCGCACGTCGCCGCGTCATCGTTCCGCCGACGGCGCGGCCACGTCACCGCGTATCCTGTCCGCGGGGATTTTGGTTTGATGGTGTGTACAACCATCAGACCAAAATCCGGCAGCGGACATGTCCGACGAAAACGGTCCGGCGGACCGTTTTCATCGGACAGTCCGTCCGTGTGTACGAGGCCTAAGGCAAAAGTGATAACTTAGTGGCTTGGGAAACAAAACATCGAAATTTTGGGTCCATGGCCAGTCAACTCGCCAGACCTTAATCCTACTGAGAACTTGGTGGTCAATCCTCAAGAGGCAGGTGAATAAAAAAAAAAAAACACAAATTCTCACAAACTCCAAGCATTGATTATGCAAGAATATGCTGCCATCAGTCAGGATGTGGCCCAGAAGTTGATTGACAGTATGCCAGGGCAAATTGCAGATGTCATGAAAAAGAAGGGTCAACACTGCAAATATTGATTCTGCATAAACATAATGTAATTGTCAATAAAAGTTTTTGACACTTATGAAATGCTTGTAATTAAACTTCAGTATACCATAGTAACATCTGACAAAAAACACTGAAGCAGCAGACTTTGTGAAAATGTAGATTTGTGTCATTTTCCAAACTTTTGGCCAGGACTGTACTTCTCTCTGTCAGTCCTTCCACTGGTTGCCAGTTACTTGAGGAATTAAATTCCAACATCTCACTCCAGTTTCTTGACTATAGCATTAAATATGGCTTATTACCTGCTATGCCAATAACCCCACCCTTCCATCTAATTAATGCACCACGTAGAATTGGAATAAATTGGCCATAGCGGACATTTTTATTAACCAAAATATAAAATATCCAATAATTAACATTTATAGGCATAAAACCAATCTGTACCTGCCAGTCACCTCTAAGGCTCCTAGTCGCAAAAAACACTGACTCAGACACAACTCGCAGGTACCCATACACCAACTGGGAGCCGTCCCTCAGACGGGTCCCTACACCATACCTTTTTTGGCCATATGACCTAAAAGGACCTTGCACCCAGTCAACGCCATGCAAACCTGACACCCTAGGTTTGAGAGGACCTCCACACCCTCAGTGCCCTCTGTATACCCTCATCCAAACCCAGACACCACATCAATACCAACAGCAATCAAATGAACACAGTTTCCGCTTAAATAACACCAAGGTTCCAATTCCAACTCGTAATGGCATACAGCCAAACCCCCATTGCGCATCAGAAATCGTGCCACCTCCCGATTTACTTCTCCCCTTGCCTTGTTAAGACCCGTAACTGACCTTGCCCACCGCCACTGTGTATGGGCCATCATATCTGATCATACTATCTATCATACTATCAACAAGTCCAGGTAAGCTAATCGAAGCCGAAGAAAGTCATATTTAACATCTCAAATGAGCTCCCTCATGGACCGTAGCCCTAAATCGTTCCCCCCAGCATGTACCACTAACACGTTGGGGGCTCTATCAAGCCGAGCATAACGCTTAAATGCAGGAACCACTCTACTCCACAATAGACCGGGCATCTCGATCCAATGAACCACCGCCTCCTCCCTAGGAATGCCCAATTGACGCCCGTCAGGCCGTACGTCAGCACTTCTCGCTCCCCAATGGAAGTATGAGTGGCTCAATATCCAAATCAAGCCCTTCCCTGTAAAGAAAAAACAACAAAAACACCACACACATAAAAGCAAGAACATAAAGCCAGCCTTCCCCCGAAAACAAGAGGGGACAAACAGGACAGCATACAGGCACAAATCCCACATAAACTAACATAAAGCATAACAAATAGGGACGAACATATAGGCGATAAGGCCGACATTCCCACCTGCCAATACGCTGTAAGGCCCCCTCACTTAACCCCAAACGCGATGCCTTCGTTGCGGCCCCAATTCGAAAGGAATGAGATGCAAAGTCGTAAGGACAAAAACCCAAGACAACCAAATACCTCCTGATCACCGCCGTGAACTGATACTGAGACAAAGACGAACCATCCGCATGCAATAAAAAGGGGCCGACGCAACCTAGGCGTAACTCCAAAAAACATGAAATGACCTGCATCGGACAAGCTGTCGACCCCGCAACGTCAAACAACTCCAGTCGCACACCTCGCCTGGCTTGATCCGTCTTGGATCTCCGTATCCAAAAAAACACTGAATTGTCACTACACTATACGCCAGCCGACTGCAAACCGTCCAACCCCATCTAGAAGAACAGATCAATTCCCCAATGCGCAGCGCCCCAAAAAATGCTAAGGAAAAGGCCGTCTGAAACAACAGGGCCTCATAGGCTGACAAACACACATCAGGAAGCACCCGAAACAACAAACCCAAAAACTCAAAAGACACCGGACAGCGACCATCCACCGGCCTACGCCCCCTGCGGTAGCCCTTCACCGCTTGCCGAACCAAAAAAAATCCTTCGTACAATCCCTACGACCCAACAACTTGAACAAAAATGACAACCAACTTACTATTCAACACCGACACCCCCCTCCTCCACATTCCGACCTATGAAATGCAACACTAAGAACCTGTCATCACCCGCAACTACCGCTCCACCCAGACCACTACTCCCAAACCATCAAAAATAACCGACCATGTAGCCTCACTCACCGACTGCCGAATCAGGGTCGCAGTCACTCCAAGGCAATCCGCCACAGCTGTGCTGCACAAGGAACTCCCAGTTGCGTCACTCCCGTAGCCAACAAGTGAAACTTGTCCCACTGAAACCGAGAGAGCGTCGACCAAGGAATTAGTGCAACCCGGGACATGAACAGCATATACAAATGCACTGCAACGTAAACAAGCCAACACCAAATGCCACAACAAATGCACCACCGGAGGCGATGAAGCTGACACGCTATTTAATTGCCTGCACAACAGCCATATTATCGCAATTAAAACAGATCTTTTTGTTACTGAACTGAGAACCCCAAAGCTCCACCGCAAACACAATTGAAAACGGTTCCAAGAGTGCCAAGTTCCTGGTGAACCCAGTCTCCCGCCATTCCAACCCCCATTCTCCAAACTTTTGGCCAGGACTGTACTTCTCTCTGTCAGTCCTTCCACTGGTTGCTAGTTACTTGATAAATTCCAACATCTCCCTCCAGTTTCTTGACTATGGCATTAAATATGGCTTATTACCTGCTATGCCAATAACCCCACCCTTCCATCTAATGAATGCACCACGTAGAATTGGAATAAATTGGCCATAGCGGCCATTTTTATTAACCAAAATATACCAATATTTACCAAGATTCAATATCCATTCTTGCCAATAAAGCCCCACGACCATAGAAACGAACACACCGCAATACATGAAAAGAGGTGTAGGAAATGAAACACAAACCAGGATCAATTAATTCATTTACCAAACCCCCTTTTGGGATATGACAAATGATGAATCAACCTAAACTTGTTGGGTTCCTTCCTAGGGACTACCCCCAAATTATCCAGCGGTGAAGAGATAAACAGACCAGCCATGCGGCCCAGCTCAACCTATTTTTGCTAATTTCGCAGACACCACCTCCATGCGAGCCAACGCTGACCTCAAATTGTCCACAGGTTGTGGGGGGGGGGGTGGGGAAGCCTACACGGAATACGAAAGCCCTCTGCGAATCCCGAAGCCAGCAGGTCCGACCCCTCACGGTTTGGATACCTACCTAGAAACGGACACATCCTTGCCATGCTCACCGGAGTCCTCTCTTTTTCCCACATGCTCCCCAGTTCTGCCTTTGCATTTTTGTGTACATCTATTAAAGGGGTGGGAGCCCCCACAGCCAGAGCACTCATGTTTATATTTGCACGTTGTTCCAAACTTGCAAGTCCCTTCGTTGAACGGCCAGCAGTACCCCTTTCTTTTGTTGGCTGACTATCCAGAGGAAGAAGACCTGCCTGCCCCTGACTGAAAAAAATAAGTGCCAGCCCGCGCCGAGGTCATGAGCCGCATCCAAAGACCAATGTCCTTGTAGTCCCAGTGCAAGGACAGACGTAACGCCTTGCGCTGGCAGAAGTGCTCGTGGTACCTAAGCCGTGTCAATCACCCGTAGACTTGATTAGCCTCCCCTATCGCATCCAAATAACAAAAGAGAGTGGAGCAGTTCTCCGGAGCCCTTTCCCCTATAACACTGGCTAAAATTGCAAATTCCTAAAGTCAATTGGTAAACGACCGGGGAATGAGCCTATATGGCCCTTTCTCTTCTTCCTCCTTCTTGCTGTCATCCAACTTGCCTCTATCCAGATAAAATATTTTCCAGTGGAAGAAGGGAAACAATTTTGACGTACTCACTTCTCCAAATTTTCACACACTTCCTGCTTTAGGTGTGCTCCTAGCGGCTCCTCAAAACAAACGTACACCACACATTTGGCCGATTCCCCAACGAACCCAGTCCACCTCCTTATCCAGCGCCTTACATTGTCCGCTGTCCGCCGCACCAGCACCCCCCACGGAAGATGACATCCCCGAAGCTGCCAGCAGTGGACCAGACAATGTCCCAGTCTCCGCTGCCGGTGTGCCCCTGGCCACCGCCGGAGGCACCCAGGCTGCCGTGGGCAACTCTGCATCTGATAAATGGTATAGCTGCCCCAAATGTCCCTCAACCCCACTAAGAGCTGCACCAGATCCTGCACTCCCGACACTGCCCTCCCGGAATCAACCGCAACCCCAGCCCCTGCCAACACAGACCCCGCAACATGCAAAGACCCCCCAGCACCCGGTCCCCCAGCAACAGGCACACACATTCCTCCTGGGCCGCACCACCACCGCGTGGTACCGGCACTTTGGTGCGGGGGCCGGAGGGTCCCTAGAGGCAGACTCTGTGAGGCTCCTAAGGTGGCGCTGGACTCTGGGAGACACCTCCGGGCTGAGGCGCTCCAGAGGCCTAGACTTCTGAGCACATGGCAAAGCAGGGGGTGCAGGTACGGCACCCCCTTGCCCGGCTCCCACAAGGAGACCACCGACCTAGGAATGCAGCCAGTCAATGCCGTGCACAGCCACTGCAGCCCGTAGCTGGGAGATCAGTGACTCCAAATCCCCCATAATTGCGGGATTTGAAAGCGCCGTTGCAGAAAGGAGCCCTAACATGTGGGAAGTTGTTCCACACTCTTCTTCCTTCTGACTGGAGACTACCCCCTTGTTCCATCCCCTAATCACATCCCCCCAAAGCTCCACCAAGCCCCCATACAACTTTAAACAGCCCTGAAATGCCCCTTACTATTAACTCCCTGTGACCCAAACCCCTTTAACCCCTGTCATGCCGGCCCTCCGTTTATTGCCTTGGGGTTCTACTCCGGGCCTCTCTTTACCTTGCTTCTTCTCCAGCTCTTCCTGTAGATTCTGCCTCTCCGCACGCACTGTAAGATAAAATCAAATAAGCCTTGCAAGATGTGCAGATTTTTTTACAGCCAGCAAGGTGTGAGCCAGCAATAGGGATGAGCAGACTGATACCAATTTCATCTTTGACAACATCTTGGCAAAATTAGCTTCTAGGTAAAATTTGATAGAATAAATATAATTTGACTAAAGGAAAATCTTTCCATGTTGCTTTTCAGGCAAAACCCTTTACCTCTTTTGTACCCTCCAAGGCACCCCCAGCAAACAATCAGTAAATGGAGTGTCACAGGAAATGAAAGGGTTTAATAACTGTGTATGGATAGTATAAATGTGGTTTAATGAGTAAAAGACCTGCAGCAGACTAAGTTATCCAGTTCAGCTCTGTGACAGACCAGTGGCGGCTGGTGCTCAAAGTTTTAGGGGGGTGCGCAAACAAAATGAAAAATTAAACTGTTAGTAATGCAGAACTGTAAATAGCCATTTATCAGGCGATTATGTAACATTACTGCTAGATAAAATATATAAAATTGTAATGTTTAACCACTTAAGACCCGGACCAAAATGCAGCTAAAGGACCTTGCCCCTTTTTGCGATTCGGCACTGCGTCGCTTTAACTGACAATTGCGCGGTCGTGTGACGTGGCTCCCAAACAAAATTGGCGTCCTTTTTTTCCCACAAATAGAGCTTTCTTTTGGTGGTATTTGAACACCTCTGCGGTTTTTATTTTTTGCGCTATAAACAAAAATAGAGCGACAATTTTGAAAAAAAATCAATATTTTTTACTTTTTGCTATAATAAATATCCCCCAAAAATATCTAAAAAAAAATATTTTTTCCTCAGTTTAGGCCGACACGCATTCTACCTATTTGTGGTAAAAAAAAAAAATTGCAATAAGCGTTTATCAGTTGGTTTGCGCAAAATTTATAGCGTTTACAAAATAGGGGATAGTTTTATTGCATTTTTATTAATTATTTTTTTTTTACTACTAATGACGGCGATCAGCGATTTTTTTCGTGACTGCGACATTATGGCGGACACTTCGGACAATTTTGACACATGACCATTGTCATTTTTACAGCAAAAAATGCATTGTTTATTGTGAAAATGACAGAAAATGACAGTTGCAGTTTGGGAGTTAACCAATAGGGGGCGCTGCTGGGGTTATGTGTTCCCTGAAGTGTGTTTACAACTGTAGGGGGTGTGGCTGTAGGAGTGACGTAATCGATTGTGTCCCCCTAGATTAGGGGGGGACAGAATCGATGCAGCCGCCACAGTGAAGAACGGGGAAGCCGCTTTTACACGCGGCTCTCCCCGTTCTTCAGCTCCGGGGACCAATCGCGGGACTCCTGCGCCCGCGACCCACGGCTGGGTACATGTACAGGACGTACCTGTACATACATGTGCCCAGCCGTGCCATTCTGCTGACGTATATGTGCAGGATGCGGTCCTTAAGTGGTTAACTACTTAAGCCCCGGACCATTTTGCAGCTAAAGGACCAGGCCCCTTTTTGCGATTCGGCACTGCGTCAGTTTAACTGAAAATTGCGCGGTCATGCGACGTGGCTCCCAAACAAAATTTACGTCATTTTTTCCCCACAAATAGAGCTTTCTTTTGGTGGTATTTGATCACCTCTGCGGTTTTTTTTTTTTTGCGCTATATTTTGCGACAATTTTGAAAAAAAATCTATATTTTTTACTTTTTGCTATAATAAATATCCCTAAAAAATATATAAGAAAAACATTTGTTTCCTCAGTTTAGGCCGATACGTATTGTTCTACATATTTTTGGTAAAAAAAATCGCAATAAGCGTTTATTGATTGGTTTGCACAAAAGTTATAGCATCTACAAAATAGGGGATAGTTTTATGGCATTTTTATTAATACTAATGGCGACATTTTTATTGTGACCGTGACATTACGACGGACACTTTTGACAAAGTTTTGGGACCATTCAGATTTATACAGCAATTAGTGCTATAAAACTGCACTGATTACTGTATAAGGGCCCTTTCACACGTACGGACAAACGGTCTGTTTATTACAAGTCCGTTTACGGACTTGTAATGTATCCCTATGGGATTGCAGATGTTAGCGGATGATGCATCCGCTAACGTCCGCAACCATCCGCGTCCGCAAAGATCCGCAAAGATCCGCTTTTGCGGACGGAAGAAAACCCTATTTTTCTTCCACCCGGCGGAACAGATCGGATGAATACGGACACACGGTCCGTATTCATCCAATTCCCCATAGGGGAGAGCGGAGGAGAGACAGGGCGGTCTCTGCACAGTGTGCGGGGACCGCCCTGTCCGCCGACAGCTCTGCAGGGATTTATGGAGGAATCCCAGCTGAGCCAAACGGGCTAACGGAGCGGATCAATACGGATCCGCTCCGTGTGAAAGAGCCCTAAATGTGTTAACACTAGGGGGCGCTGAAGGGGTTAAATATGTTCCCTAAAGTGTGTTTAAACTGAAGGGGGCAGGGACTCACAAGGGGAGGAGACCGATCTGTGTTCCTCTGTACTGGGAACACACATCGGTCTCCTTATCTCTGACAGGACATGGATCTGTGTGTTTAACCACTAGCCGACCAGCCGCCGCAGTTATACGCGATCACCGCCGGGCACCCGCGATCGCTCGATACAGAGCGAGAACCGGGAGCTGTGTGTGTAAACACACAGCTCCCAGTCCTGTCAGGGGGAGAAATGACTGTTCGTCTGTTCATACAACGTATGAACAGCGATCTGTCATTTCCCAAAGTCAGTCTCACCCCCCCTTTAGTTAGAACACGCCTAGGGAACATAATTAACCCCTTCCTCGCCCCCTAGTGTTAACCCCTTCCCTGCCAGTGGCATTTTTACAGTAATCAATGCATTTTTAAAGCACTGATCGCTATAAAAATGCCAATGGTCCCAAAAATGTGTCAAAAGTGTCCGCCATAAGGTCGCAGTAGCGATAAAAATCGTTGATCGCCGCCATTACTAGTAAAAAAAAAAAATATTAATAAAAATGCCATAAAACTATACCCTATTTTGTAGAGGCTATAATTTTTGCGCAAACCAATCAATAAACGCTTATTGCGATTTTTTTTACAAAAAATAAACTGTAAAACTGAGGAAAAAAAATATTTTTTTTTCAAAATTGTCGCTCTATTTTTGCTTACAGCACAAAAAATAAAAACCGCAGGTGATCATATACCACCAAAAGAAAGCTCTATTTGTGGGGAAAAAAGGACGCCAATTTTGTTTGGGAGCCACATCGCACGACCGCGCAATTGTCAGTTAAAGCGAGTGCGGTGAACTGAAATACTTCTGAAGAGGTGAGATGCTGTTGATTTATCTGTGTGATAAAAATCAAAAATACTATTTTGTTTTTCTGCTGTAGGACCAGCAGTGTCAGCCCAGCAGTAGGCTGTGCCAGACTCCATAGATAGGTTCCTGTGTGGTGAAGGTAGATGCCCCAAGTGGCCAGGGTTTATTTTATGTTTGACTTTGTTTATGCTGTTTGGATGCTTGCACTTGTTTCCAGCAAGATGGAAGAATAAACCAAAATCTTTGTTTTCAAACTGTCTTCGGCTATTTATCGGTATAATTCAGTGTGTAGTGAACCCATCCAGAGGGTCACACACCCCCGCTACCGAGCTAACCCCTTACACATGGTGGAGTGCCGTGGGCAGTTAAAGTAAACCCAAAATGGAGGAGACGAATGCAGGTTTGCAGCGGAGCATTACAGCTCAACAACAGGCTCACGCAGCTCAACAACAGGTTCACCAAGAGAGCATTGCAGCTCAACAACAGGCTCACCAAGAGAGCCTTGCAGCTCAACAACAGGCTCACCAAGAGAGCATTGCAGGCTTGGAACAGAGACACCAGCAGCAAATGGAGGCCATCGTGACACAGATTCAGAGACAGCAGACCGAGGCTGGGAGTCAGGCCAGTAACATACCGACTTTTCGGGTAAGACACCCTTTGCCAAAGATGACTGCAGATGAGGACCCTGAGATGTTTCTGACCATGTTTGAGAGAGCAGCGGAAAGAGAGAGTTGGCCTAAAGAACAGTGGGCTGGACTAGTGGCCGCCCTATTATCTGGAGAAGCCCAAAAGGCATATTTTGATTTGGAGCTTGCAGACGCAAAGAACTATGATCGGTTAAAAAAGGAAATATTGGCACGTTTTGGTGTAACCCTGGATGTCCGTGCTCAGCGGTTCCACAATTGGAGTTATCAGCTGAAGAAGCCACCTCGGTCGCAGATGTATGACCTCATCCATATGGCTAGGAAATGGCTGCAGCCAGAAACTCTGTCCGGACCAAAAATTTTGGAGCGAGTAGTCATGGACAAATTTCTTAGGTCTCTTCCTAACACCCTGCAGAAATGGGTGAACCATGGTGGTCCGGAAACCGCAGACTAACTTGTAGACTTGGTCGAAAGGTACCTAACAACAGAGAATTTGTCCTCTTCCACCAGAGACGCACAGACTTTCCACCCCAAGACCAGACCCTCCCCACCTATAGGTAAGACTGCATCAAGGGATGGGGGTGGAGAGAGGGACCAAAAAGCAACTAGAAGAATTATCAAGACTACTGCTAATGTTTGGCGAGAGCGGCCTGGAAGACCCATCCCACAGGAGAGGACCAGAAGGTTGATTTGTTACCGTTGCCGGGAAGAGGGACATGTAGCAGCGGTTTGCCCAGCGGGTGATGAGCCCATGCAGTGTGACTTTCTGACAGAGACACGACAGTCCCTTTTTGCAACCACATGCACTGTAGTAAAGGGAAATGAGAAACCTTTATGTAGAATGTGCTTAGATGGTAAAGATGTTGTGGTATTGTTGGATTCAGATGATATAAATGATAATGCGCAGAAAATTAACTCTAATGATGTGAAAACCTTTGCAACAGTGCAACAATGGTGCAATATACAGTGTGATACTTAATTAGTCTCTTAGTCATGTGTCTAGTGACGTAATGCGTGGGGGAGGAGCTATGAACGGGAATGACAGACTACACGTCTGAATGTGGAGAACATCCATCCTGAGCGGCTTGTTTGTTGCCTGTTTTTGTCCAGGGATTCGTGAGTGTGCCCACATTAGAACCTTGTGTCTTATCTGCTAATGGTGGTTATTGTATTGCGCAATCAGGTTCTTTCTGCTTGTTTTGCATGAGCTGTATCAGCGGGGGAAGATCTCGTTACCTGCCAGTGAAAAGCGACTGGGAATCAGGGAGGCGCACCCCACACAAGTCTCTGTTTGCAATTTTCCACACAGGGAGTGTATAGGTCTCTGCACCTACTGCATCACTAATTGGGACTAATTAAGTATCACACTGTATATTGCACCATTGTTGCACTGTTGCAAAGGTTTTCACATCATTAGAGTTAATTTTCTGTGCATTGTCATTTATATCATATTATTGTTTGGTTAGTTCACCTGTTTCATATGCAGCGATTATTATTTGGTTGTTTTTTTGGTGTCATATATTTGATTATTTAGTAGCGCTGTAGTACATTTATATCTTTATCATTGTTGGATTCAGGTAGCCTGGTCACCTTAGTGAAAAGTGATCTACTGGTGGGAAAAACCTTACATCCTAGGAAAATGGCTGTAATTTGTGTACACTCGAAAATATCCGGTGACTACGGCTTCCTTTGAAATCTCCCTCGGTAACTTGTGTCACCAGGTGGGTTTAGTTCCCAAACTGCCACATGACACCATTGTGGGAAGGGATTTCCCAAAATTGTGGGAACTCTGGGACTGCCCAGATTCCCCAGTAGGTGGTTCTTCTGAGCCTGAAACATCTACTCCAGAAACCTCTAACTGTGAGGATTCTACTGAGTTTCCATTCTCCGTCTTAGCAGGGGAAACACCAGTCCCTAGAGAGGAGCCTGCTACCTCAGAAGAGGAACAGCGGCCGATAGGGTTTGATGACCTTGAGGTGCACAGAGAAAATTTCATCACTGAGCATTTGAGCGACCCCACATTGCTAAGTGCCCGGGAGAATGTAGTGAAGATAGATGGGGAGTTAGTTAACCCTGATGAGAGGGTTGCCCGCCCTTACTTCATTATTGGAAGGGACCTGTTATATCGAGTGTCACAGAGGATAGAGGACACCATTGAGCAACTGGTAGTGCCTAAACCGTACCGCAAGATGGTTTTGGAACTGGTCCATGGGCACATTCTTGGGGGACATTTGGGAGCAGAAAAAAACGGGAGAGGATCACCCAGAGGTTTTATTGGCCTGGGATCACTAAGGAAGTGGAATTGTACTGCTCTTCCTGTCCAGTGTGTCAGACTACTGCACCCGTGCCACATTTCCGCAGTCCGTTGGTATCCCTGCCCATTATCGAGGTCCCTTTTGAGAGGATCGCCATGGACTTGGTTGGCCCCTTACTGAAGTCCACTAGAGGGCACCAGCACATCTTGGTAATAATGGACTATGCCACCCGTTACCCAGAAGCCATTTCTCTCCGAAACACCTCTGCTAAAACCATTGCCAAAGAGTTATTTCAGGTTTTCAGCCATGTGGGTCTTCCTAAGGAAGTCCTAACTGACCAGGGCACCCTGTTTATGTCTAGGGTGACCAAAGAACTTTGTAAACTCCTGAAAGTGACCCAAGTACGTACATCAGTATATCACCCTCAAAAAGATGGGTTAGTGGAAAGGTTTAATAAAACCTTAAAACAAATGTTGAGGAAGGTGGTGGATAAAGACAGAACGAATTGGGATTATCTGCTCCCTTATCTGATGTTTGCCATAAGAGAGGTTCCCCAATCGTCCACAGGGTTTTCTCCGTTTGAGCTACTGTATGGGAGGTACCCCCGGTGCCTACTGGACATTGCCAGGGAAACATGGGAGAGTGAGAGTTTCTCTCAACGAAGTGTGATTGAACATGTGGCCCAAATGCAAGATAGAATTGCCTAAGTGATGCCGATTGTGAAGGAACATTTAGCTCAAGCCCAATTGGCTCAACAAAGGATTTACAATCGTGGGGCCCAGGTCCATTCCTTTGCACCTGGTGATAGGGTTTTGGTGTTGGTTCCCATGATCGAAAGTAAATTCCTAGCCAAATGGCAGGATCCCTATGAAGTGTTGGAGAAAATGGGGGTGGTGAATTATAAAATTAGCCAACCAGGAAGACGAAAACCTGAGCAGCTCTATCACGTGAACTTTCTGAAACCCTGGAAGGATAGAGAGTCCTTGGTCGCTAAGACTACCCGATTTTCTGCTCCATTTAACCTGGCTGTCCCTGAAGTTGGGATAGCGGAGACTCTATCCAAAACTCAGCAAACAGGAGGTTAAAGAATGTGTGCTCCGTAATAAGGAGAAGTTTTCAGACCTGCCAGGTTGGGCCCCCGGAGTTGAACATGACATTATCACCACACCAGGGGATAAGGTCAAGTTGAAGCCTTATAGAATTCCAGAATCCCGGCGAGAGGCAATTAGCCAGGAAGTAAAAAAAATGCTTGAGCTGGGGGTGATAGAAGAGTCAAATAGTGATTGTCAGGGATCGGATGGGAGACTGATTTGATGAGGTCGAACTCTCTTATATCTCCTGTCCTGGCTCCGCTGAAGGTGAAACAGAGGAAGCCGAAGGACAAGAGGGACATGAGTGCCTGGAGCCGGAGGTCCCTGGAGAACAGCTTGGCAGGGTTCAGCGGCCTGGAACAGACTGTGATGAGCTTAGCAGGAACAGGTAACAGCCAGGCAGGTAACCAAGGGTTAACAGCAACCAGGAACATAGACAGGAGCAAGGTCTCAGGAATAGCCAGGTTTGTCAGCAGGCAGGCAGTGAGGTACCAAATCATAGACAGAGCCAGAGTCAGGAACGGAGCCGAGTCAGGGATGGACATCAGTACAGGATCAGAACACAGAGCCAAGGTCAAGAACAAGCCGGGTCAAAATGCTAGGAAAACACACAGGATCAGAGCAAGACTCAGGAACACAGCTGAAGATCAGTCAGCAAAGTACAAGAGCCCAGACTCCCTTTAAATAGGCTGTCTGGCGCCAAACGTAATTAGGCTCGTACGTGTGCTCGCGTCTGTGCACATGCATGCCCACAATTGCGAGCTCTAAAGCGCATGCGCGAGCCTGTGTGCCATTCTACGGCAAAGGCTATGCGCTTGCGCACGTCTGTGTGCAAAACGTCTCACAGGAGTTCCCTGACATTGCCCCCCCTTAGAGGCAGCCTCCGGATGCCCACAAGAGACCGTTTTTCAGGATGAAGCTGGAGGTAGGCCTGTATCAACCGGGGAGCATGAACATTGGAGGCTGGTTCCCAGGAGTTATATCCTCAGGGCCATAACCCTTCCATTTAATGAGGAACTGAGTCCGACCTCCCCTCTTCCTAAAGTCCAGAACAGCCTCAACCTCATATTCTTCACTTCCTTCAACCAGTAGTGGGGCAGGGGCTTCGGTGCCACGATTTGGGAAGGGGTTAGAGACCGTAGGCTTGAGCAGCGAAATGTGGAACACAGGATGGATCTTTAAACTGCTTGGCAAGGATAATTCAAAAGCCACAGAATTGATCTGTTTTTTTATTGGAAAAGGACCCAAAAATTTTGGGCCAAGTTTCTTTGAAGAGCATTTCAACTTTAGGTTAGCTGTGGACAGAACAACCCTGTCTCCTGGCTTCAAGTTCAGGTTCCCTCTTCTCTTCCTATCAAAACATTTTTTGTTAGCCGCCTGTGACTTTAGGATCGTTTCTCGCAAGAGTTGATTATTGGTGGTAAAGTCCAGTCTCTCTTGCACAGCTGGTACAGAAGATTCCATGGGTACATTGGGTAGAAAGCAAGTGCAATACTCATAATTAACATAGAAGGGCGACTGGTTGATAGCAGAATGAACAGAATTATTGTACGCAAATTCTGCCAAGGGAAGTAGGGACACCCAATCATCCTGAGAGAAGGATGAGAAATATCTCAAGTATTGCTCCAGGGACTGATTAGTCCTTTCGGTCTGACCATTGGTCTGCGGGTGATAAGCAGATGAAAGACATAGTTCAATACTTAAGGCTTTACATAGGGCCCTCCAAAATGTGGAGGTGAACTGTACCCCACGATCTGAGGTTATGCTTGCTGGAACGCCATGCAGTCTCACGATCTCCTTAACAAATGCAGAAGCGGTTTCAGAGGCAGAGGGGGTTCCTTTCAGAGGTACAAAATGGGCCATTTTTGAAAAACGATCCACTATAACAAAGATGGTGGTGAATCCTTCGGACGGGGGGAGTTCCACAATGGCATTCAAGGAAATCATGTTCCAAGGTTTTTCAGGTACAGGAAGAGATTCTAACAACCCCCAGGTCTTGGCACGATCAGACTTGTTTCTGAGACATACGGAGCAGGATCTTACATAATCTCTACAATCTTTCAATAAATCAGGCCACCAAAAGGAACGGGACACTAGGTCAGAGGTTTTGTGAATTCCAAAGTGTCCGGCAAGTGGATGGTCATGGCATTTCTTGAGGATATGAACTCTAAACTGCTCAGGAATAAAAATTTGCTCCTTGTGGAAGAAGAGCCCATCCTTTGGTTGAAGATGCAGATCCAGAGGAGGGGAATGATTAGCAACTGCCTCCTTGATTTGGGACATCACATCTGTCTGCAGGAGTAGAAAGTTTTTGGCAGGTAAAATAGTGTCAGGTTTAGAAGGTGGGGCCGACTCAGAGAACATGCGCGAGAGCACATCGGGTTTACCGTTCTTGGATCCGGGGCGGAAGGTAAGATGAAAAATGAAACGTGAAAAGAATAGTGCCCATATGGCCTGCCGGGTCTTAGGTGTTTGGCAGTTCTTAAATATTCCAAGTTTTTATGATCAGTAAAAATAAGGATAGGATGTGCAGCCCCTTCCAACAGATAGCGCCATTCCTCTAGGGCGGCTTTGATGGCTAATAGTTCACGATCCCCCACATCATAATTCTTTTCAGAAGAGTTCAGTTTCCTAGAGAAGAAGGCAATCGGATGGAGTAAAGATTTAGCCCCCTGTCTTTGGGATAGTATAGCCCCAACGGCCGTTTCAGAGGCGTCTACCTCGAGTACGTAGGCCAGAGCAGGGTCAGGGTGTCTTAGAATGGGGCAGAAGTGAACAAAGTCTTTAATTTTTCAAAGGCATCCTGTGCCTCGGAAGTCCATTTGAAAGAAGTATGTTGTTTGGTCAACTGGGTGACAGGAGCAATGATACCGGAAAAGTTTTAAAATAAACTTTCTATAAAAATTGGCAAAGCTTACAAAACGTTGAATGGCTTTCTTGTCTTCAGGAGCAGGCCAATCAAGCACAGCAGCAACTTTTTGCGGATCCAGAGAGATGCCTTCTGCAGAAATAACAAGTCCCAAGAATTGGATAGAAGGTCTTTCAAAGTCGCATTTCTCGGCTTTAGCGTAAAGATGGTGTTGTCGCAGTCTTTCAAGTACTTTATTTACATGACACCTGTGAAGATCAAGAGAACTGGAGAATATAAGAATATTGTCCAGGTAGACGATAATGAACAAATCAAAGTAGTCCCGGAAGATGTCATTCACCAGATGTTGGAACGTGGCAGGGGCATTGCAGAGGCCAAATGGCATGACAAGATACTCATAGTGTCCAAAGCGTGTTCGGAATGCAGTTTTCCATTTGTCCCCGTTACGAATTCTGACTAAATTGTATGCACCCCTCAGATCTAGTTTAGAAAACACTTGTGCCCCTCGCAATCTTTGAAAAAGTTCCGGAATTAGGGGAAGTGGGTACCGATTCTTAACCGTTATCTTGTTAAGATCTCGATAATCCACAAAGGGTCTGAGGGTATGATCCTTTTTTTCGACAAAGAAGATGCCTGCCCCTGCAGGAGATGTGGAATGTCGGATGAAGCCCTTCTCCAAATTTTCGTCAATGTAGTGACGGAGGGCTTCTAATTCGGGCTCAGAAAGAGGATAGATGCGGCCAAGCGGAATCTCAGCTCCGGGCAACAGTTCTATGGGGCAATCATAGGCCCGGTGAGGAGGTAGAGAGTCTGCATTCTTCTTATTGAAGACATTGAGAAATTTGTGATAGACTGCAGGAACAAGTTTTGAGGTTTCTCGATCAGACTGGATGGCCAGGAGAGGTGTAGTGGTGCGTACTTTGTGCGAAATACAGTGTACCAGACAGTAAGGTGAAGAGAAAAGGACCTCCCCTGTAAGCCAATTGATGCTGGGATTATGTGCCCTCAGCCAGGGCATACCCAAGATGATGGGGAACAAGGGTGATGAGATGACATCTAGACGTAGGAACTCTTGATGACTGGTAGAAGGAAGGCAGAGGATGGGGACCGTTTCCTGTGTTACTGGACCAGACTTGATACCAGAGCCATCAGCAAGGTGTACTACGATCACTTGTTCTTTGGTACAAAGAGGGAGATTGTGCCGAGCTGCGAAACTAGAGTCCACAAAGTAGCTACAGGCACCAGAGTCTATGATTGCAGAGACAGAAATGGTTTTCTCAGCAAGCTGAAGATGGAACGGAAGGGTTAGGTGAACCCGGTCAGGTCCGGGCGGATGCATCGTGTGGATCCAGTTGATAGGGGATTTGTGTGGCCGTACAGGACAGCTGCGCAAATAGTGACCGGCATCACCACAGTAGAGGCAGAGGTCAGAGTGCTGGCGACGAAGACGTTTGGCTGCAGACAGAGGGGACCTCAAAAAACTTTTCCGAGGAGGAGCTCGGGGTGAGCTAGTCGTGTCGCTGGAGAGACAGGTAATGGAACTCTTGGATCTGTGGTGAGGAGAGTCTCTGTGGGTTTTTTCAGACTGGCGTTCCCGTAACCATCGGTCAATCAAAATGACAAGGTTAATTAGATCCTTCAGAACAGGGGGTACTTCCACTCTGGCAAGTTCATCCTTAATAGCATAAGATAAACCAAGACGAAACTGGTGATGAAGGGCTGATTGATTCCACTCTGTATCAGTACTCCAGAGGTGAAAGTCTGTTACATAATCCTCCACAGGTCTCTGGCCCTGCTGTAGTTTGCTGAGTTCTTGTTCGGCAGTCTGCCTACAAAAGGGGTCAGTGTACAGCTGAGACATGGCAGAGAAAAAAGAGTCCATAGAGGCTAGGGCTGGATCAAGCTGCTCATGAAGCTGAAAGGCCCAGGATTGGGGCTCATTCAGAAGGAGGGAGATAACAAATCCCACCCTGACACTGTATGGAGAAAGTTCTTGGGAGGAGAGAAAAATAAAGTTTGCATGCATTACGAAAAGTCCAAAATTTCCTGCAATCTCCAGAAAAGCGTTCTGGGATGGGCACTCGGGGTTCAGGAATAGGGTAGGTTCCACTGGATATGTAGACCTCCGTCTGAGTAGCTGCATCTGTAGCAGCAGAAGAACCTAAGAGTGGCAAAGTCTCTGCGTTGGTTGGTAATCGATCATCCATGCGACTTAGATCTGCTTGCAACTTTTGCACGATGTGCGTTAGAGATTGGTTGCAAAAAGTCCATGGGTGGAGAGGCCTCCCTTTCAGACTCCATTATTGGCTGACTGATACTGTCAGGGATCGGATGGGAGACTGATTTGATGAGGTCGGCCTCTCTTATATCTCCTGTCCTGGTTCCGCTGAAGGTGAAACAGAGGAAGCCGAAGGACAAGAGGGACACGAGTGCCTGGAGCCGGAGGTCCCTGGAGAACAGCTTGGCAGGGTTCAGCGGCCTGGAACAGACTGTGTTGAGCTTAGCAGGAACAGGTAACAGCCAGGCAGGTAACCGAGGGATAACAGCAACCAGGAACATAGACAGGAGCAAGGTCTCAGGAATAGCCAGGTTCGTCAGCAGGCGGGCAGTGAGGTACCAAATCATAGACAGAGCCAGAGTCAGGAACGGAGCCGGGTCAGGGATGGACATCAGTACAGGATCAGAACACAGAGCCAAGGTCAAGAACAAGCCGGGTCAAAATGCTAGGAAAACACACAGGATCAGAGCAAGACTCAGGAACACAGCTGAAGATCAGTCAGCAAAGCACAAGAGCCCAGACTCCCTTTAAATAGGCTGTCTGGCGCCAAGCGTAATTAGACTCATACGTGTGCGCGCGTGCCCGCGTCTGTGTACATGCGTGCCCGCAATTGCGAGCTCTGGCACGCATGCGAGTGCCTGTGTGCCATTCTATGGCAAAGGCTATGCGCTTGCGCACGTCTGTGTGCAAAACGTCTCACAGGAGTTCTCTGACAGTGATTGGTCCAGTCCCATTGTCTTAGTGCCCAAACCAGATGGAAGTTGGCGGTTTTGTAATGACTTTCGCCGCCTGAATCAAATCAGATGAACTGATTGATCGCCTAGGCAATAACCGGTACATGACGACGTTAGACCTGACCAAGGGTTATTGGCAAATTCCTCTCTCGGAGTCGGCCAGGGAAAAAACAGCATTTGTAACTCCAGACGGATCTTTCCAATATCGGAGGATGCCTTTTGGGTTACTGAATGCTCCCGCCACATTTCAACGCACCATGGATAAGACCCTTCTGCCTCATCGAGCCTATGCTGCTGCATACCTCATTGGGAGGATTGGGAATCACACTTGCCAAAAGTTCAGGCTGTGTTGGATTCCATCTGGAAAGCCGGGTTTACAGCCAATCCAAAAAAATGTACCCTTGGGTTAGAAGAGGCAAAGTATCTGGGGTATACCATTGGAAGAGGTCTAATCAAGCCCCAAATAAACAAAGTTGAGGCTATTCAGGATTGGCCACGTCCCACCAACAAGAAACAGGTTTGTGCATTTTTGGGGATCGCGGGCTATTATCGCCGCTTTATCCCCCATTTTGCCTCACAGGCTGCTCCCCTGACCAATTTGACCAAAGGGAAGGAGTCTGTCATGACCAAATGGACTCCCGAAGCAAAAACAGCTTTTCAGGCTTTAAAACAGGCCTTATGTAGTCAGCCAGTTTTAAATTCGCCTGATTTTTCAAGGGACTTTGTGGTTCAGACAGATGCGTCAAATGTGGGTTTAGGAGCTGTACTGTCTCAGATTATCAAGGGGGAGGAATACCCTGTTATGTACCTCAGCCGAAAGTTGAAGGCCCATGAGGAGAATTATGCCACCATTGAGAAAGAGTGCTTGGCGGTGAAATGGGCTTTGGATTCTCTCCGGTACTACCTCGTGGGTAGACAGTTTGAACTGGTGACGGATCATGCCCCGGTGAAGTGGATGGCACAGAACAAAGAGACCAATAGGAGAATAAATAGGTGGTTCCTGGCCCTCCAGGAATTTAGTTGTGTGGTAACACATCGCCCCCGTGCTAAAATGGGGAATGCAGATGGGTTGCCCCAAGTGCATGCCTGCCTGGCAACCTGTGTCCCAACCCTAGGGTTGAAACAAGAGGGGGGGGTATGTGACAGGATGTCAGGTAAATCTGTGGGTGTTGTCACAGACGGGAGATACATTTCTGCCTTGTTCAGACAATACACAAATTATTAGGTGTCGGCTGCAGAAGTAGCCAGAAAGATTTAAGGGCGTTGGAAAACTTCAGCTGTTCAGAATGAGGCAATTAAGGCCTCTATAAGTAATCCAGAGGATTACTACTAACTGCTGCATCCTGAGGCTTTCTGAGTGAAGGAGTGCAGTGAACTGAAATACTTCTGAAGAGGTGAGGTGCTGTTGATTTATCTGTGTGATAAAAATCAAAAAGACTATTTTGTTTTTCTGCTGTAGGACCAGCAGTGTCGGCCCAGCAGTAGGCTGTGCTAGCTAGACTCCATAGATAGGTTCCTGTGTGGTGAAGGTAGATGCCCCAAGTGGCCAGGGTTTATTTTATGTTTGATTTTGTTAATGCTGTTTGGATGCTTGCACTTGTTTCCAGCAAGATGGAAGAATAAACCAAAATCTTTGTTTTCAACCGTCTTCGGCTGTTTCTCTGTATAATTCAGTGTGTAGTGAACCCACCCAGAGGGTCACACACCCCCGCTACCGAGCTAACCCCTTACAATACACATATATATATATATATATATATATATATATATACACACACACAATAAATAAAATTCCATAGAAGTGTCCAAGAGCAATTGTTGCTATTGCATACGAACAAGCACTCAGGATGAAAAAAGTCCCTCCAGCGGTGGGAGTGATGAACGTAGGATAGAATAACTGTCACCAATCAAAATAAATATAGCCGCGCTTATCAGAGGACATGCAACCCCCTAATGAGAGTGGCCAAATGTGCTCAATTACAATATCCATGCCGAAGGATCCAGACCTACCATGCATCCGCACTTGTCACTGGATATGCGCCATAGAGGTGAATGGCTCAAACCAGGGAGTAAAACCCTCTGAATAAAACTCCCCCTCCGGGGTAGTCACGGAACACCAGACATGTAATAAAGGGATAATCCACATGGCATAATATTGTTTAGACTATTTATTAGTAAAAACAAGAGTAACACTCACACCGGGTAGCTTAAAAACAAGCGTATAATAAAATTGGTCGTTGTTCCAGGAAGCAAGATGGCCTACCATCAATCGCGAATGTGTGGTAGCGTGTGTGCATATCTCTTTCCAACACATTTCGTCATACGTGATATCACCACTGGAAAACCACCAATATGCACTCCCTGAAAAAAAAAATACAGGAAAATGCTGCAAATTTTTTTTTAAAATGTAAACAAATTCTTTTTTTTATACTCACCCGAAATACCTGTTGCTATGCGGATGTTCCTAATCTGCCTCTTACTTATCCACGGTTGGTCTTCTTCCGCATCCTCCTTCTGGTCAATGGAGCGCTCTGCCTTCTGGGAACTGTGTGTATCCCAGAGAGCAGCCGCCCAGAGAGCAGCCGCCGCAAAGTACAGATCGCATTTTTAGGTGCTAACGTGTCCACCAAGTCCAACAGACAGACTTCTAGAGATGGTTTTATGGTGATCGTAGTGACCAACTTAACACAGTCCATCACCCCCACCCAGAACTGCCGGACGTGCGGGCAATGCCACGAGGTGTGCATAAACTCCAGGTGCATCACACCTCTAACGGTTTGATGGGTGTGCAGGAAAAATGATGTTCTGTAACCTCTAGCAACTAATCAGCGAGCTGTAATGATGTGTTGTAATCTCTGGCAGCCAATCACACTCGCTACTTGATCTGCTGCAGTAAACTAATTTTGAGTCTAGCTGGGGGGGGGGGGGGGCAATAAAATGTTGACACAGGGTCCAATCAATATTAAAGATGCCCTGGACATGCCCCCTGGCAAATAGGAGGCCTCCAATTTCAATGGCACCAAGTCTGAAGAGGAAAATGCTAGGTCAATTCTGGAGGAGGAATCATGTACCAGGGACAGATGAGAGTAGCTTTACCTCCATAATTCCGTCAGCCCCGCAGAAGCTACCCAATGAACTAGCTCCGGATTATGTGCACGCCGCAGATTTGAAGTATATAATGTTTAATCCAGGATATTATTGAAGTCCCCAGCCATTAGGATTTTCACAGGGGTCAAGGTAGCTAGTTTATCTAGCATTTCATAGAGAAGCCCACTGGAGAAAGGGGGTGGGATATACACATTTACGAATGCTATATGGCACGCCTGTATTTCCAACACTACCATAGCAGATCTCCCACCTGGATCCGTAAACAACCACTTCAATATTACAAGGCAGAGATTTGTGTAGGAGGTTTGTAACTCCCCTGGCATAAGATGAGTAAGTGGCATGTATAGCTCGCTGAATCCACGGGTGTTTAAGTGCTAAAATTGCATTTCCTAAAAGATGTGTTTCTTGAAGAAACATGATAAGGGGCGGTGGATGCCAGGGGCGGACTGACCATTGAGTCACTCGGACACTGCCCGAGGGCCCCATGCCACTAGGGGGCCCAATGCCACTAGGGGGCCCCATCAAGGTTGCCAGGCTCAGTAAAACCAGGGACAGTATGTAAAAATCTGTGTTTTTTTTACATCTGTCCCTGATATGTCCGAAACTGACATGCTTTTGATGTGAAAATCCAGATATTTTAGCTGCCCGCCTCTGCACTGCCTCCTGGCGTGATGGCCATCTATAAGCCCAGGGGCCCCATAATCTTCTATTGCCCGGGGGCCCCATGAGTTGTCAGTCTGCCCCTGGTGGGTGCGTAAATATTTAAGTACTATTTGGAATTCAGTTCCCTGACATTCCAGGAGACAAGTCCCCATGAGTGTTATACCAAAAGGAGTCACAAGATGGGAGTCTAATCGCAGTAAAGAAGTCAGAAGTCATACATTGCCACATAAAGTGCTGTGTTACACATAGCCATTCACTTGTAACCCCTACACATAGATATAGTGGAGGATCTGGAAAAGCACTCTCCCCCACCGTCTCTATAAGGGTTGTTGTGAACCAGCTCCTACTTTGAACTACATATAAATCATCTTCCCGGGTAATAATAAGCACAATAAAAGTACAAAATATTTAATTTAAAAATAAATTAATATTTACATCAGGGAGTATTCTGTTCCCGCCCCATTGTCACATAAAAGAAGGCAGTCCGGCCTCAATCGGAGCTATACCTAGTACAACAACCTAAGCCCAATCATAACGCCCCCTAGAGGACCTTTATAAAATATGTTTGAATATGTTAAAATTTGACACATCCCCATAAATTCAAACCAATTTAACCTACCGTAAATTAAGACCCTCTTAAATTCATAATAAGGAATCCTCCCAGGCTAACAATTGATATAGAATAAATAGTAAACAGAACCTCAAGATTACCTAAGACCCCTATAAAGAAAATTATCACACACTCAAACGTAATCAATATTGGAATCTCAACTATTATTGATGTAACAGTTAATATATAGGGGAGTACGATTTTAACTGGTAAATACAACTTGTTTCCACACTCGAAATAGACCTCTGAGGCCGGGTACTCACGACCAAACATGTATGGTGAAAGCGGTCCGTCGGACCGTTTTCACCATACATGTCTGCCAGAGGGCTTCTGTACGATGGTTGTACACACCATCGTACAGAAGTCCGCGCGTAAACAATACGCGGGGCGTGTCCGCGGTGTCGCCGCGTCGATGACGCGGTGTCGCCGCGACAATGACGCGGCGACGTGGGCGGCCCGCCTTTAAAATGCTTCCACGCATGCGTCGAAGTCATTCGACGCATGCGAGGGACGGCGGGCGCCTGGACATGTACGGTAGGTCTGTACTGACGACCGTACATGTCCGAGCGGGCAGAATTCCAGCGGACTGTTTTAAAACAAGTCCAGGAATATTTGTCTGCTGGGAAAAGGCCCGGCGGGCAAATGTTTGCTGGAATTCGGCCCGCTCACGCCCACACACGACCAAACATGTCTGCTGAAACTGGCCTGCGGGCCAGTTTCAGCAGACATGTTTGCTCGTGAGTATGGGGCCTTAGGATCACCACCCCTCCAATGGGGGATATATTTCTCAAGGGCTATAAAAGTTGTACCTGACAGGTTTTTATAAATGTTTAAAAAGGAAGTAAACCCCCCCTCAAAAAAAAAACACCCTGCAAGACAAAGACATAATGAGCTAGTATGCATAGAATACTAGCTCATTATGTATTACTACCTCCGGGAGCCACCGGTAACGGCACAAAGACTGAAGCAGCGGCACATAGGTGTTGTTGCTTCAGTTTGCCCCAGTGCGCATGTGCCGATGACTTTGGCACATGCAGACACAGGGGGTTATAGCTCCAAAACCATGCAGGTTTAGGAGATATCCTTGGTAGCTACAGTTAAGCCTTAATATAGGCTTACCTGTAGCATAAAGTCATAAAAAAGGGTTTACAACCACTTTAAGGGCATAGTGCCTAGACACACAGGGGCAGATCCACATACATCTGCGTGGGCGCAGCGTATGTGAGATACGCTACGCCGCTGTAACTTACTTTTCTTTGAATCCTGAAAGAATTTGTGCCGTAAGTTACGGCGGCGTAGTGTATCTCTCACGGCGTAAGGGCGCAGAATTCAAATTGGGCGGGTAGGGGGCGTGTTTCATTTAAATGAAGCGCGTCCCCGCGCCGGACGAACTGCGCATGCCCCGTCCTTCAAAACTCCCAGGGTGCATTGCTCCAAATGACGTCGCAAGGACGTCATTGTTTTCGACATGAACGTAAATGGCGTCCAGCCCCATTCACGGACGACTTACGCAAACGACGTAAAATTTTCAAAATTATACGCGGGAACGAAGGCCATACTTAACATTGAGTACGCCACCAGATAGCAGCTTTAACTATACGCCGGAAAAAGCCGAACGGAAACGCCGGAAAAAAATGCGACGGCCGCTCGTACGTTCGTGGATCGTTGGAAATAGCTAATTTGCATACTCGACGTGGATTACGACGGGAACACCACCTAGCGGACGTCGAAAAATTGCATCTAAGATCCGAAGGCGTACGATGATATCGGATCTAACCCAGATGCCGTTGTATCTTGTTTTGAGGATTCAAAACAAAGATACGACGCGCGAATTTTGAAATTACGCCGGCGTATCAATAGATACGCCAGCGTACTTTGTTTGTGGATCTACCCCACTATGTCCAGGGAAAACCTTTATGATGTTTGAAAAAATTTCTCCTGACCTGACACTTAAGGCCCGTATTGTACGGCCCACCTAATCAAGGCCACAAGGGAATCTAATTAAATACACCACATGCTGTGTTGAGCAAGAGATGAAAGATTGTATATCATAGGACTTGAAACTAGTTACTTTCCTACCTGTCAGGATATTAATATGGCACGCCCTACATTTCCCACAGAAATAGTAACTTTTAATTTCCGTGAAAAATTGAGGCCTCAATGATGAGATGTTACATTTGGCACCTCCCTGTTCCTCAGATTATTAGTTCCCTTTAAGATGACCATGGGGTTGTTCAGTAACAATGGTCCCAAGATGTGGTCAGTCATCAGGACCAGCCAATGTCTGATTAAAATGCCCCTAATGGTATGATGTTGACAGGAGTAGGTCATAGGAAATGCCAGACGAAAGCCCCGTGTTTCCCTATCTGGACAGGTGCCATTAGAGATGAGTGTATCTCGATCATGATCACCCAGTTCCTGAATGATGCTATCGAGTATCCCTTCATCATACCCTTTATCCATAAATATGGACCTTAGGACCATTGACTCTTTTTTGCCGCGTACACACGATCGGTTAAACCGATGAGAATGGTCTGATGGACCATCGGTCAAAACCGATCGTGTGTGGGCGCCATCGGTTATTTAACCATCGGTTAAAAAAAAGCCAACTTGTTTTAAATTTAACCGATGGATTCCTAACCGATAGAAAAAAAACGATCGTTAGTAGGCACGACCATCGGTTAAAAATCCATGCATGCTCCGAATCAAGTCGACGCATGCTTGGAAGCATTGAACTTCGGTTTTTTTCAGCACGTCGTGTTTTACGTCAACGTGTTCTGACACAATCGTTTTTTTAACCAATGGTGTAGGCGCGAAGGACCATCAGTCAGCTTCATCGGTTGACCAATGAAAACGGTCCATTGGTCCGTTCTCATCGGATGGACCAATCGTGTGTACGCGGCATTAGAGTGCATTTCCACCTAAGGTGCAGAAATTGCCCCTTAGACACAGCTGACAGCCACGATGGGTGATGGCATGAATCCATTGGGATATAGCCATTCCTGTCCCTATTTTTGAAGAAGGTGGACGTTATAATAGTATCATCTACAATAGAGATCTTTAAGTCCAGAACATTAACTGAGTTGAATGCCCCTGCTGTCATCATTCAAATAATTTAAATACAAAACAGCAGAGGATTCAGCCGCCACCCATATAAAAAAAATGTCATCAATAAATTGTTTCCACATTCTAGTCTGCGTTCATTCAAGACCACATCCTCCTCCCATTTGGCCATAAAGAGGTTGGCCATACGGGGGGCTTTTTTAGTGTGTGGACAATATGGTTTTTGGCACTGGAGGTGTAGTTTGAAGTACCTGTTATTTATGCCCTGACAACATACTTTACTAAGAATAAAAACCTCTACATATCTGAAGGGGAAGAAGGAGAAAGTAAAAAGCCCCATGAGGGAAAGAATTTCTAAAAAACAAAAAGGGAAAAATAATAGAAAGAGAAAAGAAGAAAAAAAAAAGACACTGATAGGGGAGAAGGAGGCGGAGTCGGAGTTCAAGGGGAAATGTAAAGAGGTAAAGCTGAGTTTACTATACCATCATCCAGGGTAGTGAGGGCACCCCTAAGGCCCCCCACTACTCTCTTTTTCAAATACTCTCAGGAGCAAAAAGGGAACTCCCTTCCTCCGAGAATTTAAATGTATTCCATTGGCCCCAAGTTTCTAAATATGTCTCCTTTCGATTTTCAGCCGATAATAACAAATCCTCCATCCTATTCACCTCTTCAATTCACGTCACCCATGTGAGAATTGTCGGGGGGCTTGTATCTCTCCACTGCCGTACGCTACATGATCTAGCAGCATTGATAAGATGGCACAAAACTAATTTACAATATGTTTTCCCCGGTATGTTTGAGACATGTAACAAAAATAAGGCTGGGTCCAATTTAGTCCAATTTTCATCAGGATCTGAGGTTGTTACATTGTAGAGAACTTTGGAGCCACTATTAGTGACATTGTGTGGTGCTAAATAACCAAAAGTCTGTCACACCTAAAGTCTGCCATACACTTTAGAGAATGGTTGGACATGTAGGCACAATCTAATGAACTTAAAGCGGTTGTAAACCGCATAAACAATTTTTTTTTTCAAACCTGCAAGGCAAAAGGCATAATCAGCTAGTATGCACCGCATACTAGCTGATTATGAAATACTTACCTCGGAACGAGGTGAAGAACACTTACCTGGTCCACGCCGAGCGAGATGTCATCTTGCTCCGGCGTGTCTTCCGGGTATCGCCGCTCCAGCGCTGTGATTGACTGGAGCGGCGATGACGTCACTCGCGCGCGTGCGCGCGGGAGATTTCAAATCGGCAAGGGTCGGCGGCTTTCGCCGTGGATTCCCTCCTGCGCATGCGCCGCTGCAATCAGCGGCGCATTGCGAGGGGAATATCTCCTAAACCGTACAGGTTTAGGAGATATTCTTTATACCTACAGGTAAGCCTTATTATAGGCTTACCTGTAGGTAAAAGTAAAAAAAGTAGGTTTACAACCACTTTAAGGTCTCTCTCTCTAAAAAAAAAAAATGCCACCTTATACCATTTGTGTGTTACCTTAACACTAAACTCTGGTTTAACCCTTTTGCTGCCTGCTGCTAAGTCTGTATGCTGTATGGACCTGGCATTTCTCCTTCTGATATAAGCTCATGGTCACTTCAGTGACCATGACCTTTTACAAAACAGATTGCTCTGATTAGCAGCTAAAAAGCCACTGATCAGAGCTATTTACCTCAAACGTGAACCCCCCCCATCCCCCCCCCCCCCGCCGATGCTGATGCCGTTGCTTCCGTCTTCAGCCTCTCCATCCCGAGCCTCTGTTCTGCTTTTAAATGGCTCTCCCCCACTCTTCTGTCCTATTCCCCTGCTAATTCACCCCCTCTCCCACGTAGTACCTCAGATCCAACCCCCCCTCCCCCGATAACCCCAATCCTCCGTGGCTACCTACCGGCTTCAGGTGCAGTCACAATTATTAAATTAAAAAAAGCAATTGGAAAAATTGCAAAAATGGCTCAGCCACCTGAGTTTAAAAGTGGAGTGCAGGGTTAAAAAAAATATATAAAACTCTTTAACCACTTCCAGCCCAGTGATGTCATATGACGTCCTGGACTTTCAGTGGGGATATCTGAACGATGCCTGCAGCCACAGGCATCATTCAGATATCCATCTCCTCAGCCGACGAATCCCTGCACCATAAGAACGATCATAGTGGCGGTTCCGCCGCTTGATCGTTCTTATAGGCGGCGGGAGGGGACGCACCCCCCTCCCGCCGCCATCCGGTGCTTCTCCGGGCTCTCCTTTGCCATCGGAGACCTGGAGAAACGATCCGCCGGCGTCCGATGGAAACCATAGAGTAGACTGGTGACCAGATGGTCACCAGTCATCTCTATGATCGTCGGAGGCCCGGGCGCGATGTTATGACGTCACGCCCGGGTCCTGGAATGTAAACACAGCCGCAATCGCGGCTGAAAGCATTAGATTGGTGAATTTTTTTTCACAATCTAATGCTTTCCAGCCTGGAGGAGAGATATGGGGTCTTATTGACCCTGCATCTCTCCATAAAGAGTACCTGTAACAAACCATTCATATTACAAGGGATGTTTACATTCCTTGTAATAGGAATAAAAGTGATAAAAAAAAAAAAAGTGTAAAAATAGAAGAAATTGAGTAAAATAAAAAATAAAATAATAAAAAAAAAAATGTAACGCCCCTATCCCCGGTAGCTCGCGTTTAGAAGCGAACACACACGTAAGTCCCGCCCACATATGTAAACACTGTTCAAACCACACATGTGAGGTATCGCCGCGTGCGTTAGAGCGCCAGCAACAATTCTAGCACTAGACCTCCTCTGTAACTCTAAATTTGTAACTTGTAAAAAAAAAAATAAGCGACGCCTATGGAGATTTTTAAGTACTGACGTTTGGTGCCATTCCATGAGTGTGCTCAATTTTAAAGCGTGACATGTTAGGTATCTATTTACTCGGCGTAACTTCATCTTTTACATTATATAAAAAAATTGGGCTAACTTTACTGTTTTGTTATTTTTTAATTCACAAAACAAAACGTTTGAAAAATTATTGCGCAAATACTGTGCGAGATAAAAAGTTGCAATGGCCGGCATTTTATTCCCTAGGGTGTCTGCTAAAAAAACATATATAGTGTTTGGGGGTTCTGAGTAATTTTCTAACAAAAAAAATATGATTTATGCATGTAGGAGAGAAGTGCCAAAATATGTGGATATATGGAAGTGGTTAAAATATCTAAATTTCAATTCCTAACTCAGAAAAGTACCTTCTATTGCTCTCAGCCTTGTCCCTTGCTCACTCCCTAGATCAGTGGTTCTCAACCTTCTAGTGCCGTGACCCCTTGATAAAATTTCCCAAGTTGTGGGGACCCCTAACAGTAAAATAATTTTCATAGCGTGGGTTGAAAGCACCCAAGGCAAGAAAAGGAATTTGCACCCCCAACCCACAGACATTTAGTGCTCCTTTCTACTTGTACAGTAATAAAACCCCTTATGGTACATTTTAGAATGTACCACTCTCTTTGTTCTCCTTTCTTTCCCTTTTATCTCTCTCTATCCTAGTTCCTTGTTTTTTTTCCCCCATCTTTCTCTCTAACTGTCTTTCTTGCTCTCTATTTTTTTTTCCTTTCCCTCCCTTTTTCTTTGTTCCTCCCCCTCTTATTATCTCCCTTCCTGGGAGAACAGTGCAGGCTTCAGGAACAGCCCAGGATTTGTTGACCCCTAGCAAATCATCATTTGACCCCCGAGGGGGTCCCGACCCCCAGGTTGAGAACCACTGCCCTAGATGGACTAGGGATTATGGGATTTAAAGTGTATGTATTATTTTTGAAGAATAAGGATATCGCAAAATGTAAACTAGAATGCAATGTGAGAAACCCACGAACCCCACGTGTTTCTCCCACCGCATTATAATTACACTGCCCTTGTGACCTGCAGCAGGTATCAGTATAGTCTTAACCACACCACAAACGCAGGTCGCAAATACAGTGAATTTGCCTGCACAAAATCGCATGGTACAAAATTGCCATTCGATCTGGTTTGCGGTGAGTTCCATAAATTGCTGCATGCAAAGTGAACGTGCAATTCATATCTGTGAACCTAGGCTTAGCCCTGGTTCATGCAAGTGTGGCTTTGAAAATAACGCTACTTCAGCACGATTTCAAAGCCGCAGATCAGTGCGATTTGCACCTCCGATTTCATTGCGACTTTGTTTAACAGAAGTCTATGCAAGTCGTAATGAAATAAAAAAGTAGTGCAGGAACCTTTTTCAAAGTCGCTGCGACATGAGTCGCGGCAATTTAAACTATTCCATTGCCGGAAATGCGGTGCGACCTGTAATGCGATATGGAACTCTAAAATCACATAACAAATCGCACCGGTGTGAACATGGGCTAAGTTTCACTGACCTTGAAATTATTGATTTTTTCCTGCAAAATTGTAATACTTGGTTAGAATGAAAACTTACCCCCCTGGAGTTCCTCCTCCGCGTTTTCTCCGTATTTCACTAGATCCTGCAACTCTTTTTGCATCTCTTCCAGAGCTGTACACAGGGGGGGGGAAAATGATGATCACCCACACAGGACAGGCACCACTGTACATGAACATGAACAATATGTCAAATCTATATGAAGAACTACCAAAAGTGGAAGCTCCGCTTATCTTCTTTCTCCCCTCCTCCGGTGCCACATTTGGCACCTTTCAGGGGAGAGAGGGGGAATGGGTACTTGTTTTTGACAGTTACTCATCCATACTTTTGTGAAACTCCACCGCGGTGAGTTCCCTCGGAAGTTCGGCCCTCCTCCTCCTTAGCCTGCCGCCGCGCCAGTTAGAAAGTGCAGCATGCTTCGCACATGCGCAGTAGGGAACTGGCTGTGAACGTGAAAGGCTTTACTGCCGGTTCGAAAATTGGCTGGGGTGCCAACATGGTGGGATCCCTGGACAGGCAAGTGTCCTAATATTAAAAGTCAGCAGCTACAGTATTTGTAGTTGCTGACTTTAAATTTTTTTGAGGAGGGGGGCAGAACTCTACTTTAATATAAAATAGAGGACACACCATATATGTTTTTTTATATGTACAGTATATTTATTATATATATATATATATATATATATATATATATATATATATATATATATATATACATACACACACACACACAGTAGCTCACAAAAGTGAGTACACCTCTCACATTTTTGTAAATATTTTATTATATCTTTTCACGTGACAACACTGAAGAAATGACACTTTGCTACAATGTAAAGTAGTGAGTGTACAGCTTGTATAACCGTGTAAATTTGCTGTCCCCTCAAAATAACTCAACACACAGCCATTAATGTCTAAACCGCTGGCAACAAAAGTGAGTACACCCCTAAGTGAAAATGTCCAAATTGGGCCCAAAGTGCAGGGCTCAAGTCCTGCGGGAACGCGTGGGAACGGAGTCCCTGCACTTTTTTCACAGCAGGAACGCAGTTCCCTTTGCATGACTAGAGCAGCCGAGCCGCCCGAGCCATTCCTTTACTAAGCGGTGATGACCAGCTCGAGTCACTGTCAGGGGCAGGCGAACCTTAGTAATCCTTTATGTTACTGGCCGCTTCCTGTATATGGATTCATT
Organism: Rana temporaria; assembly: GCF_905171775.1. Classification (NCBI taxonomy): domain Eukaryota; kingdom Metazoa; phylum Chordata; class Amphibia; order Anura; family Ranidae; genus Rana; species Rana temporaria. The sequence continues at coordinate 117,274,602 of NC_053497.1, forward strand.
CCGTCACTTCCTCGATGCCGCAATGTCTCCTGGGAGCTTTTGTCATTGTTCCCAGGAGACATTGCGGAGGCCTGCCGCGAGTTATCACGGGATTTAGAATGAACTTAAAGTTCTTTCTAAATACTGCAATAACTCAAGGCAGACCTCTGCAATGTCTCCTGGGAACAATGACAAACGCTCCCAGGAGACATTGCGGCATCGAGGAAGTGACGGAATACCCGCACACTACCCGATGAATCCATACACAGGAAGCGGCCAGTAACATAAAAGATTACTAAGGTACAGTGGATCAAAAAAAAAACATGTGGTTTAGTAATTATGCATATGAGCCTATCATTTTTTTTTTGGGTGGGGGAGTGGATCATGGGTGGGAGTTCCCACACTTTTTTCCCCAGGACTTGACCCCTGCCAAAGTGTCAATATTTTGTGTGTCCACTATTATTTTCCAGCACTGCCTTAACCATACCTCCCAACTGTCCCTGATTTCGAGGGACTGTCCCTGATTTGGAGCAATGTCCCTCTGTCCCTCATTATACTCATTTGTCCCTCATTTTGATCTGATCTATATAGATGTATATAAAATGCACTTTTTTTTTTTTTCCAAATGTTTTTTATTGTATTTTTCAAAGATACACAATAAAGCACAAATAAGAGTCATAACAATACAACAGTTTCTTAGTCATACTATGTGTTCAACAGTGTGCCTGGGTAGGCTTCAAATTATCATTTTACTAAACAGTAACCATATAGGGCCTTAGTCCAGTTGGATAGTGGTCAGATGCTTAAACAAGTAACTAGCAATCCCTGTTTACCCCAACGGGATCATGCTGTAAACAAGGGATTATGGCTCATTATCTTATATTATTTAATAAAATCAAAATTAACATAAAGGGGTATCAAGGGAAGGAGGGGAGGGGAAGGTGAGTAGGAAGTTATCTTTTACATCCGGTCTAGTTTAGGAGTGTAGTCGTTCAGGAACACACTTAATAATTATTAAAATTCTTCAGAAAATTTGAGGCCCTAGGATGAGTAATCCATTCATTCCAATTTTTAATGAATATACTTATGGTTCCTTTCCTATGTGCTAACATTAGCTCATAGTGAGCCTGAGTACTGAGTCTCTGGACAACATCAGATAAGTTAGGTGCTAAGGTAGATTTCCATAGTTTTGTTATGGTGAGTCTCGCTGCTGTAAGGAAGTTGGCAACTATAGTTCTAAATTGAGGAGGATAGACATCTAGATTTAAACCTAGTAGGGCTAATTCAGGTGTGAGTATTTTTAGATTACCAGTGAAGGATGCGATAAAGGAGGATACATTATTCCAGAAGCTAGATAAGGTTTTACAATCCCAGAGGGTATGTAACAAATTGCCAGTGTGGGATTCACATCTCCAGCATATGGGGGAGGAGCTAGGGAATATTTTGGATAGTCTGTAAGGGGTCAAATACCAGCGGTTTAGTATTTTCTGGGCGTTCTCCCAATGTTCTACACATGCAGAAGAAGAACTGTTAATATGGATGGCTTTTTGCCATTCTTCCCACGTAAAAGTTTGTGATAGATCCTTCTCCCATTTAATCATATTTAAAATTTTGGTTTGAATTGGAAAAGATGAAAGTAGTTTATATATATGGAATATGCCTCTCTTCCCACTTATTTTATAGGAAGTGAAGAATTCCCACAGCGCCCTAGGGAGTTCCACACTTTTCTTTGGGTCAAAGTTTTTATTGAACGGTTTGGCTATGAGTTTATTCGTTATTTTATGTATGTCATCGGGTGATAGCTGATCAAAAAAATTGATTCCCTGTTTGGACCAGGGTGTGGTAGTAATTCTTACTTTACAGTAATCGATTACTCCTAGTGGTATTGGCATTAGGACTGGGTTACATGTCGGCTGTAATTTTGTTAGAGCAAACTTCCATGCTGCCAGAGTAGCTCTAATTGTTAGGAAGTTGGGTGTATTAATTTTTGGTAGAGCATAGCAGGCCATGGAAAGGGAAAATAGATCCTTCCCTTTAGACACTTCTCGTTCAATGTTCAACCATAATTTATCATTTGAATATCTGAACCAGTATCTCATTTGATCAAGGAGTGAGGCGAAGTAATATAGGCGTAAATCTGGGAGGTTTAGGCCTCCTTTAGCTTTAACCAATGACATAGTAGATAAAGCAATTCTAGGTTTCTTTCCCAACCAGACCAAGTTGCTCAATTTCGAGTTAATTTGTGTGAAAAATTTAGTCGGTAATGGGATGGGGAGGGAGCGGAAGTAATATAGAATTTTTGGTAACGTCTTCATTTTAAAGGCTGCTATTCTTCCAATCCAAGATAGTTGTGTCTTTTTAATAGACTGTGTATCTTGAGTGATTTGAGTTAATAAGGAGGGATAATTTGCTTCATACAGTTTATTAGGTGGGTAAGTAAGTTGAATCCCAAGATAGGTAATGGAGGGGTTGTCCCAATTGTAGCTAGATTGTTGTTTTAGTTTAACAACTAGGTCTGGCGGGATGTTCATAGGTAGTACAAAACATTTACTATGATTAATCTTATAATAAGAGACTGATCCAAATTTATCTAGGATAGCGGTTACCTCTTCTAGTAGTGTGTCGGTAGCAGATAAAGTTAAAAGAACGTCGTCCGCGAATAGTCCCAATTTATGTTCTATTTGACGGACCTTGATTCCTACGATATTGGGGTTAGATCTGAGAGATATCGCCAGTGGTTCAATTGCTAATGAGAATATAATGGGTGATAAGGGGCATCCCTGTCTAGTACCGTTTGAGAGACTAAACTGTTTAGATATACTTCCCGATGTAAATACCCTAGCAGATGGTGTAGTATAGAGAGACATTATGGCTTCAAAAATAAATCCTGTGAGACCAAATTTCTTAAGGGTTTCCGCTACATATCCCCAGTGCACTCTGTCGAATGCCTTCTCCGCATCCAGTCCGAGAAGCAGAGAAGGCATCCGACCGCGCTCTACATGGCTAAGTAGATTAATCATCCGTCTGGTGCTATCCGGGCCTTGACGTCCCTTCACGAATCCAACTTGATCTGGTTCAATCAGATAAGGAGTAATTTCTAATAGTCGATTAGCTAGAACCTTAGCAAAAAAAATTAAATCAGAATTAAGTAGCGAGATAGGTCTATAATTAGTTGGAGAAGTCGGGTCTTTCCCTTGCTTTGGTATTGTGATGACAATTGCTTCAAGCATTTCCTTAGGGAATGAGCGGGTGTTGACAGCTTGATTAAACAATCTGGTCAAGTATGGAGAAAGCATATTTTCAAATGCCTTAAAGTATTCACTAGATAGGCCATCTGCACCGGGCACTTTATTTAGTGGTAACATTGAGGTTACTTTTTTGATTTCATTTACTGTTATAGGATCATTTAATTTTTCTAATGTAGCGGAATCTACTGTAGGGATGTTAAGTTTATCAAGAAATTGGGTTATATCTTTTAGGGTTGGTTGGGTGACAGTATGATCTTTTTTTAGATTATATAGGCCCTCATAGTATTCTGCAAACGCATCAGCTATACTCTGTGGGTTATACAATACTTTTCCTGACTTGTGGTGAACAATTTCATGGATTTTCTGTTTGTTCTGTCTAATACGTAGTTGCATGGCAAGTAACTTACCCGCTTTATTTCCTTGGGAGTAGTGGTTTAGTTTTAGTTTTTTTAGGTATTTTTCATGATCAGAGATCAAAGTCGCTCTAAGCTCGTGTCTGGCTTCATTAAGTTGTTGGAGGAGGAGGATGTGTTTGGGGGCTAGCTTGTGTTCGTTCTCTAATTTGTCTATTTTCACTAATAGATTATTTACCTCCTGTGACCGCCTTTTTTTTTCCCTAGACGTCAATTGTATCAGCATTCCTCTGGAGAAAGCTTTGTGGGCACACCATATACTAGAGATAGAGACTTCGTTGTTGTCATTAAATTTAAAATATTCTTCTAGTCTTTCCTTCATCTCGGCCAGAGCTCCTCTATGTGACAAAATATATGTATTGTTCCTCCAAAGAACATGCTTCGAATTTTGTTGGGCTAGATCAATAATTAAAGAGATTGGAGCATGGTCAGACCATGTTATGTTATGTATATGGGCATCTGTGGTTTTCTGGAGGAGAGCTCTGTCAGTGATGAAGAAGTTGATCCTAGAATAGGATTTATGGACATTTGAATAAAACGTAAAGTCCTTTTCTGTTGCGTGGAGACACCTCCAAGGATCATGGAGGTCTTCTTGTGAGAAGATGTTCTTCAAACCTCTTCGTTTGGATTGGATCCCTTTAGTGGTGTCCAGAGTAGGGTCCATCGTTGCATTAAAGTCCCCACATAAGATAATATTGCCTTTTTGTATTGTCTTTGTTATTGTGATAACTTTTTGAAGGAATTGTTGTGGGTTCCTATTTGGTGCGTAGATATTGACTAATGTTAGTATTGTATTTTCAATCTTTGCAACCAGTATTACATACCGACCTTGTTGGTCAATTTTTGAGTCCAAAAGTTGAAAGGAGATTGAATCCTTGATGATCGTCAGGACTCCTTTTTTTTTCTTACTGTTGTGAGATGCGAAGATATGCGGGAATTTAGGGTGTGAAAATTGAGGAGGGTTGTCTCTTGCAAAATGCGATTCTTGAATGCAGAGTATGTCGCATCCGAATTTTAGGGCATCATTCCATAGGGCTTTTCTTTTGAAGGGGCTGTTGAGGCCCTTCACATTTAATGAGAGTAGTTTTAGATTAGGCATAGCGAATAATTTTCATATAGATGAATTGTATATGTATCGAATGTAGTAAAGGCAAAGCGTGTCCATCGACTACATAACTTCCATGAAAAAAGAAGATTGTAAGATATTGCTTGTGAGGGGGGGAGGGAAGGAAATTAGGATCATGGTCAAAAACAGAGACAAAAACAAAAAATAACATGTAAAAACAAGCGAGTTGTCGGGCAACTCTTGTGTGCATAAATGTGTGCACTCTCGTTGTGGGGGCTTTGTTAATCATAGATCAGGGGTTCAGGATAGGTGCTCCCTGGGATTCATAAAATGCACTTTTAATCTATCAAAAAGTGTTTCCCAGTGCTAAACCTTTCATCCAATTTCTAAATTGCTGCATTTGTAAATTCCAAAAGCCAATATAAAGGAATAATAGTGGTAAAAAAAGCACTTGTGGGTTAAACCAATCTTATTTTTTTGTACAATTCTCCTTTAAGGGGGCATGGCAAGGGGTGTGTCCTATGCCTGAATACTTTTTGCTGATAGGTGTCCCTCATTCCCATCTCAAAAAGTTGGGAGGTATGCCTTAACCCTCTTGGGTATGGAGTTCACCAGAGCTTCACAAGTTGCCACTGGAGTCCTTTTCCACTCCTCCATGATGACATCATGGAGCTGGTGGATGTTAGAGACCTTGTGCTCCTCCACTTTCCATTTGAGGATGCCCCACAGAGGCTCAATAGGGTTTAGGTCTGGAGACATGCTTGGTCAGTCCATCACCTTTACCTTCACCTTCTTTAGCAAGGCAGTGGTCGTCTTGGAGGTGTGTTTGGGGTCGTTATGTAGGAATATTGCCCTGCGGCCCAGTGTCCGAAGGGAGGGGATCATGCTCTGCTTCAGTATGTCACAGTACATGTTGGCACTCATGCAGCTCTCATGCAACCCCAGACCATGACATTCCCACCACCATGCTTCACTGTAGGCAAGACACACTTGTCTTTGTACTCCTCACCTGGTTGTCGCCACACACACTTGACACCATCTGAACCGAATACGTTTATCTTGGTCTCATCAGACCACAGGACACGGTTCCAGTAATCCATGTCCTTTGTCTGATTGTCTTCAGCAAACTATTTGCAGGCTTTCTTATGCATCTTCCTTAGAAGAGGCTTCCTTCTGGGACGACAACCATGCAGACCAATTTGATGCAGTGTGCGGTGTATGGTCTGCGCACTGACAGGCTGACACCCCCCACCCCTTCAACCTCTGCACCAATGCTGGCAGCACTCATACGTCTATTTCCCAAACACAACCTCTGGATATGACGCTGAGCACATGCACTCTTCTTTGGTCGACCATGGCGAGGCCTGTTCTGAGTGGAACCTGTCCTGTTAAGCCGCTGAATGGTCTTGGCCACCAAGCTGCAACTCAGTTTCAAGGTCTTGGCAATCTTCTTACAGCCTATGCCATCTTTATGCAGAGCACAAATTCTTTTTTTTTAGATCCTCAGAGAGTTCTTTGCTATGAGGTGCCATGTTGAACTGCCAGTGACCAGTATGAGAGAGTGAGAGTGATAACACCAAATTTAACACACCGGCTTCCCATTCACACCTGAGACCTTGTAACACTAATGAGTCACATGACACCGGGGGGGGGGGGGGGGATTTGGACATTTTCACTTAGGGGTGTAATTACTTTTGTTGACGGCGGTTTAGACATTAATGGCTCTGTGTTGAGTTATTTTGAGGGGGACAGCAAATTTACATTGTTATACAAGCTGTATACTCATTACTTTACATTGTAGAAAAGTATTATTTCTTCAGTGTTGTCACATGAAAAGATATAAGAAAAAATATTTACAAAAATGTGAGGGGTGTACTGACTTTTGCGAGATACTGTGTGTGTGTATATATATATACAGCAAAATATAATCCCTGAAACATAAATGCACAGGTGAAAAAAGGCCAAGCAATTGTCTTATTCTTAAGCTGGAAATTGTGGTGATGTTTTTCGAGAATAGATTTGACTGTTATATCGTACACGGTACAGCCCATCAATTACTTACTAATTGACTAGATATTATATTGTGACTCCCCAGCTGTAAGTCTAAGGCCGGCCATAAATGGAGCGATTTTATTTCCTGTAACCATGAGTTGCAGGAAAGAAAATCGTTCTCACGGAGCCATTGTATTCTCCCGGTGGGGAAAGTCATCCTCACTGGGAGAACACAGTGATTATTGCTAGTGGCTATAACAACCGATCGATCAACTTGGGTACATTCAGCCTACCCATACATGGTTCGAAACTCGGCCGGCTCCTGCTGACCCGGCCAAGATTCAAATTGTGTATGACTGGCTTAACCAAAGCAGGTTAGCAAAGCAGGATACATGTTAGCACTATGGCTTTGCAATGAAGTTTGTATGCTCTGCCCATGTTTGTGTGTGTCACCATCCCAGCATGAACCTTAAAACGTACATTGGGTTTACAGAATCATAACTAAACTGGCACTATTGTCTATTCTCCTTCTCTCTCTGAACAGCACAGCTTGGACAGGTATCCACCCACACCCCGATTACCTTTGAAAGCTATGTTAATCTTCGTCAGTAGATCTTCCACCTTTGGATCCATGTTCTTGGCTGTATAACAAGAACCAGTTTTGAGAGACAGAATGTCATGCAGTACAGACAGGAGGATGGAACAGAATGTGCATAGTGATGACCTCATAGTAAACAGTGACCAGGAGATGCCTGTGACAGTTTGGTCACAGCACAGAACAGCAACACCAGGTTATCAATTCATGTGGCATCATGGTGGTAAAGTGTATCACGCTACTGCCATATACACTATATTGCCAAAAGTATTGGGACTCCTGCCGTTGTACATAGGGTTGCCACCTATTCGGGATTTACCCGGACAGTTCGGGTTTGGAATCATGCGTCCGGGTTTCAGACTGAGACCTGAGTCTGAGACCCGGACATATTATTCAGACCGGACTAAGTCTCCCCCTTCTCTCTCCTCCTCTAAGTGAGTAAACTAAGGTAAATTAGGGTTCTCAGAGCACCCCTTACATCAGAGCTCCTTATTACACCAGAGGCCACAGTGTTCCCCCTTACATCAGAGTCCTCTTCATACATCAGAGTTCTGAGTGTTCCCCTTAAATCAGGGTTCCTATAGCATCCCTTATGTTAGAGTCCCCAGAATTCTCCCTTACATCAGAAAAATACAAAAAAATCCCCCCAATAGCGCTACCACATGATACAGTGACACACAGTGTTCTGTGATAAAAAGTACAAGAAACCTTCAGTGCAGCTGTCAACCACTTGGAGAATGGGCAAAGGAACAAACAAACAAAAGATGCAGTGGTTAGTTGATGTCACTTTATAGTCTAAATGTATATAAAAGAACGAAAAAATAAACACAGACTGGTATAAAATACAGCAATAAATGACATGGATATGAATAAAATTAGATAAAATCTGATAAGAGTCCACAGTGTATCCACAGAAGTGGTCTAGTGATGGTATGGTTAAAACCAAAGTCACGCTGTGAAGGAATGGCTGAATGCACTTCCAACCAGTGGGCCCATTGTAATGAAGGGAATTGTACAATACCTTCAGTAGGCTCTCACAAATCCATACATGGAAGCAGTAGAAACATCTGCAGATTGTGATTCTGATTGTATTAAATTCATATTGTTAATACTAAAAACCCCTTCTAAGACACACAGGAATTTTTAGTGGGACTGTGACATTGTGGCGAACAAATCTGACACTGAGTGACACTTTTTGGGGACCAGTGACACCAATACAGTGATCAGTGCTATAAAAATGGACTGATTACTGTATAAATGGCACTAGCAGGGAAGGGGTTTACACCAGGGGCGATCAGAGGGTTAGATGTTCCCTAGAGAGGTGTTTACTAACTGTGTGGGGGTAGTGTCACACTGAAGGAAAAGAGAGATCTGTGATTAAGCCTAGCCTGAGATCTCTCTTTCCCTTCCTGACAGATTCGCCGTTTGCCTTGCCTTGTTCGCGGCGGCTATCACGGCCGCCAGACCCGCTGATTGGCTCCCACTGTGTCCAATCACAGCAGTAGCGGTGTGTTGACGGTGCGCACGTCCCGTAAGGCCCCTTTCACACTGGGGCTGGAGGTGCAGTAAAGCGCTGCTATTTTTAGTGTCGCTTTACCGTTGGAATTGCAGCGGTATTCGGCCACTAGCTGTGCGGTTTTACCACCGCTAGCGGACGAAAAAGGGTTAATACCACCCGCAATGCGCCTTTGCAGAGGCACTTTGCCGGCGGTATAGCCGCGATTTCCCATTGCTTTCAATGGGAAGGAGCGGTGGAGGAGCGGTAAACACAAAGATGCGGCTTGCAGGACTTTTGGAGCGGTCCTGCTAGTGCATCGCTCCAGTGTGAAAGCTCTTTGGCTTTCACACTGGAGAAACAGCAGTTTAAGGGTGGTTTGCAGGTGCTATTTTTAGAGCAATAGCGCCTGCAAACCGCCCCAGTGTGAAAGCGGTCTAAACCGCGTGCGCAAAATCACGTACAGGTACGTGATTTTGTGCAGCGGGGACACCCTGTGACAGTAAATGTACATGAGGCGGTCCAGAAGCGGTTAATTAATATATATTGTCTGTGGTGGATCAGTGGAAACACTTGAGAGTGCTAGCGGTAGTTTGTTGCCTTGGTGATTAGGCACTTGTTTGATTTTGGGAGTACATTTCAGATATTTTTTTTTTAATTAGTGATCGTGCTGATTGCGTCATATTATTGTAGCTGCACTATGCAAAAAAAGCATGAGTAAACATACATGGGCACAATGGGCAGATGTTAATGGGGCCAAAAGGCTGGTAATTTCCTCAGAAAAAGTGTCAGCCCTAGGTGGCTTATTCTCTGTCAGAGGACTATATGTGGCTCTGTAGCTGCTGCTATGGAGTCAAGCCATGCTGGGACTTCCAGTACCTCAGTGAACCAGAAATATATATTTTGTGTTAGCCTTCCACACAGCCATTCACACTTGTCCCCATTACAAGAAGTAGTTTACCTTCAGCCTCCATTTTATCTTCCCCTCACAAAATTCTCCTCACACTGATTTCACCTCATAGAAGGCCTGGTCTCCGCCCCTCCACTTGGCCACACCCCCTTCTTATTGGCCTGCAGCAAGTAGTTAATTGAACTGAGGTAGAAAACAGTGTTTGCTTCACATGTTCTAACTCACTCAGCAACAGGATAGTTATTGCTTGCTGGGGGTATATAAAGGCCTATTGTCAGAGCTTTCATAACTTGCTTATTCTTTCCATTGGTACGCTCAACTAGGGTTCAGCCTAGCCCAGGGCTGGACTGGGACAGAAATTTGGCCCTGGACTTCATCCAGACTGGCCCATTTTGACAGGTCTCTCCCATGGCGGCCGGACAACACCCGCACCTCCCCCCCGCCACACAAGCCCGCTCTCCCCTTTCACCAGCCATTCTACTTTATTAGAGTAGAGCGGCTGGTACTGGTACTCTTATAGGCAGTACCAGTGGGGAAGCTAGACATTATTTCACCCAGGGCAAAGAATCAGTTTGGTGCCCCCCCCTTATAGAACAAGATTAGGCAGAAGTGAGAAACTCCCAGGCCATAGCTGTTGAGTCAGCTGTCTGTCCCCTCCCCCATGCTCCTCTGTCATCCCCTCTGCTCCTCTGGTCCTCCCAATGCCTCTTTGTTCCCCCCAGGTGAGCGCTGCGGAAAGGGAGAGGAGGTGAGCACTGCGGGAAGGGAGAGACAGAGGAGCAGAGGGGGGCGGTGTTCCGCTGTCACTGAAGCCGGCCCACTGAGCTATCGGCCCACCGGGAAACTCCCTGTAGTCCCAATGGCCAGTCCATCCCTGGCCTAGCCAATAAAAATGGAGCTTGCTGACAAAGTGTATGTAAAGCCAAGTCACATTTTGGAAAAGGTATGGATTTAAAATCACACTAAAAACAAAGGGGTAGATTCAGATAGATTCAGATAGAAGATACGACGGCGTATCTCTAGATACGCCGTCGTATCTCTGAGTCCGGCCGGTCATATCTATGCGCCTGATTCATAGAATCAGTTCCGCATAGATTTCCCTAAGATCCGACCGGCGTAAGTGTTTTACACCGTCGTATCTTAGGCTGCATATTTACGCTGGCCGCTAGGTGGCGCTTCCATAGATTTACGCGAGGAATATGCAAATGAGCTAGATATGCCGATTCAGAAACGTACGTCCGGCCGCGCATTTTTTTACGTCGTTTACGTTAGGCTTTTTTCGGCGTATAGTTACCCCTGCTATATGAGGCGTAGCTAATGTTAAGTATGGCCGTCGTTCCCGCGCCGAGTTTTGAAATTTTTACGTCGTTTGCGTAAGTCGTTCGCGAATACGGTTGTACGTCATTTACGTTCACGTCGAATCCAATACGTCCTTGCGGCGTAATTTGGAGCAATGCACACTGGGAAATTTTACGGACGGCGCATGCAAAAAAAATTGAAAAACGTGGGGCCAAGTAAAATTTAAATAAAACACGCCCCCAACATCCCCATTTGAATTAGGCGGGCTTACGCCGCCACACATACGTTACGCCGCTGTAACTAAGGGCCCAAGTTCTTTCTGAATACAGAACTTGCGCCCAAAGTTACAGCGGCGTAACGTATCACATAACCAGCAGGAAGTGAGAGGAAATCCCTCCAAAGTACGGAAATCCTTAAGTGTCACTAGGGTCACAGGAACAAGTCCCCATTGAAAGAGTTCCCCTCTATTTCTGTTCTGGTATCAGACCAAAATTTGATGTTTTCCTTGACTTTCACTTTTTATAATAGTAAACAGGACAAACTGAGATTGTGGCAGACAGATCGGACACTTTTTTGGGACCAGTGACATTTATACAGTGATCAGTGTTATAAAAATGCACTGCTTACTGGATAAATCACTCTGGCAGGGAAGGGGTTAACACTAGAGGGCGATCAAGGGGTTAAATGTGTTCCCTGGGAGGTGTTTCTAACTGTGGGGGGAGTAGACTGACTGGGAGTACAAAGAGATCGCTGTTCCTAATCACTAGGAACAGACAATCACTCTGTACTCCCCTGACAGAACGGGGATCTATTTGTTTACATTGACAGATCCCCATCCTGGTTCTCTGTGGAGCGATCGTTGGTGGCTAGCGGACATCGCCACATGCATCTGCTTCAGTGCCGCAGGTATGTGCGCGCCCACTATATCTATTGAACAAAGCGACATACAGCTACGGCGATTTACGCAATGGTCGGAAAATGTGGTTAATGCAAGAATTGTTTAGACTTCATAACCACTTTAATTGTTGGGGTTTACATACATTTTAGGGCATCTACTATTCCTCTGCCGACCTTTATAGCTTACTTATGGGTCTATTTAAAGTGATATTAAAGGCTTGTTATACTTACTCTAAGGCTCTTGCGTTCAGAAAAAAGCCCATAATCTCCACTGCTCATTAATGCTAAAAAACGTCCATGGACACATGGGCTAACATAAAAAAACGCCCAAACGCCAATAAACTGCCGTTTATAAGCTTCTGTGTGCATGGAGCCTTACTCAGCTCTGCCGAGAGTCCCGGACCAAGCCCTAAGCTTGCAATGGGGGCACCCAAGCAGGCTCATCCATTCACATACAATGATGGGGATCGGCTCTGCCACAGCTTTTCTCATTAGCTCACTGGTTGTGATTGACATCAGCAGGAGCCAATGGCTGCCGCTGCTATCTCAGCCAATGAGGGGGGAGAGTCCCGAAGAGCCAGGGCTCTCGTGCAACATCGCTGGATCACGATAGGGCTCAGGTAAGTATTGGGGGGAGGGGGCTGCTGCCCCCTTTTTTTTTTTTTTTTTGGTCAAAGCTTACTTGGACAAGCTGAAGTTAAAAGCAGATTGGCTACCATGCACGGTTGCACTCTCCGGTTTTAGTAAATCAACCCCATTAATTGTCTATATTTATAGGTTTTATATATATATATATATATATATATATATATATATATATATATATATATATATATTTTGTTTATATGAATTATTTGATTTACACATGACTGTATATTTTTATTGTATTTAAGCCAGGGCTCGACAAAATCTGGGCCCCTGGTCGCAATTGCGACAAGAAATTGTGACCTGGCGCCCGGGGAAGCTTAGGCCTACAGAAGGCCGCAAAGCCACGGCCTCAATTACTGGCTGGCGAGGACTGGCCGTTAATTGAGGCCGCGGCTTTGCAGCCTTCACAGAAGGAAGCTTGGGCCTGCAGAAGGCCGAAAAAGCCGCGGCCTCAATTACTGGCTGGCGAGGACTGGCCGTTAATTGAGGCCGCGGCTTTGCGGCCTTCTGCAGGCCTAAGCTTCCTTCTGTGATCTGGCGCCATCTTGTGGTGGCCGTTGGCATTACAAGTAGTTACATTACAAGTAGCAAAACAGCAGTTCTGTGTTTTGCATCTCCTTCTCTCTAATTAGAACCCCCAAACATTATATATATATATATATTTTTTTTTTTATTCTAACACCCTAGAGAATAAAATGGCGGTCTTTGCAATACTTTCTGTCACACAGTATTTGCGCAGCAGTCTTACAAGTGCACTTTTTTGGGGCAAAAACCTACGTTAGACTTACGGGTAACGGTATTTCTACGAACCTTCCAGGACGGCACACCTGAGAGATGAGGGCTCCTCCCTTCAGGAAACACAATCAATTGACAGCTTGTTATAATTCCCCACCCTTCCCCTTGATCCCCAGTATGTATTTAAGTAATCCCGAACTGGTTCACAAGGGACATAGTTCCGTATAGGTACTTACCACCTAGCGATTAGCTTATCTTTTCCCTCCACTAAGGGTGGGAAGTAGGCCTGCCGTCCTGGAAGGTTCGTAGAAATACCGTTACCGGTATGTCTAACGTAGGTTTTCTCCTATCACCTTCCATGACGGCACACCTGAGAGGATAATCAAGTAACCACAGGCCTACCTTCAGGATGGGACCACAGCTTGTAGGACCTTCCGACCGAAAGCCAAGTCTTGCTGTGACAACATTTCCACACGAATGTATGATGACTGGACCAGGTGGCCGCACTGCAGATTTTTTCCCAGGAGGCCCCTGCTTTTTCAGCCCAAGAAGTTGCTAGAGATCTGGTTGAATGAGCTTTGATATTAGCTGGAGCTGGGATTCCGGAGCATACATAAGCCCTGGAGATAGCTTCTCTTATCCATCTGGAGACTGAGGCTTTTGAGGCCTGAAGTCCCTTCCTGGGCCCAGCATACAGAACTAGTAGGTGATTGGATCTCCTAAAATTCTTTGTTCTCTCTAGATAAGTAAGAAGACACCTTCTTACATCCAGACTGAAGTTGCTGGAGAGAGGATCAATCAATTGTCATTTCTCCTCCGCCCGGCTTGCAGTGAGGTCTGTAGCACCTGCTGCCGGAGGAAGGTTAGGCAGGTAAGCTCACCGGCATCCAAGCTCCCAGGATCAGGATCAAGCTCCCAGCTCTCCTTTTACGGATCCTCCACACACAGCCTCCAGCCTATGGTCCCTGGCCTCATCTGGCTTCACCTCCCCCTAGCCCCCCAGGCTTGCCATTTGTATCCCTGACCCCCACCCCCCCTCATCATTCCACAAACCATACTACTGCATCTACCTGGGAAAGCCTCCTAGCACAGCAAAGAGACTACCCTCCCCCGCTTACCCCTTTCTTTGCCCCTCCAGCCCGTCCAAGCAATCAATTCACTGGCAATTTTTTCACTCGACAAGTCGCCCGGTCGCAGAACATAGGACAAGCAGGATCACCAATCTGCAGCTCTAACAGGTAAGAACCCACGCTCCACCGCCATAGTTCAGTTGATCCAGGGTTTTATCCGATCGCCCCTGAGGGATCAGGAAGGAATTTTTTCCCCTGTCGCTGCTGATTGGCATTGCACGGCTAGGGGTTTTTTTTTCGCCTTCCTCTGGATCAAACGGGAGGGATGGTTTAGCAAGTTGGGGACCCACCCGAAAATCTTCCTTTCCATCGTCATTGAATACCTTCCCGATTCAACATTTAACCACCATCCCCGGCGGTTCTGCGATTATGGCTAATCTGAGATACTCTGCGAAAACCATTTGGGGTCTAAAGCCATCCGCCTCAATATTACCAGCCGTCACCAAAAAAGCTCTAAGGAGTGAGCAACTGTTAAGAATCGATCGACAATCGACAGTCAAAAATTACACGTATTCACCCCAGCCAAAGCACATATCATGCGCTTTGGTCAACACAAGATCGGCAGTAAAACACTGACAAGAAATCCATGATTTCATCCTACAACACGATTTAGACTGCCTCTTTATCACAGAAAGCTGGCTAACAGCCAACTGTAACACCATTCTAGGAGAATTGGTGCCAGAGAATTATCGCATTCTAACAGAAAACAGAGTGGGGCAAAGAGGAGGCGGCCTGGCGGTGATTCACAAGACTCACCTCTCGATCACTAAACCAGACCTTCAGAACTCACATCCATTCATGGAAACCCTCACTCTGCAACTGCAAACAAATCCCCAGGACACCGTTCACATACTACTCTGCTTAGACCACCTGGTCCAAAAACGCACCTTCTCATGTCATTGACAGAGTTCATCTCCACCTATACTCTAAACATCAAACACCTCCTGCTGCTCGGGGATTTCAACCTCTAGGCCAACTCCCCACAGGCCCCTGTCGCCGACGCCTGCATTGACCATTTGGAAGGATTAAGTCTGCAGCAACTAGTATGTGGTCCCACACATGCTTCAGGTCACACGCTCGATCTCATTTTCAGACAAGATTTGGAAATTAACATTCTGGAAAATGAGCCGCAACCATGGACAGATCACCATGCAATTAAATTCATAATAACTAAAAATGCCCCCTCAAAAAAAACGATAAAACGGGTGACAACACACTGTAGTTCTCAGAAGAAGCTCCACTCAGAACTTTTCAAAACTATGTTAGGGAACAAAATAAAAACAATCCAACATCAACAAGCCACAGAAACACTTTACACCATCAACAAGGCTCTACTACAGTCAGCAGACTTAGTAGCGCCAAAACGCAAAACGTGCATCCGGAAAAACAACTCCAGCTGGTTTAACGACCAGCTGTCGTTGTTGAAGCAAGGAGCGCAGAAGAGCGCAGAAGCAGCTTGGAAAAGAAGCTATTCAGAGGAAAACCACACTACCTACAAGGTAATAACTAAAAAATACCATAAAGAAATCTTTCAAGCCAAAAAAAATCATTTTTCCAATATCATCACAAATGCCCTAAACCGCCCCCGCGAACTCTTAAATCTGGTCACCCAGACCATGAACCCAGTCTGTCTAGAGGCCCCAAATTCTGATTCACAAGAATTTTGCAACAAATTATCGGATTATTTCATTAACAAAATTGACAAAATCCATGAAAGTATTCAGCAAAATAGAACCTTCATCAACCCCCCCTAAATCACAAACCTAATACCCACATAAATCCGCCGCAATCAACTAATTTTACTCTAAAACCCATTTCCATCTATGCCACTAAAAATATCATCCCCACTAAACTGCTGAAAGAATGTGCCGATATTTTGGCACCAGCTATCACGCAGCTCATAAACCAGTCATTCAAGGAGGGCATGGTGCCAACCTTGCTGAAACAAGGCATAATCAAACCAATTCTAAAAAAAAACACCCTCGACCCCAAAGACCCAAACCACCGTCGATCCATAACAGGCCTAAATGTCTTCTCCAAGGTAATGGAGAAAGAAGTTGTACAACAGCTACAACATAATTTAGACACCCACAAATTACTCAATCCGTTTCAATCAGGTTTCCCTCCTGGTCACGGGACAGTAACAGCGCTGCTCAAAATATGGGATGACGCTCTCGAGGCAGCAGACAAAGGAGAATCTTGTCTTCTGGTACTGCTGGACCTAAGCGCAGCTTTTGATACTGTAGACCACAAATTATTACTGACTCGGCTAGCTGAAGTAGCCAGAGTCGCAGAATGTGATTTATCTTGGTTCTCCTTCTTGGAAAACCGATCACAAATAGTGAAACTTGGTCCCTTCACTTCTGAAAAACGCACGGTGTCATGCGGAGTCCCTCAGGGATCCCCTTTGTCGCCTGTTCTGTTCAATATCTATCTCCGCCCTCTTTTTGAAATTAAACGGTTCGAAAACAGAACTTCTCCTGTTTCACGCCAATCGAAAGAATCATCCCACAACAACATGGACACCCCCGCCCATTCTGGGTAAGAAAGCATATATTGATACAAAAAAGATTCACTGGCGCTCTATGGGTTAACACTATAGTCCAATATAATATTTAAGACCCTCGTATGGGCTGTAAACGATCCGTGCTGCAGAAATCCAGGTACCTAGAAGCACCACCAAAATACAGTTACAACAAAAAGGAATTCTGCGCTCATAAAGGTTTACCATTCAAATTCCACATAATGTTTGTGAGGAATAACATTCAGTAGATCTCAGTTTGTTCGGAAGAACCAGTTCTTTATGTAGAAAAGATAAACAAATGTATACAGCACAACGCAAAAAAATGTTCCCAGTGCCTGCATGAAAACACACACAATCTTTCAGGGCTTCAAGGGTTAAAATTTTGCAATTTTGTTTCCAGCTGCATTCATAGAAAACAACCGTGCTGATTGTAATTGGAGTACATTACCCAGGACGTCACTATGGCGTTTGATGTCACTTCCTAGTTAATATCTGGCATCTGGGCTCCTGTACACTCTCCTGTATGTGTCCAAACGTGCTCCAGCCTCAGTGTTTGCAGCTGCTAGGAGCGCAGCACAGAGATGACAGCCATGGAGAGACGTTCTTCCTGTTGGAACGTGCTGACAAGCAGGCAGAGAAAAGTTCAGCCGAATGTTAGGCGCCCTCCAGTGGACAAAGTGCAAATTGCATTGAGGAAAAAAAATTGTAAATGGCGATTATAAATGAAAATCTTTTCTTGATATTACTGACTTAGGTCTTCCAAAATAAAAGAGGGGTTTTGAAACAGTCCCAGACTACGCGTTTCGCCCTATCCAGGGCTTTGTCACAGTCATTGTCAGCACGTTCCAACAGGAAGAACGTCTCTCCATGGCTGTCATCTCTGTGCTGCGCTCCTAGCAGCTGCAAACACTGAGGCTGGAGCACGTTTGGACACATACAGGAGAGTGTACAGGAGCCCAGATGCCAGATATTAACTAGGAAGTGACATCAAACGCCATAGTGACGTCCTGGGTAATGTACTCCAATTACAATCAGCACGGTTGTTTTCTATGAATGCAGCTGGAAACAAAATTGCAAAATTTTAACCCTTGAAGCCCTGAAAGATTGTGTGTGTTTTCATGCAGGCACTGGGAACATTTTTATGCGTTGTGCTGTATACATTTGTTTATCTTTTCTACATAAAGAACTGGTTCTTCCGAACAAACTGAGATCTACTGAATGTTATTACTCACAAACATTATGTGGAATTTGAATGGTAAACCTTTATGAGCGCAGAATTCCTTTTTGTTGTAACTGCATTCTGGGTAAAACCATCACCTCTAGCACCAAAGTCAAAAGTCTCAGAGTCATTTTCGACACCTACATGACAATGGATGCACAAATAGGGTCAGTAGTCAGCAGATCGCACCATCTGCTGCGCCTACTACGCAGACTCACTCCCTTTATCCCAAAAGAAGACATAGCAGTCGTGGTGGGAACAATTATCAACTCCAGACTTGACTATGCAAATGCCCTCTATCTCGAACTCCCTAAATACCAAATCACTTGTCTGCAAGTCGTTCAAAATACGGCCGCTCGACTTGTGACTGGGAAAAAACCATGGGAATCAATCTCACCTTCACTGAGATCCCTTCATTGGTTGCCAGTAAAAGACAGAATCACTTTCAAGGCACTCTAACGCATAAGTGTGTTCAAGGAAATGGCCCCCAATAACTATGCAAAAAACTAAAAGCTCAGAACCCCAATCGCGTTCTGCGATCCACCAACCAAAATCTACTCCTGATACCAAAAGCCAGATACAAGTCCAAAGGAGAATGAAGATTTGCAGTCCAAGGACCTAGACTATGGAACGCTCTACCAACCAGCATCCGACTGGAGGTGAACCACTTGGCCTTCAGAAGAAAAATCAAAACCCATCTCTTCTGAGGGCAAAAAGTTTACTCAGGGAATGGATACTAAGCGCCCAGAGGCGATTCAGTTCGCATGTGTTGCGCTATAAGTTTCTCACTCACTGAGACAATTAAATTTATTTTCGTTCTCGTTTTTTGGTTCATCACAAAAGGACGGCAATATTATGTCTTGCGTCCTATGAAATAAGGATGCTACTTTTGGTAGGTACAAAGGATCTGCCCTGAGAGTGACTATCTGGCTGTACCAGCAAGAAGGGTTCCTTCATGGACAGCGCCTGCAGATCCCCTACCCTCCTGGCTGTAGTAATTGCTAACAAAAATGTTAATTGTAAAGTTAGAAACTTAAAGGAAACCTCTTCTATAGGCTCGAATGGGTGTTTTTTTTTTAAACTTTGTTTATTAGTTTTTTACAAGTACAGGTACATTCATCAAAAAGAAAAGGCACAGTAGTCGGTACAATACAGGCATATCATGGCAAAAAATTGCGACCAACTCACATCACTCTACTGTACTTCCCTCCCTCAGGATAATTGCCCTGGTCCCTCAACGGAGGAACTGAAAAACCCGTTACTCCCGGGTACCCCATGCGGACCAAACGTGGCCACATGTAATACGCTCGTGGAGTTACCTGATAGGTACAAAACAATACCCCCAACACACTCACTCACACACACACATACTCACACATCCTCAAGCATCCAACCGACCCAACCCCCAGCCCCCCCACCCAGTCTGTTCACATCCCACCCTCCCGACAATCGACAGAGCACCCAGAGCCTCACCCCCTTAACCCTTTTATGGCTGAGAAAGTGGGGTATCCTTCCAGGAAGAGTCTGCAATATCCAGCCAAGGTTGCCAGATCTTGCCAAACTCTCGAATGGGTGTTTAGATAACATCCTAGTTAAGTCCCAAGGCGGAAAACTACCTTTAAGGAAACTCTTTCCCTTGCTAACAGAAAATGTTTAATGAGGTCCTCTTTTGCCAGTCTATCAAGATAGACTGAGGGGGCTGCTATCTGAACCCGAAGGGTACTGACTGTTAAGCCTAAATCTACTCCGTCCTGGAGAAACTCCAGGATAACAGGAACAGAAGTTGAGGTCATCTGTCTTTCTTTACCCCAAGAACAGAAAGTCTTCCAAACTTTAAAATAAATCTTTTTAGTCACTGGTTTTCTACTATTATTACCTTCTCTGAGCAGCCTTTACGCTTCAGCATCTGGCGCTTACTAACCAGGCCATCAGCTGGAAAAAGTCCGGCCTTGGGTGTAGAACTGGCCCCTGCCTGAGAAGATCTATCCTGTTTGGGAGCTACAGTGGTTCCGCTACATCCATGGATTTCAGACTTGCAAACCAAGCTCTCCTTGGCCACCAGGGTGCTATCAGAAGGATCTGGCCTGGAGACCTGCTGAGCTTCTGAAGGACCCGCGGAATCAATGCCAAGGGCAGGAAGGCATATGTCAGCCTGTAATGCCAGGTCTGAGTCAGTGCATCTAAACCTTCTGACTCTTTCTCTTGGGAAATCGAGAAATATCTCTTTATTTTTCTGTTCTGCCGGTTGGCAAACAGGTCTATCTCTGGATTTCCGAAGTACTGCACCAGGGTTTGAAACACCTCAGGGTTTAGTTCCCATTCCCCCTGTCTTATCAGCTGATGACTGAGGAAGTCTGCCTCTGTATTGCTTGTCCCCTTTATGTGTATGGCAGAAATGGAGAGAACTTTTCCTTCTGCCCAGTCCAGGATTTCCTTGAATAGTTCCAGTAGGGGTCTGGACCTGGTCACTCCCTGGTGACTCAAATAGGCTACGACTGTGGTGTTGTCAGAGCTTACTTGAACCTCCTTGGCCCTGATGTCTTCCTGGAAGGCTTTTAGGGCTTCCCCTACTGTTCTGAGCTCCCTGTAGTTGGATGACATCCGAGCTAGTGAGCTGTTCCATTGCCCTTGGGCTTTTTTCTTCTCTAGGTGGGCACCCCTCCCCCAGTAACTGGCATCTGTGGTGACCTTTACCGGGTTCCACTGAGCCCATAGTCAACCTTCTTTTAGGTTTTGGGGAATTGTCCACCACTCCAGGGAGGACAGGATCTGAGGGGTGAGCAGGATCTCCTGATCCAAGAACTCCTTTTTGTCCCAAGAGGACAGGAAGAAGAAATGAAGTGTCCTTGAGTGAAGTTGTGCCCAGACTATTGCTGGTATACTCGCTGACATCAAGCCTAGGGTTCTCAGAATTTCCCTTCTGGAGTGCAACAGGGTCTTTATCAGATACCCCACTGCTGAAGCTTATTTTGCCACTTTGACTTCTGGCAGGAAGAGCTTCTTCTGCCTGGTGTCCACTATGTAACCCAGGAACGTCTTGACCTGTTCTGGTTTGAGGGAGGATTTCTCTGTATTGATTATACAACCCAGGTTTTTCAGGACTGATACTGCTTTGTTGGTATCCAACGTGACCTGGGAGGCTGACTGCCCGGAGATCAGTAGATCGTCCAGGTAAGGTATTAGGGATATACCCTGGAGATGCAGAAAGGCTACTGCCTCTGCTAGGATTTTTGTAAAAATGGTAGGGCTCTGAATTGCCAGTGAAGAATCTCTCCTCCAACCACCACTGCAAACCTCAAATATGCCCGATGATCCATGTGGATTGGCACGTGTAGGTAGGCATCTTTGAGGTCCAGAGTCGTCATGAAGGCTTCCTTAATGAGGTTCTTCCGTGCCGAGTAGATACTTTCCATAGTAAATTTTTTGTATTCCAGAAACTTGTTCCGGTTTCTTAAATTTACTATCAGGCGGTATTTTCCCGATGGCTTGCTATGTGGGAATAGAATCCCTGGTATTGTTGTTCTTTTGGTACTGGTACCACTACCTGCTTGACCAATTCCTGAATACCCTCCAGGAGGGCAGATCTTTTTAGGGCATCCCTGGGAGGATGTGTAAGGGTGATCATAGAGAGGGGTGTTGCCGAAAGTTCCAGGCGATAACCTTCTCGTAGCAAATGTAAGTGCTGTCCGAAATCTTTTCCCACTGAGGAACAAATTGGGACAATCGTCCCTCCACTCTGATCTTGGCGTCACTTAGCTTCCTTGTCGCCAGCTTTAGGAGAGGGGAACAGAAGGTTGTTCTTTTTCTTTCCCTTACCATAACCCCACCGTTTGTTGGGTTCCTTTTTGGTTCTGTGCTTTGATTGCCCAGAGGGGCCTCGAAAAGTTTTTCTAAACCTTTTTTGGGTTTAACTGGAAACATTTTACCTTCTTCTGGTGACCTTGACAGGACATCATCCAGGTCCTGGCCAAAAAGCAACAAACCTTGAAAGGGAAGGCCACATAGCTTACCCTTAGATGTTACATCTGCTTCCCAGGCTTTAATCCAGACAGCTCTTCTAGCGGAGTTGATTAATGCTGCCGTTTTAGCCGAAGCTCTTGCAGATTCGATTGCAGCATCCGCAAGGTAAGCAACACCTTTTTCTATCACTGTTAGAGAATCGATAACATCCTCTGATTCGGTTCTCTGGGACTGGTGCTTGGTGAGCGTCTCCACCCAGGAATCTGTATTCCTGGCTACACATGCTGCTGCTAAGGCTGGACCCATGGCTGCTGTATTAGCTTCCCAAGCTTTTCTAAGGAGGGATTCTGCTCTGCGGTCCCTCAAATCCTTAATACTGCCTGCGTCCTCAAAGGAGAGGTCAGACAATTTGGTGACTTGCGAAAAAGCCACATTCAGTCTTGGGAGCTTAAAGAAAGTCTCCTCGTCATTTTGGTGAAAGGGAAATCTCCTTTTCCAAGTTTTCTGTCTGACAATCCTCCTTTCAGGCTCTCTCCATTCCTGTAGGACTAGATCCTTAAGGGATTGGTGGAGTGGGAACACTCTAGATTGAGATTTGCTCAGCCCCCTATAAACCTTATCCTGTGCTGAGGTTACTTTAGGGGTTTCCGGAATCTCCTCTGTGGCATATATTGCCTGGAGGAGTCCTTCCAGATCTTCCACAGCAAAGTGTCTCCTTAGCCTTGTCTCCTCCTGGGACTGGCTAAAGAATCCTACATCCAATTCTACCTCCGATTTGTGTCCTGATCTGGCCTGGCTTTCTTTTTCAAAATTGTTTATTTGTAAACAGGGACCAGGCCGACATGGTACAACCATACACACAGCACACGTAATAGATTAGGTATACAACGAAAAGTAACAACTGTGCCAATTTATAGCAAAGTATCCGGGTCACGCGACCGGTCCCCACATTTTCTCTTTATTTCAAGAAAGACCCCCTAAAAGGGGGTGTGTACTATTCCAGAGGGTAGAAAGTCAGAACTAAGGACAGAGAGAAAGAGAAGGAAAGAAGGAGCGGTCAAGGGTAGCAGAGGGGAAATGAGGGGGGGGGGCGGCTCCGGGGGTTGGCCTGGCTTTCTAAGTCCCCCCCCTCATCTTCCTCTGCCTGGCCTAGAGGGAGTACTTGTGAGGGTGGGAGGAGGGCACTGGGTCCACCTGTAAAGAGGCTTTCTTGAGAGGATGTGCCTTCTCTAGGGGTAAATTCCTCTGTGTCAGGACTATGAGTTGCTGACTGTCCGGCTGCTTCACGAAAAGCTTTAACAGTTGCCAGCATTTCCGTCTGCATGGATGCAAGGAAACTTTTCATCATTGCAGCAGCCTCCTTCCCTGCTAAATTGTTTATGCATTTATAGCAAAAGGGCTTTGAGTGGGACTTTGGGAGTTTATCCTTACAGTTCCCATATTTTTTGGAGGAACTATGCCCTGTCGCGGCAGGAGACTGTACTGAGGCCTCCTGGGTTCCGCTGGGGGAGTCTGTAAGACAAGAGATATAAAACATATGTACAACATTTCTCTGTCTTCTCCTGGGACTGCAGGTTGTACTGGGGAGGGGAAAAAGTTAAGGTGAGAAGTGAAATCCAGTTTCCTGTTCTGGCTGGCCCCCATGGAAGCCAGGACCTCTCCCTCCCTTTTCCTCCTCCTTTTTCAATGGGGGTTTGTACTCACCAGTCCCCAACCTGGATCTGCCTGCAGTCGCACTTGCCTTCCCTTCCTCTTGTTCCATGAGGAGGTTGGCTGGGTCCTGGGCTGCTGGAACAGCAAGCCGACCACTTCCACCGCCTTCTACACCACTCTCCACGCTGTCTCCCGGCGTCCTAACACTTCCGGGTTGCACTGTGTCTGCGGCACCGCCCACTTCCTGTGATGCGGTCGTGTTCAGAAAGAGGCTTGGAGCTCAGTGCTTCCTCCTAGGAAAAAACCCGGAAGTGAAGAGTGCAGCTTAATGGCAGAGTTTTTGCATCACAGTGATGGCTCGCCCTCCCTGCGGCCAGAGCGCTGGTGCACGCCTGGGGCGACCTGTGAGAAGGACAAAGCCTACAGGTTAGTTTAGCCCTCCCTAAAACCTGCCTCAACAGGGGAACCATTAGACTTTCCCCGGTCTTTAACCACTTGCTTACTGGGCCCCCCTCCTGCCCAGGTGAAATTTCAGCTTCCGGCACTGTGTCGCTTTAACTGACAATTGCGCGGTCGTGCGACGTGGCTCCCAAACAAAATTGACGTCCTTTTTTCCCCATAAGTAGAGCTTTCTTTTGGTGGCGTTTGATCACCTCTGCGGTTTTTATTTTTTACGCTATAAACAAAAAAAGCGACAATTTTGTAAAAAAAATACAATATTTTTTACTTGTTGCTATAATAAATAGCTCAGTTAAAAAAAAAAAAAAAAAAATCTCAGGTTTAGGCTGATACGTATTATTCTACATACTTTTGGTAAAAAAAAAAAAAATCGCAATAAGCGGCTGGTTTGCGCAAAAGTCATAGCCCCTACAAAATAAGGGACACAATTATTATTTATTTTTTTACTAGTAATGGCGGCGATCTGCGATTTTTATTGGAACTGCGACATTATGGCGGACACATTGGACACTTTTGGCACAATTCACATTTATACTGCGATCAGTGCTATAAATATGCACTAATTACTGTATAAATGTGACTGGCATTGAAGGGGTTAACACTAGGGGGTGAGGAAGGGGTTAAATGTGTGCCCTGCATAGTGTTCTAACTGTGGGGGAGGGGGACTGACTGGGGAGGTGACCGATCTGTGTCCCTATGTACAAGGGACACAGATCGGTCTCCTCTCTCCCTGACAGGACGCTGTCTCTGTGTGAGCCGGCAATGAGAAGATGATCTCATATGTTTACATTTGAGATCATCTCTCATTGGCCGCACAGATTGCATAGCAAACGGGCACTCTGATTGGCCGTTCACTGCGATCTGTGATTGGCTGTGTCCAAGGGACACAGTCAGCACAGAATTTCCCCGCTGCTCGGGAGCGCGCGCGGGGAACAAGCAAAGGGATGGACGTCAATTGACGTCCTCCTGGATTTTCAGGTCCGCGCTGAAGCTGTCATTTGGCTATAGTGCGGGCCTCAAGAAGTTAAACAAAACAAACATTTCGCTGTGTTCGGGAGAAACACAATCAATACTGGGGATCAAGGGGAAGGGTGGGGACTTATAACAAGCTGTCAATTGATTGTGTTTCCTGTAGGGAGGAGCCCTCATCGCTCAGGTGTGCCGTCCTGGAAGGTGATAGGAGAAAATACACTTTTTTTAATTAAAAATAAGACAACAGTAAAGTTTTTCATCTCCTTCCCTCTAATTAGAAACCCCAAACATTATATATATTTTTTATTCTAACACCCTAGAGAATAAAATGGCGGTTGTTGCAATGATTTCTGTCACACCGTATTTACGCAGCGGTCTTACAAGCGCACTTTTTTTGAGGAAAAAAAACACTTATTTAATAAATAATAAAACAGTAAAGTTAGCGCAATTTTTTTTTATATCGTGAAAGATAATGTTACGCTGAGTAAATTGATACCCAACATGTCACGCTTCAAAATTGCTTCCACTCGTGGATGGCGACAAACTTTTACCCTTTAAAATCTCCATAGGCGACGTTTAAAAAATTCTACAGGTTGCATGTTTTGAGTTACAGAGGAGGTATATGGCTAGAATTATTGCTCTCGCTCTACCAATCGCGGGCGATACCTCACATGTGTGGTTTGAATACCGTTTACATATGCGAGCGCTACTCACGTATGCGTTCACTTCTGCGTGCGAGTTTGGCGGGACGGGGTGCATTTTTTGGCTCTTAACTTTTTTAGCTGGCTCCTAGATTCCAAGCAAATTTGTCAAACCCTGATTTATATTATGGACCCAGGTCTCACCTGGTGGGGGGGGGGGGTGATATTCTTCTAAGGTGGATGTTTTCGTTGTGTTTGCAATAATCTTTTGAATAATACAGTATACATATTGTACTGATTTTTTTTTTTTTAATTAGTCTTCCTTCATATACAAGAAGAATTGCAAAATAAAGAATCTCTGCAAAGTGATTTAAATTACATTATAAAATACACAAACTGAACTTCATAAGCATTCACCCTCTTCCAGTCAGTATTAAAAAATAGGCAAGTAATAACAGTAGTAAGTCTGTGTGGGTAGGTCTCTGTCAGCTTTGTACATCTGTACACTGCAATATTTCTTAATTTGGCCATTTCATGACAAGAACTATATATTTGGGATTACTGAGGGCGATTTACTAAAATTGGTGCGCACAGAATCTAGTGCAGCTATGCATAGTCACCAATCAGCTTCTATGTTTTTTGTAAAATCTTAATTGAACAAGCTAAAGTGAGAAGCTGATTGGTTACTATGCACAGCCACACCAGATTCTGTGTGCACCAGTTTTATTAAAGCTCCCTTATTGTCTTGGTAAAAGACAAATCTTCTGGCTAGGCCCAAGTTTCTTGGAGACCCTGTCAAGTTTTCCACTAGGATTGCTCTGCATTTTAAAGTATGTGCTGACTTGTTGCAGCAGGGAGTTGTTAAAGTGGAATCGCAGGATAAATTATTTTCAGTCCGCTCTGGTCATGTGGTCTCTTCTGTGCCAGCCAGCACTGGCTGCAAGGGAGGGAGATCAACAATGGCTGGTTACGCCTGCAGCAGTGATGTCATCTATAGACCTACTATGACCCATCTATTGTTGGTGATCCCTCCTTTCCCCTGCAGTGGTGCTGGCCAACACAGGGGAATAGGATCACATAACCGGACTGGAGCCGCCTAAAAATAGGCAAGTATACACATTTTCCGTACTCAAGATTAGTAAGCATACATGTTAGGAAGGAGGAGGGGCAGTTTAATAGTAGTTAGGGTTAGTCTGGATTTCCATTTTAACTACTCAAGTTTACTGCATAGTTAAGGAAAATGGTTAAACCATTAGGAGGGCCACTCTTTGTGTTTTTGATTAATCCAGGAAGAGTCTCAACCACAGCAGGGCTTTAAAGTCATCTCAGGTTCACACTGGAATATCAGGAACTTAACACCAGAGCAGGGCCCTTAGTCCAGAATGGGTCCTATGGCAGTCTCTTTTATTGGTCACTGTTCACACTGACAGGGGCTTTGGAGAGCAAACTTCTTTCCAAAATGAAAAAACCAAAGCAGAGCCCTTGGTCAGTCATGGGTCCCATGGTGGTCTCCTGGTGTTCATTGGGAACTCTCCACACTTGCAGGGGTTTGAAGATTAATTTCCAAAAATGAACTGAGCAGAGTCCTTAGTCCAGCGTGGGCCCCATAGCATTCCCTTGGATTTTATGGGTCGCTTTTCGCACTGGTATGATTTTGAAGATTCTTTTCCAAAAATTAACACCAAAGCAGAGCCTTTAGTTCAGCCTGGGTTCCATGGTGGTCATGGGTGGCTCCTCACACTGGAAGGGCTTTGGAGACTCCTTTCTTCACCAGGCTTCCACAAAGTCCACTGATATACCGTCTTCCTGCGGCTCCGCCTGGGAGCATCCCCAACAGCAGGGCGGCTCCGGTGATGATTTGTGCAGCAGCCCCCAGCACGGTGAGAGAAGTACTGCGGATCCCCAGTGCGGAATACAGCGTCCCACCAAGTGCCACCAGATATAGCAGTAGCCATGGATCAAGCTCTCGGAGCAGCCGACTGGGGCCCCGCAGGAGGGCTGCAGCACACAGGCCCAGGAGGGACCCCATGGACCACAGCATGGCGAATTTCCGGGCGCGGAGCAGCAGCAGAGGCACATACAGACCCGCCAGGGCAAAACACAATGCAGCCATTCCTGCGCATAGTACAGCTCCAATCAGCCTCTGAGACCCTGACATCCCTGGCAGCAGAGGGTCTGGATCCACAGGAGTCCATGACCAGGACAATCCAGTGCTGGGACGGGAGAGCCAGGCCTTCCATGCCCCTTCTGAGCGCTCCCCAGAGGATGAAGACACCGAGGAAGCACTGCCACTATTTCCAGCTTTATTCTGAGCCACGTACTCCTGCAACTGCCTTCCAAGATCCGCCATAGCGGCGACACTTCCGCCTTTGTCTCTGTGTAAATAAAGATTGGCGAAAACATTCAGGCCACCGTACATAGTAGTTGCCGCTAGAGGTCTGTAGCTCAATTGTTCGCGGCCATTTTGTTGAAGACCAAACACGGTACTGGAGCGAGGTGGCTGGTTTTATCCGTCTGACTGTTCCCAGCTCAGGTTCAGAAAGCAGTAGGTGAGTGTGCAGTGCATAGTAAGGACTGTTACAGCTCTGCCCAGGAACCCCCCTACAGACATTCAGCAGCTAGGGAGCCTCTGGTCTTTCATCTTTTCTCCTGTGTGACTCAGATCTCAGCAGCAATAAGACAGACCAGGATGCACTGTGTCCTGAAGTCCATTTGAAGCTGTGGATAGAGTGGGTGAAGATTTAACATTTCTGTAAGGTGTTGTGTCTCTTCTGCAATAAAATGCCCCTACCTGCCTGCTTAATGTCTTCTCTGACAATGTAAACTGAGCTGTGCATGCAAAGCTCTGCTTACACTGCCAGCGCTCTAACGATATGGTTCCTCTATCAGATAGCGTCCGGGCTCGACTGTGCTGCGTCTGCGCATTCGGAGGCCACGGAAATCTCTTACAGCTGACGAACAGCTGTTCAGGTTCGGAGATTTCCAGTGTTTTGTTGAGATGGTTCCCCTATCAGATAGGGTCCAGCCTCGACGGCGCAGTCGGAGGCCACGGAAATCTCCGTGCCTCAACAGCTGTTTGTCAGCTGTAGCCGGAGCATGCGCAATTAACACAGCGCTCGCTCCCGATCCTCGGGGCTGGTTATACACGCCGCTCTCCGCTCGCTCTATACAGCAAGGGGAGGATACTTTTCCCAAAGGGGTGGATATGGTTATAAATGCTCGGATATCAATACAGCAAGGGGCAGATATGGTTATAAGATGCCGCATGATGGCCAGTGCTTTATGATGGGCAGTGCTTTTCTCAAAGGGGCGGATGTGATATTGAGCAGCCCCTTTCAAAAAAGCACTGGCCATCATGCCTCTAACCATATCCGCCCCTTTCACAAAACCATCCGCCCCTTTCACAAAACCATCCGCCCCTTGCTGTATAGAGAAAACCGAGAGAGGCGTGTATAACCAGCCCCGAGCATCGTGAGCGAGCACCATGTTCTTTGCGCATGCTCTGTCTACAGCTGTTCAGGCTCAGAGATTTCCGTCGGCTCAGATTGCGCCCGCAATAGGGGAACCATATCATTAGAACACCGGCTCGATCTCTGTGTACCAGGATGACTGCCTTCTGCGCATGCGCTGGCGTGACATCTTTCTGCACTAGCCAAAGATGATGGCTGAAGACCAGCACTCAGAAGAAGATGATGGCATGAGATGAGAACCATTGAGGGAAGTTTACCTTTCTTTAGTTCCACTTTAAAACCAATCTCCTGGCAGTGGGGCTGCCCCTTCACTGCAAGAGTTAAATGCTGGTTCAGGTCTACCAGAAAAAGTACTTTTATTTACCTGATCTCCCTGGCAGCCATCACTCTTTTTTTCCCCTAAGCTCCAGCTTGTGGACTGTATCTCAAAGTCATCAAGTCCCATACAAAGCTAGAGGCCCTGCATTGTCTTTGATGACATCAGAAGACATGCATCTGCTGGAGGGAAAAGAAGCTGTAGGCATTGGGCTTTTTTTTTTTTTTATTACTACCCTAGCCATAATTATTTAATCACTGCAGTGAGGGTTAGGCCTCGTACAGACGGGCAAACATGTACGATGAAAACGGTCCGCCGGACCGTTTTCAGCGTACATGCCCGCCCGGAGATTTCTGTATGATGGCTGTACAGAAATAAAGAAATCTGCGCGTACACGATACACAGCGACGAGGCAGTTCAATGCTTCCACGCATGCGTCAAAGTCATTCGACGCATGCGAGGGATGGCGGCCGCTCGGACATGTACGGTAAGTCTGTACAGACGACCGAACATGTCCGACGGACAGGATTCCAGCGGGCAAGTTTAGAAACATTTGCCCGCTCGAAAACGGTCTGGCGGGCAAATGTACGCTGGAATCCTGTCCGCTCGGCTGTACAGACGACCGAACATGTCTGCTGAAACTGGTCCGCGGACCAGTTTCAGCAAACATGTTCGGTCGTGTGTACGGGGCCTTAACCGCACTGCAAAGAAAGGATTTTCCCTGGAGCTCAGATTATTTATATATGCCTTAAAGCAGAACTAACCCCTCTTATCTTTTATAGCCAAGGAAGCTGCTATCGTAGCCTCTATTTGATCTGCAGATGCCATGGTCCTGCATATGTGATCCATTGTGACACCAGCTGTTTGATGGCTTGACCATTTGGTTGAGAACTAACATAAGCCCACTAATAACTGTGACAGTTATCTGTTAACGCTTGCCTTGAAAGTAAGGGCTCTTTCACATGGGCGGACTCAGCGGGGGATCTGTCCACTGATCCCCGCTGAGCAGGCTGATGACAGGTCCGTGTCCGCTCTGATTATGCAGGGCTGACACAGACACAGGTCACTTCCCTCTATGAAAGGTCATATGTAAACATGACCGCCTGTCCATTTACATCCGACTGTTCGATCTGCCAGATGGATGGGAAACCGATCCCTCTATCTATTTGCTTTTAGCAGTGCAGATCGGATGTCGGCAGATGTAAGTGGACACCTGTCTGTTTCCATCTGCAGATCCATAGAGAGCAATGGATAGTCCGATCGGATCTACCTAAAAAACTGACAGGCGGACCTGATTGGTCCCCACTGTGTGAAAAGGGCCAAACTGTTTGGGGGAACCAGTGTGGTGGGGTGACTGCAACAAAACAATTTTGCAGTGGGGGAGCCATGGTGAGGATCAACTAGTTGTGAATGGACAGGATGACTGTCTTTTTCTTTTGGTCAAGAACAATATTTTTATGAAGTTTGTATGCTCTTTCTGCACTTCCTCCCACAGAGCTAAAGTGCACACCTCTTCTTTTCTTTTTCTTTTTTACATGTTTTTCTATTTAGAATTCCTAATGGGGCGATCATCAAAAGACAAGCGGGATATTTATTATCGCTTGGCGAAAGAGGAAGGCTGGAGAGCGCGAAGTGCATTCAAACTGCTTCAGCTGGATGAGGAATACCAACTCTTTCAAGGTACTGTGTTGTTAGAGCTTTTATGTGGTACTGCACTGTGTTCATCTACTCACACATTCAGGTTTCTTTTATTTAGCCCACTAAACAGCATGGCTGGAGGAATGTCCACTGCCTGCTACTGTATTCAGGTGTCCACAGCTTTCTGAATACCTTAACAGTGGCTGCATCTGAGTTGGTTGGAGTCACTGTTTTGGCCAGTAGAGGAATGGGAAGCAGTACAGCCAATGGTTCTTTAAAAGCTTCAACAAAGCTTGCCGAAAGCTCTGTAAATGCTTTGTAAAAGCTTGCTGTTCATACTGCTCTTATACAAATTGCAGCCTGTGCGAAACAAGCCAGTTGCTAGTGTGCTTATGTCAGCTTCCAACCAAACTGTCAAGCAATCAAATGACCGGGGATCTATGTAATCACATGTGCAGCACCATGCCAACTCTAGATCATACAGAGAGCTGGCAGTTTCTTTGGCTGTAAAGGCTAGGAGGGTTTAGTTTCACTCTAAGCCTTATTAATTGTGGATTTAGCTGTTTGCTTGAAGTTCAGCTTTTGAACTGTAAAAGTTATTCTTGTTATTTTTAGAAGCTGGGTGAAGTTTAAAGGAGAAGTTTGGCTGTTTGGCTGTACTTCTGTGGATCACAGGAGTGCAGTTCGTTCTGCACTCCTGTGATCCGTTTTCAGCTGAAGGCGGCTGAAGCCCGTTTTTGGTTGACATCACAGAGCCGGTGATCTGCCGAAATGGTTCCGGCTATCGTGAAAGTTCCTTTAAGGACTGTGCAGGCGCAAACTTGCCGACGGAAATCTTCGAACCTCGGCCGGTGACTTAACATCCTTGTTCCACCATATGGGAAGTTCCACACCCAACTGCGCAGACTCCGGGCATGCGCAGTAATAGGCTATGGGCAGGCTACGGAAATAACCAAACGAAACAGCTGATCGTCAGCTGTTAAGAGGAACACAGCTCGGCAGATCAGGATGCAGAGAAGAGAGAAGGGGCGTCTGTTGTGTGATGGGGGAGGAGAGAGGATCCCCCTCTGTATGGACTGAGCACACCGCCGTCCTACACAACACCTACCATCCCCTTCTACATGCTTTCCCCGTCTGACATATTGCAGGAAGGGTGACCGCGGCATGCGGGATCCCTGGGCATCGGAGAGAGGGGGGGGGGGGCTGTGTGCGGCTCTATGGGGCTGACGGAGAAGGAGGAGCTCACTGACTGACAATAGAGCGGCCCATCCAGGGCACCAGTCAGAGAGCACCCGGGCGGGGGAGGCCCCATAGCTGCCTCAGGGAGGGAGGAGGAGGGGAGAAGATGACCATCTGAGAAGTTCCACAACCGACTGCGCAGACTCCGGGCATGCGCAGTAGCAGGCTACGGAAATAGCCGAATGTAACAGCTGATCATCAGCTGTTAAGAGGAACAAATACCATAGCTGGAACAAGCTTGGCAGATCACCGGCATCCAGGGCGATGTGGATTTCAAGGAAAGTGGCCAGTCGGCCTCACGTCCTCGCTTTGCTCGGACGGCTCGCTCCGCTCGCTTAGCCTCCTGGCTCTTTTTTAAACATCCTCCAATCCACGGGGATGTTAAAGAATGAGCCTGGATGCTGGGTGAGATTCGGAGATTTCCGTCGGCAAGTTTGCGCCTGCGCAGTCCTTTTAAGGAACTTCCCCGTTAGGGGAACCTTAAGGACAAGTCACCGGTCCTGGCTGGGGAAAGATTGTGACCATATGGTTGGGATCCACCGAGAAGCCTGGACTGACAACTGTTAAACAAACAAACAAACCCATACTTCTCTTTTAAGGCTGAATTCATAGTTCAGTGTACATGCACTTATAAGGGAGCAATTCTATTGGCTGCCTGGTTCAGATAATATCATTTATAAATACTGTATCTTGAAATTGGTGACATTGGTCTGACAATGTAAGTGAATTGCGATATGTCTGTCTGCCAGGTGTACAGAGAGCCGTCGACCTGTGTGCAGCGCCTGGCAGTTGGAGTCAGGTTCTCAGCAGAAAGCTCAGGTAAATTACCTTTTCTTAGATATTTCCCTATTAAGTAAATGAAAAGTAATACATTTTAACGTTTTGTCTAGAAATTGCTCTGTCAATTTTTTTTTTAAAGGATCAATAATACTAGACGTTGAGAGACTCCTATCTTTGCTTTCCTGAACAGAGACAGTGGCTGAGGAATCTTCAGCATCTGACAGACTTCCGGGTGTAATGAATATTTAGTCTCACCTGTCAAGCCCTACACTAATGTGTTCTGTACAACCATAGCACAAGGAACACAGGGATCTCACACACCCAAAAGTGTGTAGAAAGCTGAAGATTCTTAAGCTGCTGTTGCTTTTTAAGAGAGTGGAGATAGGAATCAAGTATTATTTCAGGATGCTTTAATTAAAAAAAAAGAAGAGGAGGAGGAACCCCCACCATAGTTAATGTAGCAATAAATTGTGTAACTTCAGGCCAAAAATGTTTTATTTCTCTACACGTCCAGAATACATGTTTAAAGTCTGCATGTTCCTCTGAGCACCTCCAGCACTGAGAGGAAAGACCTGGGAACATTTTATTTAACCTATTAGGTGTTAGATATATTCTGTGTAATTTGAATTGGATTAATTTATCTCTATTGACTACCAATTGAAAGAAGAGATAATCCCACAAGTCTTCTCAGTCTTCATTATATATAACTGGAACATCCGCCTGCCATCTAGCCCATAGAGTCTCAATACCAACATAAACCAATGGCAGGAGAGTCTTGTATAGTTCTGAAAGTCTTTTAGTTAACATGTCATCGCATAACATATTTTCAATGTCTGAGGTGTACAGGTCAACTGGGGATGTGCCAAACTGGGCAGAATAGACATGGCTGAGCTGCAGGTACCCGAAGAACAAGGGATTGGGGAGGTTGTGATAGAGTAACTTTAAAACTAAACCCCAGGCAAAACTTGTTTTTATGGAAACTTGAAGGAATATGCCTTTCCTATTTAGGGCTAATGACAAGACGTCAGAGGTGAAGATTGTTGCGGTGGATCTACAGGCCATGGCTCCACTACCTGGAGTGATCCAAATTCAAGGAGATATTACTAAGGTACTGTCTGCTGTGAGGGACCAAATGCAATTTTCAGTTTTGATTGTGTGAAATGTCAGTGTTGCTTATAGCAAATAATCAGTAATCTATTTTACTCTAGCCTGAAAACATTAAATATGGGTGCTATGGGCAGGTCAGACTTTTTTATATAATAAGAGGCTTGTAATGTTTGTAGGAGGTGAAGCACTATCTGTGTCTAACAGAGCCATGAATGAAAAGTAGAAATAAGCCCTGTAATTATTAATAACTTTCACCAAGAGATGATAAAAAGAGGTATGTGTTCTTTAACTGCAATTTTGGTTTTCTGCTTTCAGGTTTCCACAGCTAATGAGATAATATGTCACTTCGAGGGGCAGCCAGCGGACCTTGTTGTGTGTGATGGGGCACCGGATGGTAATTAAGCACTTTTTTGCCCCAGCACCCCCTTACCATGGTCGTCACTTGACTTCTGCTCTGAGTTTGAAATTTCTCTATTCCCTCTTTCTGTAATCCTTTTTATTGGAGCACTCAGACCTGGGGACAGAAGGGTAGTGCTGGGAACCAATCGGGCTCTATAATTTTGCGTAGTGCAATCATTGAACATGCTGTTAGTAGAAGAGGACAGAGTGATTACTTAATTTCTATACTGCTTCCATTTTTATTTAATTTTTTTGTGCATTGACAGACCGGGGTGGGTCTTGGACCAATCTACTGCATAACTGCAATTAAATCTGCAGAGAGGTCAGGGATCTGGCTATGCTGTATGGCAGGGATACTTAAATAACAAGACTGGCCAAACAGCCAGTAAAACAATCAGTTGCATTTTAAGTGTTATTATTTTATTTCCTGGAGTGCAGCTTTATAGACAGGTTCACGTTTGTCCACTGAGTTTACACTATAAGGTTAGGGTAGGTCAACATTGCCAAAACTGCTCCTTACCCTTTTTCCAGAAACAAAATGAACTGCAACGCACAGTGCGCACCGCTACAGCCCAACTGCTTTGCCTTAGTTTGTAGAGGTTCCATTCAAAATTAATGGCACCGCAGTGCACCAATGCAAAAGTGTGGCCTCAATGGTGTAATTTTTTTGTTTTATTTTCCTATGCTGTATTATTGGCAGTCTGTCTACTTTTAAGCTATTTTTTTATTGCACTGGATGGTCATCAAATATATCTATTTTTACTTGAGAACAATATCCTAAAATGTTTTTTGAAGTAAAGGTAGGAAAACTAAAAGCGCTCCTTATAAATAGGCCTTACAGTGTCTGTCACATGACCCTTCCTGTCTGACATAGACGAGGGTTATGCGCCATGTTTCTAATGTAATCTCTGCCTTTTTGTCCTGTAGTTACTGGCCTACATGACATTGATGAATACATCCAAGCTCAGCTTCTGCTTGCGGTGAGTCGAAATCCACTTGTAGCTAAGGGAAAGTAACAGTAAATATTCTTATTTATAAATCAGTGTTATGTGCAGAATTGCAGAAAGACATTATAATACATTCCATTTCAGTCATTTTAATTTGATATAATTCTGGTTAATTCCACTGTACTGTGTACTGAACCTTATTTATCCACGTAATAGGTCCCCCTCATACTGCATAGATTAAATGCTTGTTTGGCAAGGGGAGAAAGAATAAAAGTACAAATTCTCTCCACATTACTCGTTTCCTTGGCCTTGCTTTTTTTCTGTGCATCCAATCCCCAAAGCCAATACACCTAGCTGCCCAGCTGGTTGCAGCTCTCTGCCTTTATCCGGTACAATGCAGAATCCGCAGTCCTACATTGAATGTAAATTTGCCCATCCACAGCCTGGGAGCAGAGGAGAGAACCGGCTTTTGGGGAAGTGAGAAATAACATAAGTAGTTGTACTAATTAAAATAAAAATTGTCTCTGTGCAGCCTATCCCTAAGTGCCACAAAGCAGCTAGCACCAACATGTGTTTCACAAATGTATACAATAAAGAATCAATAGAAATTGTGCAGACTTAACAAATACAATAGAAAATATAAATGAAAACATAATTGTGCAGCATGAAATAGATGCAAATTCACTGTGTTTCACATGCATATCAAATTCCACCTTCACCCCAATTTTTTTTTTTTAATACAGTACACATCATTTAATCCATGGCGTTGGGCCCTCCACAGCAGCCCAGAGTGGGGATTACAGCAGTCATATTGGTCCTTATTGCAGACCATCTTCTAATAATTGAATAAGCACAAATGGGGCTCATGTATGAGTATCTGAAAGAATTCCTATCTGATACATGACACATAATGATGTTAAAGTATTTATTTTTCTTGTTCAATATTTTTCTCTTAAGAATTGTAGGCATGCTACAGGTTTGTCTTATGCAGCAAGAATGTATTTTTCATAGTATCTCTTTTAACACAGGCTCTGAACATCACCACTCATGTCCTAAGGAAAGGGGGGACTTTTGTTGCTAAGGTGGGTACTATGATGGAGAATTTACTTTTGTTGCCTTTGCAGAGTTAAATATTAATCATAAGCTGTCTGAGTAGTAACATGGGTCTTATGTTTTAAGATATTTCGGGGGAAAGATGTCACCTTACTGTACTCCCAGTTGAAGATCTTCTTTCGAGATGTGACCTGCGCCAAACCCAGAAGTAGTCGAAACTCCAGCATTGGTAGATTGCATTTGTAGTTTTGGTTTGGGAACAAAGACTGTGTGTTTAAATAATTGGCAAACTAGATGATGGTTTCAAGGGCACCTGTGAGAATGGCTAGTACCTGCTACTTCCTGACTCCCAGAAGTGCCACTCCTAGAGCAGAGCCCCAATCTGCTACATTGGGCACAGTGCTATACCTCACCAGAACTAGCACAGCTTCTCAGGAGTTAGGCAATTCAGCTTTCAGGGCTTAGTTGGAGCCAAAATTGTTAATCATGTAATTTGTATTAAAAGAATACTTGGTGATCTGGCAATGCTGGTCTTTGTCCAGCCATTTGTTGTTGTAGGGTGACAATGCTGTGTCCCAATGTGTTGTCACACAGGCTTCTAATGGAGACCGCAAAGTGCTGTTTCAACACAAATCACAAAAGCATGGTCCACTTTTAAAAAACAGGTCCTGAAAAATGGAGTGCATGTAGACAGAAAGTGACTGCAAAGAGGCTGCAAAATCTAGTGGGATGACAAAGCGATGGAAAAAAAGTATATTATTAGGAACAAATGTCATTCAGTTAGGGTTTACATCTACTTGAAATAAAAGTTTCCTACACTGCTCATGGCCTCTTGTTGAGCTATTTGAGCTGATTTCCCAGCTGTACACAATTACTGTGCCCATTATGAGGGGTTTCCACCTTCTCTGCTGGAAGTTTGATTTAGGCCTCGTTCTCGCTATACATACAAAAAAATGCAAATTTTACTTAGAGACATGAGTTCACATTCGTTTTTATGAGCATTTTAGTGAGTTTTGTACACGGTGCAGATTCCGTTGCAGAAAAAATCTGCACATGATATTAGTGGTGTCTTTGTTGTGCCCTTACACAATGCGTACAGAAAAACTGGTGTCTCTGCAACATGTAAACAAAGCCTTACTCTAGGTTATAGGGAATGTAACGGGGAGGTTGAACACTCAGGCTGGGTTCACACTAGTGCAAATTGGATGTGGGTTTCTTCGCATTACAGGAGATTGTGACCGACTCTTAATGGAGCATCATCACACATCTCCGTTGCGGCTGCAGAGCGAATTGTACAGGAGTCCTGTGCGTCTTTGGCTCCATTTTGGGTCCAAATTTAGACAAAAATTTGGGCCTCATTCGTACCTAAAATAGAGAACAGGGATGGACAGGACCCCTGCTGTAAGCTGCATGCGATCTTAGTGTGAAACCAGCCTCAGAGGTTGGCTAGAACTCCCAAGTGGACAGCAACAGAGTTAGAAGTAATTGCATGGTGATCTTTCTGTTGGCGTAGCCAGAACATCTAATGCCGCGTACACATGATCGAAAATTCCGACAAGAAAAACTTGTTTTTTTTTCCGACTGAATTTTGGCTCAAACTTGTGTTGCATACACACGGTCACACAAAATTACGACCGTCAATAACGCGGTGACGTACAACACTACAACGAGTGGAGAAAAATTAAGTTCGATGATTCCGAGCATGTGTGTTTTTTTTTGCACGTCGGAATTGCATACAGACGTTTGGACAAAAACGTTTCCCGTTGGAAAATTTGAGAACCAGCTCTCAATTTTTTGCTGTCGGAAATTCCGACAGAAAAAGTCCGATGGGGCCTACACACAGTCGGAATTTCCGACCAAAAGCTCACATCGAACTTTTCTTGTCGGAAATTCCGATCGTGTGTGCGCGGCATAAGACGCCAGGTGCTAACTAAGCTATCCAGGCTCCGTCAACTAAAATAAAATTTTTGAATGGACTAAACCTTTAACATTTTCTCTTCATGACTTATTTTGTTGGCATTTTGTTTTTCCTTAAACAGAAGCGTTTGTAGTGTGCCAAGGTTACAGCCCACCAGATGGCTACATACCCAATATGTCCAATCCCCTTCTGGACCACTGCTATGGTGAGTGCAGCTTATACAGGTCCTAAACCTGGATGCTAAAGCAGTATGGGTGCCAGACCCAAAGTTGAATATTTATTCCTAAAATGGAACTGAATATTAGTTCAACAAAGGGGATCAGTTTCAACTAAGCTGTATTTTGATTTCTGGTCTTTTCTTTTATTAGATGTCGATTTTAACCAGCTAGAAGGTCCCAACCGTGTTATTGTGCCTTTCTTGGCCTGTGGAGACCTGAGTGCCTATGACTCTGATATGACTTACCCTCTTCAGGTAAATGACTGCAGTAAATTGACATTCTGGACAAAGTAACAGGTTCATTTTATGAATCTATGAAATTATAAGCAACTTCCTCCATGCAGTCTAAAGTTTCTTTTGACTTACTGCCAAGTCTGGCTGCGAATGTATACAGTCCACCTACTGTCAGGTGGCGGCAGCCCAGACACCATTAAAAAAAAAAAAGTATACCCCCGCGCTACCACTAATCAGTATATTATTATGTGTAGGTTAACAAATTAAAGTGATAGCTGCTGCAAGCGCCTAATAGTGTTCCCACAACTATATAGTGCATAGACTCAGAAAAAATTATGCTGGGCTGCTAATATGCATACAAAATAATAAAGTGCACAAAAATAAAAATACTACATAAGACCAATAATATTTGGTTGAGATATATATATACCATATTTATCGGCGTATAACATGCACAGGTGTATAACACGCACCCTAACTTTAAAAGGGAAGTTTCAGGGGAAAAAAATGTCCACAGCCCCCTGCGTATAACACGCAGGCACTGTTTACCCTCTATTTTCAGGGTAAAAAAGTGAGTGTTATACGCCAATAAATAAAGTATATACCCAATGTTTCAACTTAATAGTTTCACTTAAAAATAATGTGCAACATCAACTGGTTATAAATACTAGATACTACTTAATAAAACGTTCATAATAATGTTAATCAAATCTCTTGTGTCTTTGTTCTTTGTGATAAATCTGCCCAACACCTATACCTATGTGCAAATTTCCTTCTGTGCCAATATTTGCACATAGGTGTTGGGCAGATTTATCACAAAGAACAAAGACACAAGGGACTGATTTTATTAATATTTTTTATTAACTTTTTTCTAAGTA
This sequence comes from Rana temporaria, assembly GCF_905171775.1. Taxonomy (NCBI): domain Eukaryota; kingdom Metazoa; phylum Chordata; class Amphibia; order Anura; family Ranidae; genus Rana; species Rana temporaria. The sequence continues at coordinate 117,314,633 of NC_053497.1, forward strand.
TTTCTAACCATAGTTTATCTTGCACATTATTATTGAGCCCCGACACCAGCTGCTGCATTGTGGGACAGCAGAGTAAGTGTCAAGCGCTCCCCCACCCAGAAGTACTCATTATAGAGCAGCAGTGAGTTGGAGAAGCAGGGGAGTGAGTGATTGAGAAACTTATATAGCGCAACACATGCAAACTGAATCGCCTCTGGGCGCTGTATCCATTCCGCGAGTGAAACCATTTTGACCTCAGAAGAGGTGGGTTTTAATCCTTCTCCTGAAGGCCAAGTGGTCCAGCTCCAATCAAGTGGTGGTTGGAAGAGCATTCTACAGTCGAGGTCCCTGGACTGCAAACCTTCGATCTCCTTTGGACTTGTATCTGGACAAGGTTTTGATTGGTGGATCGCAGAATACAATTGGGGTTGTGGGCTTTTATTTTTTCGCATAGATATTGGGGGGCGTTTCCATGAATGCACTTATGCATTAGGCAGAGTGCCTTGAAAGTGATTCTGTCTTTTACTGGCAGCCAATGAAGGGATCTCAGCGAAGGTGAGATTGATTCCCATGTTTTTTTGCCGGTCACTAATCGGGCGGCCGTATTTTGAACGACTTGCAGCCGAGCGATTTGGTATTTGGGGAGTTCGAGATGGAGGGCATTTGCATAGTCCAGTCTGGAATTGATAATTGTTCCTACCACGACTGTAACGTCTTTTTTCGGAATAAAGGGCGTGAGTCTACATAGTAGGCACAGCAGTTGGTGCGATCCGCTGACTACTGACCCTATTTGTGCATCCATTGTCATGTTGGTGTCAAAAATGACTCAGAGACTTTTGACTTTGGTGCTAGGGGCGATAGTTTTTCCCAGAATGGGCGGGGGTGTCCATGTTGTTGCGGGATGATTTTTCCGGTTGGCGTGAAACAAGAGAAGTTCTGTTTTTGAACCGTTGAGTTTAAGATAACTCTTTGCCATCCAGTTTTCTATTAAAGAAAGGCAATTCTCTAGTCCAAGAGAATGGTCCTTTTTTTTGAAGGTACCTGCTGCTTTTGCTCAGTTCAGTAACATGAATCTGTTTCCTATTCAGTATGGGCAGACTGCTAGTGCACCTTAACCTGAACAGCAGGATACACTAGTCTCTAAATCCCTATATCTGTGAATATCCATATTTTAGGAATAGCTCTAAATTGGTTACAGGATTTGTACACCATCAAGAAAACTTGATGGAAAAACTTGTGCCTGAAAAAATAACAGGCAAATGAGGACTTTTATAGGCATAAGGACAGATAAGGGAAACATTTATACGGCTATAAGCTTGATTGTGTTTATTCCATTTTTGGTAGTTGGACACGGGTAAAGAATACTGCTACATGCCCCCAAACCAACCCCCAATTCAACCACCCTACCAAGAGGCATGCTTCTTAAAAAAGAACAATCTACTTGCAAAGGAACGACCACCATCTCCACTGAATCAGCCCACCATGGCAACTGCTAAAGGGGAAGAAGATAATACCATCTGCGAAGGTGGGGCCATCCACAAACTCAATATCTCCTCCTGATAAGATGACGGTCGTCCAGGATTTTAGGTTTTATTGCTGTATCTTTTACACAGAGAAATCATTTTTTATTTATTAAAATTTTAAATGTATAAAATAAAACTTTTAATTGTGTTGGCGTGTAGGAAAGCGTTGACCCCCTAATAGAGGAAGGTCAAAAAGCATAGCAACCAGGATATGTCCATGGCAACCAACTACAGAATTTAACAAAGATTGGGTAGTGCTGTCATGAAAAATCAACAAAGATTGGGGATTGCTGCTGTGACAGAGAAATTTGGTAAAGCCCAATTCCAGCCAGAACTTTTTTTTTTTCTTCAGATTTTGGATATACAGGGGATATTTACCCTCCAGGTGATGGGTGTCAGGGCTCATTCACACAACCCCCATTGTTCAACACAGTCCCAACACAAGAACAAGTCAAATCCCATTGTCTTCAGTAGTGTCAGTTTACAACAATGCCCTGTGTTGGTGTCTACTGGACAAAAATAGATAGTTGCATTGTATTGCAAAATGTTGCATTTATTTGCAGTGCATTGTAACATGCTCAAGGTGCAGTGGGTTAAAAAAAGAAAGGTATTTTGGTTATTGCCGTAAAAAGAAAACACACACCTCTAATGAAATGCAGCATATTTGAATGGACCCTCAGTCAAACAGGATATGATGGGGTCTTTTCTTTCCACAATCACAAAATGTAAAATTACGGTTCTAGCCTTTCAATATTCTATGAAACATAGATGGGTGGACTTTGTCACTCTAGGTTAGGACTACAAACATGTCTTCTTCTCCATCTCCATTACATAGGGGTTGGAGGAATGGTGATATTTCGAATAGCTGCTGCCTGGAGGGCAGCATCTTCAGCAGTGGGTTCTATTCCTGACCATTTATACCACCCTCTGAGTGTTCAGTGTTTAAAACGAATGAAAGCCCACATTATACTTAAGATAAAAGAGAAAAAAAAAATAGCACATGGGCTGTACTTACTTTTAATGAAAAGTGTTCCCTGTGCTGGTGTTAGGTTGTCCTAATTGTAATCTGAAGTCTTCTGCCCCCTTCTTACCCCCAAAATCATAATCTTTCAGTGCTGTACCAGTCACAGGCATTTGTTGAGAGTGCGGACTATGCCCTCCTTTCTTGTCTTCCTCCATTTATAGAAGTAGTTTTATCGCTTCTATGAATGGAAGATTGGATGGGTGGATGAATAAAAGGTCCATGTCCTCCAGCACTTTCATTCATGGAAGCTATAGTACAGCTTCTATAAATGGAGGATAGGGGCAGAAAGCGATTCGATTTCCCGTCTAAAAGTTTATTGACTGAATTTCTCGCTTCCTGTTCCTCCTCAGTAAGCTTGTCCCCATCATCCAAGCTGTTCTGGCTGGGGGTTAGTCAGCGTGCTCGCCCCCTCTTTTGGGAGGGCATCCCTCCGGGGAGACGCTGTGAACGTTCAGAGATGTAGTCCCAATGGAGGGGGTGAGCACACTGACAAACCCCCAGCCAGAACGGCTCGGAAGATAGGGGCAAGCTTACTGAGGAGGAACAGGAAGTGAGAAATTCAGGCAAAGAAAAAAAACATTTAGAAGGGAAATCAAAGGAAAAGGTAAGTGAACCAACAATGCACTAGCTTAAAGGAACCTATTTAGAAAATAATAAACAAACCTTTACAACCCCCTTTAAAAAAAAAAAAAAATCAGCAGGTGTGCAGACCTGAGAACTCGGCATACTGGTCCCACAACTGGAGACCCTGAGAAATATAAGAAGCTGTTATGTAGATTAATGGATATTTACAATGGGTTATAGGTTGCACTGAGTAAATACAGCTGGATAAAACTGTGGGGGTTATTTACGAAGGGCAAATCCACTTTGCACTACAAGTGCAAAGTGCACTTGAAATTGCACTGGAAGTGCAGGCGCTGTAAATCTGAGGGGAAGATCTGAAACGAGGGAAAGATCTGCTGATTTTATCATCCAATCATGCACAAGCTAAAATTCTGTTTTTTATTTTCCTTGCATGTCCCCCCTCGGATCTACAGCGACTGCACTTCCAAGTGCACATTCAGTGCAGTTTGCACTTGTAGTGCAAAGTGGATTTGCCTTTCGTAAATAACCTCATGTGTCTATATTCATTTCAGGTTGCAAAGCGACAAAATTTGTTTATTTTAAAGGGGGTGATTATTTTCTACACCCACTGTATATAAAAGAATAAAAATGTAACTTCAAGTAGACTGACCCTTTAACGCCTGCACTACCAAATGTCCACTGTTAAAAAAAATGTCACATCACTAACATAGGTAGTGCCAGGGTGGACCAATTGAAGCAGAATCTTTTAGGGTTACTGCACTTCGCACGTTACACTTTGTCCTATGATAGCAAATCTGTAACAAGCTAAGCATGTGATGATAAAAAAAAATAAAAAATCCGTAAGCAGTGGTCACCATCAGTAAAAATCACAATGATCGGTAGATCCAGACATTTAGGCTGCTAAAGTTATACTGTATGTAGCCTCCCATTTTCCTGTAAATGATGAGACTAATCTCAACACAGGTCCTCCCTTTAGGTCAGCTTAATTTTTTTTTTTTGTGGGGGGAAAAGATTTACATATGTAGTTCCACTGAATGTACTTTCTACTTGTATATATATTTTTTTCTCACATGCTTATCTTGAATATACTTTAAAGTAAAACTATAAGCAAACTTTTTTTCATTTTGGATAAAGTAAGAGGGCTATAAAAATGTATCCTACATAAATATACGGACTATTGAATACTTACCTTTCCGTAATTTTCCTTTCCTGGTGCCTGACCATGGCAGCATACATATGGTTGGTAACCCCGCCCCCAACCAACCCACAGGACCAATTATAACTCTTTAAAAGAGTGTCAGCCTCCCCCATACACCATTCTTGTAACTAGACTCAAACATTTAAGGATTATGGCAAGGGATGCTGCCATGGTCAGGCACCAGGAAAGGTAAATTACGGAAAGGTAAGTATTCAATTTTCTGTTTTCCTGGTGCCTTCCATGGCAGCATACGTATGGTTAATAACTAGCTTACAGGGAGGGTAGCTGCCAAAATATTTTTTACTTTCGACTAGATCAGACAGCTCATGAAGCCACTCTGTTTCTCTATTTTTTTTTTTATGTCGTGGGGAGCAAGTACAACCATGATTAGACCATAGTAGCTCATGAATGAGGTAAAAGACGACCATATTTGTCGCCTGACAGAGAGTTTCTGGGAAAAAAAGCGCTACAGTTGCCCAGGAAAAAGCCATTCACGGTGTAGAGTGAATACTTATTGATTTTTGGAACCGGAGGACCACTAGCTTGATATGTCCACCAAATGAGATAACTGATCCAACTTGTCAAAGTTGCCCTTCGTGTTTATATATTTCTATATCGTTTAGGGATCCAAGAGGAAGCCTGATGATCTCACGATAAGTCTTGTGTCAGACTACTGCAATGTCAGAGTTCTTGGCATATCCAGCTTGTGTAATTTCAGGGGTGCTGAATATTTCCCTAAAAGCTGGAAGCACCCATTCCTGGTCAAGGTGGTTTGTAGAAGGAATTCTAGACACAAACTGCTGAAATTTATCGGAGGAGCACCCTGCTTGGAAGAACGTGATACCAGAGTCCATCTCCCTTAGGGTCTGGGTACCTGAGACTCTTCAGTCAGCGATGACGGTGACTAAAAAAAAAAAGGAATTTGCTTTGAAAGCAATGTCTTCTAGAGAGCAATCTTGTGCTTATGCGAGAGGTGGAGCCGTAGCTGCACCGAATATTTTTTTTTTTTTTGGATGTAGTGATTCACCCGGAGATCTTAAACTAAGAGAGCGTTTTTTTCTTAAAAACAGTTATCGGTGGATTTCAAACCCATCTGATGACTGGCAAGGCTAAAAAAGTCTGAGACCTGAACCTTCAGGGAGCTAAGTCCCCAAGTTAAATCTAATCGGGATGCACAGAACTGAGACAGCTAGTTTCAGCAAATTTAAAAACCTTCTACCAAATCCTGCCGTAGGTACTAATGGTGGAAGTTTTATCGGTTTGAAGCAACCTTTGTAAGACTCCATGGGAGCAATCTAATTATACTAGGGGGCATATTCTTAAAGATCTGAGGCGGCGGAACGTATGTCCTTTACGTTACGCCGCCGCAAGTTTAAGTGGCAAGTGCCTGATTCCCAAACCACTTACCTGTAAACTTGCGGCGTGTAAAGTCCACCCGCGCAAGCCCTCCTAATTCAAATGATCCTGGTAGGGGGCGTGGATCATTTAAATTAGGCGCGCTCCCACGCCGATCGTAATGCGCATGCTCCGTCGGGTAAATTACCCGACGTGCATTGCGCTAAATGACGTCTCACGGACATCATTTGTTTTGACTGTAACGTAAATGGCGTCCAGCGCCATTCACGGACGACTTACGCAAACGACGTTAAATTTTCAAATTTCTACGCGGGATCGACGGCCATACTTAACATTGAGTACGCCACCTAGGGGGCATGTTTATCTTTACGCCGCGTATCGCTTACGGAAACGACGTTAAAACACTACGGCGGGCAAGCGTACGTTAGAGAATCGGCGTGACTAGTCATTTGCATATTCTTACGCTGACCGCCACCTAGCGGTCAGCGTAAATATTGCAGCCTAAGATACAACGGCGCAGGCCGTCGTATCTTAGGCATGTTTAAGTGTATCTCAGTTTGAGAATACACTTAAACATAGAATCGGACTTACGTCGGCGTATCTGCTGATACGCCGGCGTAAATTATTTGAGAATATGGCCCTAGATTTCTTTGCCTAACCTCCTGACGCTCAACTCCAGGATCTCTGGAAGTGGATGGAAGAGGTCTTCCCAGGACCTACGTTTATGCGTGCTGAAAGGATTGCCAAAGGACAATTTGGACAGTATAGAGAACCGAGGCCTTCTTGACCAATAAGGAACTACTGCTCAGATGGATACTTGTCTTTCTGTTAGGTGACAGTGCCCAGCTGGACAAGGGGCACCAAACCCCGCGGATCCCTAGACTGGAATACCTTGTGACGAAGCGAGGTGCCTTGATATTTGAATTGAAATTCTGAGGACTACCTCATTGGGGGTAGACCCATTGGAGGGACTACTTGTAAAAAGGACCAATTGCTGGTACTGGCAAATTTCCTTGAAGAGTGATCTGCCAGGTAATTCTGGAGAATTGGACTATAAAAGGCTCTGAAGCTGGAGCAGCCCCTTCTGCCTCTGAGTATTATCGGAGTTAACTCCTTGGACGATGACCTGTTATGTGTCCTTTTCTTGGCTCTGTATACAGGTTAAGGCTGGCTTGTTGACCAATTGTAGCTGCATATGCCTATATATGCCTATATATCAGAGAAGATGCCTAGACGAGACATTGCTATGTAAGCTGCACCTGACTGCAGAATGTTAGAAAATTTTAGCTCTGCGTATTGAACTGTCACTTGTCCTGGAACAACCAACTTTCCCAAGTGGACACCTCAATCTTGTCCTCTGATGCAAGAGTGAATCAAAAAGGTGCAACCAAGCTTGTAGTGACTCCACGGGTTGTGAGGGTTCGTCTTTCATCATAATCAGAGACTTCTGAGATAAGAATTTCCTTTCTTTCTTATAAAGAGAAAGTCTCCTGCTGAAAAATGCAGAGATGCTACCGTGCCCACTGCACTATTGAAATGTAGGAGGAGAATAACCCCAGGAGATTCGGACATTCTTTGCTGACTTGATTCTGCTTGTCACCGTATTTAGGCCATGATTAGAGGGATTTTCTCCATAGAGGGAGACGTCACCCCCTTAGGGGTACTGAAAAAGGCTCTGAGAAAAACCTTTTTCCGCGCTGGCAAAACTGACCCCCTTTTCTTTTTCTTCATTTGGGGGGTAGTTAACTGACCAACCGTAAAGTTAAAGTGTACACCATCTTCTATAGGTGAGTTTGGGATGCTTCGTTGTGATGGGGCGGGAATGGTGTACCGCCTTGCTAGCGTAGGATATGTAGCCTCTTCTCCTGAAGAGAGCCACTATTGCCACTAGCCCCTTTGTAAAGGTTCTGGAGCTGATGATGTGCCAAAAAGTAGGCTGTGGATGAGGGTCCCCAATTTTTTGGGGACGTGTAGGAAAATGATGAGTAGGTAGGTGTTATTGAGGTCAACAAAGACCCACCTAATCCTCTGGTCGAACTTGTAGGATTACCGTATTTAGGAATTACATCTTGCAATGTTGCAACCTGATGGATATGCATTGACTTAGGCCCCATACACACGAGAGGATTTATCCGCAGATACCGTCCAGCGGACCGTATCCGCGGATAAATCCTCTCAAGGATTTCAGAAGATTTCTATGCGATGGCGTGTACACACCATCGCATTGAAATCCGCGCTGAAATCCTCTGGCGATGACGTGTCGCGCCGTCGCCGCTATTATGACGCGGCGACGGGCGCGACGCTGTCATATAAGGAATTCCACGCATGCGTCAAATCATTACGACGCGTGCGGGGAATCCCTTTGGACGGATGGATCCGGTAAGTCTGTACAGACGAGCGGATCCATCCGTTGGAATGGATTCCAGCAGATGGATTTGTTGTGCATGTCAGCAAATATCCGATCTGCTGGAATCCATCCCAGAGGAGATTTCTCCGCGGAAACAGATCCGCTGGCGTGTACACACCATAGGATCTATCCGCAGAAACCCATTTGCTGGGATTTATCTGCGGATGGATTCTATCGTGTGTATGGGGCCTAAGATCCGAAATCGACTGCACTCAACTCCGATTCAGCTACCTGATTACTTTAAAAGGGTACTCTAAGAGATCAGTGAACAAAACCCTTTTGATTCTGGAGCCGTTGATACTTTCTTTGATGTCTCAACTCTTGTATAAATCAGACAAGAAATTCCTGTCTTTCCTGTAGATTTTGGTGAGTAGAAGCAAAGCATAGGATGAGCTGTGCTTGAATCTCCTGGTGTGGCTGCGGACGATTATAGAAGTGATTCAATGAACTTCCTAGGATCCTCACCTAGACTAGAGTGAAAGCCCCGCTATAGGTACCACCCAGTAGATGGGCCCTTTCCTGAAATTTTTTGGGTGGGCGAGGCGCTAAAGGGACTAACTTTCAGGAGAAGTAGATGTACCCTTCTGTTTCCCTGCGTTTAAGAGGGCAAATTTGAAGTCCCCTGGCTTCTTGTACATTCCCTGGTGATTACTGCGTAATAACTCACTGTATCAGGCATAAAGCCTGAAGTAAATTTCAGTTCTCTCAGGGTGTTGACAACTTCGTCTGACTCGATGCCCTCTTTCCGGGCTGAATTTATTAGACCATGTTTTTGCTGTATCGGAAACAAAGTCAGGGCAGCTGCCAGAATACATAACTCATTATCCGCTTGACCACACTTTTGCCAACCTCAATCTTGATCCAGTAAACTTCTGAATGAAGCTGCCTTTCTGAGGGCAGTGTCGTATCCCCTGCTACCTTATTGGTAGAAATGTCCACAGATGGAGAGGAAACAAAACAGCTGCCACTATGCCAGCTAGAGGATATAACTCATGAGATTGGTTATAGGTGACCGGTCCCCCTTTTTTTTTTTTTTACCTTTCGCTTTACTGCGGCTATATGCCTTAAACGCCAAAATCCAAATAAAGAAGAATATCGTTCTTCCATTGCGCCGTTGACTTCTCACGAATCGATATGCAGCCTGTTGGCTGAGCCGGGATTTTCATGGGAACTTTGCCTGATGAAGGAGAAATTGATCTTGAAATGAAGTTAAGCCATGCCCTTATTAATCTTTTAATAGTATCTAGGGGTTCCTGGCCACTTTTTCTGGCTGTTTACAAAGAGCAAGTACTGCATACCCCTTTTTATTTTTTTTGGAAGAGGTTTCCATCCACGGACCCAGCAGGGTTTTGGGCAGGCGCACAATGCGAAGAGGGAGGTCTTTTCTGCCGAATGCAGGGAGAGTCTGCAGCTATGGGTTGCACATCTTCCAACTTGCACATCTCCATCATTAATGATGGAGATTTTTTTTTTTTTTTAACATCTCCATCATTGATTGATGGTGAGGGCTGAAAAAAAAAGAAAGACAGGAGACTCTGTCTTTTCCCCATACAGGGTGCCCGAATGCTCTTTTTACTTAAACTTACCTGGTAGTTGCAGCCACCTACCTAATGGAATGTTGAGGATCTTTTTTTTTTTTAAACAGAAAAGAAAGACATATATATATATACACTCTCTCTCTGAGTACATACACACAAAAAAATATATGTTATTACTCCAGTGTATATGCATAGATTTCTCATTCATCAAGAGGATCAAAAAAAGTTTTATTTTTTATATACACATATATAGACATGCATACACATACATACAAATATACACATATTTATATACATATACACACACATGCATTCACGTTCCCATCTATATATATATATTTATGGTCGTTACCCTCTGACCGAGAGAGATGTGGATCACATAAACACGCAACAAGACTTACAACATAAATAGACCTGAAGTGGGCCTTGGTGGTCTGGTCAGTATGCCAAGAAAAGGGGGCATACCCAAGGTAAGTAATGGGTAGTTAATTGAAGAAGGATATGCTGAGAAGTGCCCTGAAAAAGTGAAGGGCGGGAGGGTGTCGAATGCGATTGAATGCGCAGACTCACGGACATGAGGTGAGCTGGGAAGAGTCGGCCCAGTGACGTGTAGTACCGCACACTGAACCGACAAAGAGCATGTGTGAGTGGGCTGCTTAAATACCCTCCGGGCTCCTCCCATAAACTCAGGCCACCATATTGGCCTTCTTATATATATATATATTTTTTTTTTAATTATATATATATATATATATATATATATATATATATATTTATTTATTTATTTTTTTAACTCAAAAGGCAAAATGGGAATACACACATCCCCCTACATATACTTGCACATACTGAATTAATAGAAAATCATCAGAATATACTTTGATATAAGCTAACTCCTTCCCTTTGATATAGATATATACATATAATACACAAATCCAGCCTGCTTCTAATATTTTTGGACTGGCTCCCTAAGAGAATACATGCATCATACAAGGTGAAATAGAATGTTCCCCTTAAGAGGTGCTCCCTAAATGAGAGCTGCTGCCATAATGAAGGCACCCAGTTCCTACAGACGGACTTCCAGGGTGCACTAAGATGGCCGCCGACGGCATCGAGACGTTACTGCGCATACGCCGAAGACGTCACGCCCTTGTGACACGGCCCTGCCCCCGGAGGGGATAAGCCAATCCCGGAGGCTGCGCGAGAAGTGCCGCAGATACCAGTCAGCATGGGAAGACATACACCTACTCAGTGGGACCAGCCCGTGGGTGAGTACGGCTCCACACGCGTGTCATGGAAAATAGCAACCTCGCTAGTGGGGAGCGGAGCCTGGAGAAATGCAAAGAGGGGATAGTGAGCCCCTACCATGTCTTTTGGTATACATAATACAACCCATACCTGCAGTGTTCCTCCATTGACAGCAATAAGTAGGCATAACAATACAAGCTAGCATTAATTAATTAATTAATTAATTAGCGTCAGCAGCTTGCAAACTCCCAGGTTGAATATGGCTTTGGGAGGCAGTGTTTTACCTTGGAGCAGTCTTCTCAGTCAAAAGGATAGAGGAAATACCTGAACTCCAGACCCAAAAAAAGATCCACAGAAAAATGGGTTCCCAAACTTTTGGGCGCCTTTAGCAGCCTAAGATATGGGACTCCATATACAGGAGAGCATGAACCTGCAATGGTTGGGCCGACATAGTGGCCTAGTAGGGGCTGATCCAGGTAATCCATGATCCTGCAGGTTTGAGGACAGAAGAAAGAATGGTGTATGGGGGGAGGCTGACACTCTTTTAAAGAGTTATAATTGGTCCTGTGGGTTGGTTGGGGGCGGGGTTACCAACCATATGTATGCTGCCATGGAAGGCACCAGGAAAACATATTACAACAAACCCCAGTCAGATAATTTTTTTGCCATCTGTGTCCCATTTAGGAGACTTCACTTCCTGTCCCACAGCCAAACAGGAAGTGAGGGGAAATCCCCACAAACTAAGAGAACTACAGTAAAACCTTGGTTTGAGAGCATTTTGCAAGACAAGAATTTTTTTCTAAATACATTTTCACATGAATATCTTGATATAAGAGTAGTGTCATGTCGCAACTGAGTAAAAAAGAGAAGAGAGGCGCCTTTAAGTGTAGCAATATGGTTTCCATTTAATGAAGGTGCAACATACTGCTACATTTAGAGGCGCCTCGCTTCTCTTTTATACTCTGTAGCTCCTGCTGGATTTTGCTTCTAATCCCCTTGTGGATGGACATTTTTTGGTTACATAACCTGGACACATTGCTATAATCTTTTCATATGGACTATAAACTGGAGGGCCAATGAATAAATGGTTGTGGAATTAATCATTTGATTTTCCATTATTTCTTCTGGAGAAATTCGCTTTGATATACAAGTGCTTTGGATTACAAGCATGTTTCTGGAACTAATTATGCTCACAGTCCAAGGTTTTACTGTAGTGTCCCCATTTGTAGTTTCTATTCATTTTTTGGGGGGAAAAAACGAATTTGGGATTTTCTTTTATTTTTCTTTCACTTTCAACGATACTGGTAAACAGGATTAATCAAGAGGGTAAATCTCCTTAAAACCCCTGTCTGTTTTTTTTTGCTATCTGTGCCCCACAGATAGCAAAAAAAACAGACAGGGGTTTTAATCTCTCTCGACTCTATCAACAGTTTCAAAAAAGTTTTGCCTTCAATTATATCTACTTTAAATCTGAAACATTTTCAACCAAAAAACATTGAGCGCCTACACCACTGTGGCATCATCAATGTAATTAATCTGTGCCTGTACTTGAAGCCTATTTTTGGGTGCCTTTGCGCCGTCAGACACATCACGTGCCTGTGGCAGGTTCATGTTTCCCAGCTCCAGTCCACTGCTCCGTGCCCGTGACATGACTCTGCTGTTGCGCATGGGAACGGTCACATTCTCCTGGAGGAAGTCATACTTGTCAAGTGGAGCATGTTCGATGTGGCATAAAGTCTCATCTCCTTCACTCATGTAAGCAGCGTTGATGCGAACACCTTCGTCCTCAGGCAGGCTGTACAGATCAGCCAAGGTGGTCTGGGAAGATTTGTTTTGCACCATTTCCTGGGCCAGTGATTCTGGACACGGCTCCACCCGGCAAAAACAATAGCGGGCAAACAAGCTGATGAAAAACATCTCTAATGTGATTGAGTAATTGTAGATGGCTGTGGAGATAGTAAAAATACAGGTCATAGCTAGTAAGCATGTCTCATTATTATAGCTACTAACTGCTAGATGTACAGCCAAATGACATATTTGAGAACTGTTACTTAGGATGGCCATGCATTATATAATTTTCTTTAGCTTTACCTTCAACTATGTAGTGCAAGGGCCTTCTTAATTGAATACAATTGAAAGTGTTGTTTAGTTTTGACCTCATATTATATGTTTTTTGGTAAATCTAAAGGAAAATTATATAAGAAAGTTGAACATGTATGGCCAGACTGTCCACCTTTTCCTGAGATTTACACAGCTAGGTTAGTGACCTGAATTTTCTCAACTACGGGTAAGCAATCCAGCTTGGTCACCCTACCACTAGGCTGGAGCCCTTTTTTCTGGGTTACACAGCATTCTAATTAGCATAATGAGTTTTACTGTGAAGCACAACTGCATTCTTAGGCTTTGCTTACTTTGCCTAAGTCTGACTCCTAAAACTTGGGATTCAGAGTCAAAAGCCACTGAAACTCTGGCAACAGCTTGACCTAATTCACCAAGTTAAAAGCCAAGTTCCACTTTTCCAGAAAATAACCTATATAGCCAAGTAGGCCACAGTAGATATTAAAGTGGTTATAACCCTAAAAAAGATCCTGTTCATTATAGCAGGTTAGACAGTGCTTGTGCTGTCTAACCTTTTCATCTCTAAACTGTAAAAAAAAAAAAACTGGGTGATCCTGCCTGTTCCTGTGTCCCCTTTAATGTGCTGACCACAGTAATCATGGCTGCTGATCCATGATTGCCATGGTCTGTTTACGTTCCTCTGTCATCCTACTGCTCTCCTCTCCCCCTCCCTCCCTGCCTGTCAGCACCTGTGTGTGTGAGTCTCCGCTCCTGCTTATTCTTGATCCAGCGCCGAGGCCATCTTCTGAAGCTTTTCTCTCCTCTTCCTGGGCTTACTAGAGGCTCTGATGGCAGTGGGATCCATTGTCTTCCACTGCAGTCAGATAAAACCAGTGAGGAGAGAGCAGGGCCAAACCATGCTGTGTGTCAATGACACACACAGCCTCGCTCGGGAACATACTTTCAGGAGTGTCCCCATAGCAAGCAGGTTGCTATGGGGGCACTCACAGAAGAGGGGAGCAGGAGTGCTGGTGGAGGACCCCAGAAAGAAGGATCGGGGCCATTCTGTGCAAAACCATTGCACAGAGCAGGTAAGTATAAACCTGTTTTTTTTTTGGGGGGGGGTTAGAAAAAGGGGTGTCTGGGTAGCAGAATTTGGAGCAGGACATCAACTATCAAATCTCAGGTACCTCTGTCTCTCTTCTACATACAGACACTTGTTTTTTTTTTTGGCTTGCATGTGGTGCCATTGCATGACACAGTGGAAAACTTTACTTAATTGCATTGCAAGAAAAGATTATAGGGTACAGAGCCAGCATGCAAGCAATTTCCTTTGGACAACTCACTCTGTGATCGGGTCTCAACAGTCCAGGGTGGCACACAAGGGATGGCCCCTAAGGCACTCATAGTTTCCAGGATGCCATTTTGCAGACCACACAGAACCAGAACTAGCGTGATGCAGATAAATTTGGAGCGAGGACTGTAGCCTTCCAGGGCCTTCTTGGTAGCCTTGTAGAAGAGAAGGTAGCCGTAAAACGAAAGGAATGTGGACAGGCCAATGATGACATTGATATAAGAGTTTGGGTTGGTGTAATCAAGCTGATGAAGAAGAAACAAATCAATAAATGGCTTTATGAAATAAAAATAAGTTTTGATATAAATTTGACCATATTTACTTTTGCTGTCTCATATTTAGCTTACTTTTTTATATAGCAATGTATGTAGGATTATGTCCCCAAAATAATAACGTTAGGCTGGTGTTTCAGTTTAAATGCTTTATACTGTATGGCCACTGGAAGGTTCTGTTTCAAAGTGGTGAGGCAGGTGTCAGTACTTACATCTCCGTAGTCATATTTGTCGTCTGTCCATAAAATGAGGCCCACAAAGAACAAAAGCGTACGGACAACAGACAGCTGGTACACGGCAATATTCATCCACCTCAAATTGCTCCTGAGACATAGAAAGGCAAAGAGATAATGTACAGCCAGTATATAATGCTGATGGAAAGTTTCCTATTGAAAACATGCGGAGTCGCATTTGTTGGGCCTGGGGGCATTTAATAAAAGTGGTGGGATGTGTATGAAACCAAGAAATGTTTATGTCATAAAAGCGTTCATTCCATTTAATTTAAAAAATATCATCGGTGCTTGCAAAGTGTTATCAATTGCTTAAATTTACCCTAACCTAGGTTGCTGCCCTTTAGACCAGTGTTTCTCAACTCCAGTCCTCAAGAAGCCCCAACAGGTTATGTTTTCAGGATTTCCCTCAGATTAAATGGCTGCGGTAATTACTACGGCCCACTACCGGGTCGCAGCCTGTTTACTCAGTATAGCATACTAGCTCATTATGTAATAATCACCTCAGATCGAAGCACCCGCAGCCGTCCTTGTACACCGTTCTGGCGGCCGACATCTCTCTGGGGGGGGGGGATACTTCCGGGTATCGCGGCTCCGGCATGCACGCGGGAGCTGCCAGTCATGGCACAGCCTCCTTTAAAAACGGCACGATCGCCATTTCTAAAGTGCGCCTGCTCCATTGTCTACGGCGCATGCACCATTGGCATCGGCGCCCGTCATTATTGTAAATATCTCCTAAACCGTGGAGGTTTAGGAGATACTTTCAGCACCTACAAGTAAGCCTTAAAGGGGTTGTAAAGGAAAACATTTTTTTTCATAATAAGCATCCTTTACCTGCAGACATTCCTCTTTTCACTTCCTCATTGTTCCTTTTTGCTCAGAAGTTGCTCTATTTAGGAGGTGTGAATTACTGGGTGTGCCGCAATGCATACTGGGAAATGTAGTTCTTACATGAACGAGTGCTGCAAACCAGGAAAAGAAAGAGAACAGAAACTAGAATGCCGTAGGTGATATAGATGAAGGAATTTAATAGGTATTTACTCGTTTTTTTTTTTACAGAATCATTACACTATTCTGTCTGTCTACCTTGCAGACATTAATTTTAGCCCAAATTTTTTTTTCCTTTACAACTCCTTTAATCTAGGCTTTACAACCACTTTAATAGCGCTGCTTCGGCGGAGCTGCCTATTGATTTTAAGCTCTTCAAAGATGCTGCTTGCAGGACCGCAAGTGCACCGCTCCAGTGTGAAAGCCCTCGCACTTTCACACTAAAGTTACAGGAGAGGGGAGGGGACGAGCACGCTGACTAACCCCCAGCCAGAACAGCTCGGATGATGGGGGCAAGCTTACTGGGGAGAAACAAGAAGTAAGAAATCCAGACAAAGAAAAAAAACATTTAGAAGGGAAATCGAATGAAAAGGTAAGTGAACCAACAATGCACTAGCTTAAAGGAACCTATTTAGAAAATAAAAAATTTACCTTTACAACCCCTTTAATATAAAAAAGAAACGGAGAGAAAGAAAAAAGGGGGAGGGGGGAAGAGACCCCAGGGGCATGCAATAAAGAAACAGGGAGGGAAAGTAATAGGAGGGTAGGGAGCTGGAACTTTGCCAAGGGGGAAATCAGTTAGTTCCTGAAAGCTAGGAGAAAGTGGGGAGGATATATTTGTAAGCCCTCAGGTTACAATTGGAGTGGCCAGGTGGTGAATTAAGATACTGGTTGGTAATCCAACCAGGATTGCCATATGAAAAGGAATTTATCATGTATACATTATTTGTATATAGTATCGTGGTGACCTTGTTTTTTTTTTTATCATGAATAAACATGTCATACTTACCTGTAGAGTTGGGCAAACAGGTCGAGCCGAGCAAAATTTTGCCCAGAACATCGCCTGTTTGCCCGTCTGCCCTACCCGCCAAGTGCCCACAATGCATTGCGTGCTGCACAGTGCATTATAAGTTCTGATTGGGCAAAGCTTTGCCCAATCAGGGCACAGTGAATAGCTGGTTGTTAAGGAGCAGGCCAGGAAAACGGCCGCTGCTTTCTTAACAACGCATGAGTCATCAGCTGTCAATGGGTTTCCCCGCTGACAGCTGAATTAAAAAATAAACATTGCCGGCAAAAGAAAAGAACAGTCAAACGGCAGAGTAGGGTTTTTTTTTTTCATGATACGGCAGTTTGACGGGCGTCATGATTGACGATGGATCTACATCCGGCCCGTATGCTCAGATAAGGGTCTGGTATAGATTTTGGGGGGGTGTTCGGCCCAACTGTACTTACCTGCTCTGTGAAATAGGTTTTGCACAGAGCAGCCCCAATCCTCCTCTTCTGGAGTACTCCGCCAGTGATCCAGGCTCCTCCTCTTTGGCAAGTGCCCCCATAGGTGGCAGCTTCCTATGGGGGTACTCATGTGGGCTCAATTCAGAGCTGCTCTCAGACACAGCTTGGTGGAGAGAGATGCTGCTCTCAGACACAGCACTGGTTCGAGATGGGGCTCAGGTAAGTATTTGGGAGGAAGGCTGGGGGGGGGGGGGTAGCTGAGCATGGAAGGTTTTTAAATGAATGTAGAGAATAAGCTGACAAAGAAATTAATTTGAAAAACACCTCCTAGCATTTCTATCTGTGGCCATCTTGAGTAAGGGCAGATGAATCATGTACCAGTTACTTCCTTAGCGCAAACATGTTGTCAGGAGGCCCAAACAGATGAAATAAAAAAAAATGTATTGGCAGACTCTGGGACTTCAATAGGAGGACAGCTGTACAGGGAAAGGCCCCAGCAAGGCGCCACTTCGGCACATGCTGGATTACTGTCTCCTATGGCAACAGTACCTAACATTTCCTAACACAAAGTTCAACAGTTCTCTTAGCTTCACTACAATGTCTACTTGTAGTTCTTCAGCACCTTGAGCTCCTAGTCTCTCACTGGACTCTCTGATTCACTGACTCTGAATCCCGTGAGCTCCTCAAAGCTTTTGCGGTGGTATCCCCTAGCTAGACACTCCAGATACTCCTCAAGCTTCGCCCATGCTAACCGGCTTGGTCCCTGGCTTGACACACAAGGCTGCTTTGCAAGCGTCACCTCCGCTGGCTGGGTCTCTGACTTGAGGTTTCCCGATTCTCCACTGTGCCCGTTTCGTGAGAATGTTGCTCTGGTTATTGCTTCAGTTACTCACTGTGGTCTCTGGTAGGTGATTGGTCCCTTAGTGGCGAGAGTTTCCCTTCTACCTCGGACCACGATAGGTTCTCCGGCCGGCAGAACCATCACCTTTGGTTGGACTGCAAGCGGCAGTCCCAACCCTGCGCTGCCCTCTTACTTCTGGATAGGCCCTCACACAGCCTGGCAGCCAGATGCCCCCAGGATGGGCCCATTCTCTGGCCTAGCAGCTTGTGGCAGAGGACACACATCCACCCAGACAGTGGTCCGGGTGGCACAGATCACCTGACCCCAGCCGAATCTATAGGTTCTCCCAGCAGGCTATGGGATTCAAGAAAACCCCCGTCCATTAGCTGAGATATCCCATATACCCATAACTTGACCTTGAAATGTCCTTCTCACATCTAATGTAGGGTGACCAGACATCCCCAGTTTCAGGGGACAGTCCCCTGATTGAGGACAATGTCCCCGGACCAAGTCTGTCCCTGGTTTTGTCCCCAGATTGGACTCAATAGGGGGCAGGGGCAATTTCAAAGAAAGTCAGTGCTGAATTAAATAAAAAAAATTAGAATTACACACCCCGCTCCGCCGTTCCTACTAGCATAGGGGGGTTGTATTTTTCCCATTATCTGTGCCCCTTTCTGATGATCATGTGCTGGTCGGAGCGGAAAGAATATTTCTTCAGTTTCGGGCGCATGCCCATTCAGCTTCGCTCGCATGTTCTTCTGCCTTGGCTCAAATCCTGGCCAGCCACCTGCCTATCTCCTTGCCTTCCCTGGCGGAGTGATCTTCCTCCGCTCCCCATCCAGTAGTAGCCAGGGCCCGAAAAGTAAGACTTGAGGGGCTGTGAGGCGGGCGGCGACGGGCAGAGAGTTGCTGATTGTCGCCATTACTAGTAAAGAAAAAAATATGTCCCCGGATTTCATTTAAAAAACTGGTCACCTTAATCTAATGCCACCAAGTGCCCGGCCACCTAGTGGCAGAAGAGAAAAGTACAACAAGGCCAAACTTAGGGAGAAATCAGTGGATCTCTAACTATCTACAGTAGCTACTCCTGACAAGGAATTTAGTAAGGAACTCCCTGACTAAATCCCAGGGCACTACATGTATGACATCACTGAAACCAGGAAGCAACTGAAGGAATGGAAAAAAAGGTTAAAACAAGTAAATATAACATACATTCCTATTTATGTAGCATGCTTTAAGATATTTATATTTTTGTGGGTAAAAACAGCATCCAATCAGATTGCTTGCCTAATATTTATTTTGCATTCTAGAGAAAGCCCTGTTATCCTATCCCTGGGGAGTTTCTTTAGAGCAGGGGTTTCCAAACTTTGTAAACAAAAGGCTAGCTTACTGTTATTTAGACTTTAAGGGAGCCAGACGGTGGCCAGTGGCCAGTAAGAGGAACAGTTTCCCATCTTTGGTGTCAGAGGAGGAAGAATAGTGCCTCATCATTGATGTTAGGGGAAGAAATACCTCATATCAGTGGGACAAGGGCTAGATAAAGGTAAGCAAATGGGGTTTGGGGACCACTGGTTTAGAGCATAGAGGGGCACCTGTTCACTTGGATGTTGGGAAAACAACAGCAGCAGCAGCATGGCGGAGGGTTGGGTGACACCGTCTGATTTCCCAGCACTTCCAGCATCTGGCTTTTACCGCCAAAATAATCTGTGATCAATTCCAGGAACTTCCACAGCGTTATGGAGTGATATCTGAGGATGAACAGAACAGAATGACAAAAGATGAGAAGGAAAGAAGATATTACTGAACAACGATCCATGAGTAAGCCCCAGTTCACACCACATTGCCAGCAATGAAACCGTTCATGTCGCCGTGACTCATGATCATGTAGCAAGGTCCCGGGCCTCCAGAGGCCTAATGATGACCTCAAGAGTTAGGGAAAGCTGACATCCTTCCTTGCAGAGTTGGTAACAGGCATGGTGGGTGTAATGCAAGATGAAATGATGGGCGCCAGTCAATTTTTGAATGCGAACAAGATTTATTGTCTCTTAACAAGAACTGTGGGAAAGCAGGTTAGAGTCAGGACACCCTTGAGTAGATGCAATGATAATTGGCAGACTCTAAGGCCGCGTACACACGGTCGATCCAAACCGATGAGAATGGTCCCACGGACCGTTTTCATCGGTTCACCGCTGAAGTGGCCTGATGGTCTGATGTGCGTACACACTATCAGTTCAAAAACCGATTGGGTCAGAACGCGGTGACGTAAAACACACGACGTGCTGAAAAAAACGAAGTTCAATGCTTCCAAGCATGCGTCGACTTGATTCTGAGAATGCGCAGGTTTTGAACCGATGCTTTTGTGTACTAACCATCGGTTTGGACCTTTCGGGAAGCGGTCCATCGGTTCGATTTTAAAGCAAGTTCTAACATTTTTGACCGAAGGACAACGGACCGATGGGCCGTACACACGGTCGGTTTGGACCGATGAAACTGGACTTCAGTCCGTTTTCATCGGTTTGGACTGACCGTGTGTACGCGGCCTGAGACTCTATAGGTAGGCACAAAAAGGCCTCCAGCTGGATGCCACATCTGTATAGGTAGGACCGCTGTCTCCTATGGCAACTGAACTTCTAACAGACACAAAAGGTATTTGCACATAACTCTTAGGCCCCGTAGACACGACTGGATCGATCTGCTGGGATTGATCCGCGGATCAGTTCCAGCAGATAGATCCGGTCGTGTGTACGGCCTAGCGGACATTTCCCGGCGGATAAAAATCCAGCCGACAGATTCCCAGCGGATAAAAATTTCTTAGCATGCTAAGAAATCTATCCGCTGGAATCCAGTCCAGCGGACTGATCCGGTCGTCTGTACAGACTCACCGGATCAGTCCGTCCGCTCCCATCCCTCGCATGCGTCGTAATGATTTGACGCATGCGTGGAAGTATTTACCTTCCAGGGTCGCGCACGTCGCCGCGTCATCGTCGCGGCGACGCCACGTCACCGCGGATGTATTCCGCGGGGATTTCGATCTGATGGTGTGTAGAGCCATCAGATCCAAATCCGCCAGAGGATTCATCTGCTGGAAACGGTCCAGCAGACCGTTTCCAGCGGAAATCCTCTCGTGTGTACAAGGCCCCAGTAACACAGAATAGTTATTCTCTTATCTCACAGTTATCCCACTGTAGATCTTCACTCACTGAGCTCCCAGTCTCTCACTAGACTTACAGATCCAATGATCTCCCAAGCTCTTCCACAGCTATCCCGTTATACACTCCTCAAGCGCCATCCCCGTTAACCTGCTGGGTCCCTGGCTTGGCACTCGCTGAAGCTTTCCCACTTCTTCACCGTCCCCGACTGGTGAAAAGACTGCTCTGGTACTTGCTCAAGCTTACTCACAGTGGTCTCTGGTAAAAGGTGGATGGTCCCTTAGTGGTGACTGCTTCCCTTTTACCTCCGACCAAAACTGGTTCACCGTCTGGCTGAACCTTCGCAACTTGGTTGGACTCCAATCCTGAAGTCCCAACCCTACGCTGCTTCTCCTGCTTCTGGATAGGCCTCAGGCAGCCTAGCAGCCAGGTGTCCACGGAATAGGCCTCTGGCTTCCGGTCTAGCAACCCGGGGTGACATAACACATGTCCACCTAGACAGCCATCCAGGTGGCACATAACCTGACTCCACCCAAATAAATAGGCTCTCTCAGAAGGCCAAGGGGCCAGAGAAACCCCTGCCAGATGGCTGAGATGCCCATCCATTCATAATCTGACCTTGCAAAACCCTTGTCAATCTAATGTCACCAGCCGCAGTGCCACCTAGTGACAGAAAAGAAAAGGTGCAGCAATTCCAGAATTAGAGAGGAATCAGTGGATCTACTAACAATTAACCAGGACGATCCTACCTGGCAAACTAAATTTGTTAGCAACCCTGCCTAAACAACAGGGTGCTACATCGATATTATTATAAAGGTTCCTGCACTACTTTTTACCGATTTCATTGCGACTTGCATAGGCTTTTGTTAAATTAAGTTGCAAGCCGCAATGAAATCTGCAATACAAACCGCACTGATGTGTGGCTTTGAAATAGCGTTGAAGTAGGGTGATATCAAAGCCGCACCAGTGTGAACGGGGGACTTAATGAGTACAAAATGGCAGTGCCATGCACTGGCAGTCGCATGTTTACTCTAGATTGTAAGTAAGCAAGTAAAGTAAGCATTTTGTTTTGATATCACTGCTACAGGCAGGTATTTAAAGATATACTGTATATTTTATAAATTCCATTCTGATTGTAGCTGTCATACTTTTTCTGAGCTAAAAATATGATTGTTGCTTAGAATGCAATTGATTTCCTATCTGACATTTTCTATACAGCAGCCAAAATACTTGCTGTAGAGATTCTTATGACTACAGTAAAACCTTGGTTTAAGAGTAACTTGGTTTGAGAGCGTTTTGCAAAACAAGCAACATTTTTAAATACATTTTGACTTGATATACAAGCATAATGTCACAACTGAGTAGAAAAGAGAAGAGAGGCGCCTCTAAGTGTAGCAATATGGTTACATTAAGAGTCGGTTCACATAGCAGCGGCACGACTTCGGGGGCGACTCTGCAAGAGGCCTTCAGAGGCGATTTGCAAAACGACTTCTGCATAGAAGTCAATGTGCAGGTCGCCCCGAAGTAGTACAGGAACCTTTTTTCTAAGTCGGAGCGACTTGCGTCGCTCCTATTAGAACGGTTCCATAGCATTGAATGGGACGCGACACGTCAGGCGGCTGAGGCGCCTGTCGTGTCGCCCCAGTGTGAACCGGGTCTTAATAAAAGGTACAACATTTAGCTACATATTGCTACACTTAGAAGTGCCTCTCTTCTCTTTTATACTCTGGAGCTTCTGCTGGATTTTGCTTCTAATCCCCTTGTAGAGGCTTCCATTTGTGGATGGACATTTTTTGGTTGCACAACCTATCACATTGATATTATCTTTTTGTATTTCAATGTTTTTTTTATTAAAGAAGAACAAATTCTAGAATAAACAGACACATTGACAGAATTGAGTACATTTTTCAGATTGTCAACATAACAATACAGAGATATAGAAGGTATGGCTATAATACAGGGTTCGACAAAATCCGGGCGCCCGGTCGCAATTGCGACTAGAATTAGCGACCTGTTACCCCCGTGGAAGGAAGCTTAGGCCTGCAGAAGGC
The DNA here is from genome assembly GCF_905171775.1 of Rana temporaria. Classification (NCBI taxonomy): domain Eukaryota; kingdom Metazoa; phylum Chordata; class Amphibia; order Anura; family Ranidae; genus Rana; species Rana temporaria. Next base: position 117,337,723 of record NC_053497.1, read on the forward strand.
CGCAAAGCTGCGTCCTCAATTACCTGTGTCTCTGTGCCTCATCCTGTGTCTACAAGCGCCCCCACCTCCCCCGCTGTGTGATCGCGGTGAGCCGCTCCGGCCGGTAATTGAGGCCGCGGCTTTGCAGGCCTAAGCTTCCTTCTGTGATCTGGTGCCATCAATCCTAATGGAGCTTCCCCAGTGTTTTCACTGCCATCTCATTCCCTCTAATTGGAACCCCCAAACATTATGTATATTTTGTATTCTAAACACCCTAGAGAATAAAATGGTGATCGTTGCAATACTTTGTCACACCGTATTTGCGCAGCGGTCTTACAAGCGCACTTTTATGTGAAAAAATACACTTTTTTAAATAAAAAAAATAAGACAACAGTAAAGTTAGCCCAATTTTTTTTTATATTGTGAAAAATAATGTTACGCCGAGTAAATTGATACCCAACATGTCGCGCTTCAAAATTGCATCCGCTCGTGGAATGGCGACAAACTTTTACCCTTTAAAATCTCCATAGGCGACGTTTAAAAAATTCTACAGGTTGCATGTTTTGAGTTACAGAGGAGGTCTAGGGCTAGAATTATTGCTCTCGCTCTACCTCACATGTGTGGTTTGAACACCGTTTACATATACGGGCGCTACTCACGTATGCGTTCACTTCTGCGTGTGAGCTCGGTGGGACGGGGCGCGTTTTCTGGCTCCTAACTTTTTTAGCTGGCTCCTAGATTCCAAGCAAATTTGTCAAACCCTGCCATAATACATATCCATCATCTATCACAATAACAGAACATAAGGTGTGCGCAATATGTATCTTTTTATAGGGACTATAAATTGAATGACTTATTAATACATGGTTGTGGAACGAATCATTTGAGTTTCCATTATTTCTTATGGGGAAATTTGCTTTGATATACAAGTGCTTTGGATTACAAGCATGCTTCCGGAACAAATTATGCTCGTAATCCAAGCTTTTACTGTATCTGGTTTGGAACTACAAGTGGCTGGCAGGATGTCCTGAGACTTGTAGTGCTGGTGCCTAGGTCTTGTGTTGCACATTTGCATTGGAACATATTAGACAATAATATATTTATTGTATCCACTCACATGGAAGCCACAAAGTTGCAGATGCCAGAGGAACGAGGGATGAACATTCCAATGATGGAGGAGATGCAGAATACCTGGCAGGGGAGTACAACAAGAAATATAGTTTAATGCCATATGTAGGAGGCCACTATTATATACATTTTGACCTTACAGAGATTTGAATCACTTAGGCCTCATGCACACAAGAACATTCTTCCCTGGGCGCATACTACACTAAACTAAACACTAATACACTAAACAGCCTCTCACAGAGTAAATGAGGTTACCTGCCTGAGGTCGCGCCACCACTCTGCTTCATTGTGGCAGCTGTGGATGTAATTTTACATAAGCAGCATATATATTTGTAAAGTCTGAGGATACTTTTTACTGTTTTTATCCTATTAATGTCTTTTGGAGTCACCAAAAAATACTACAACATGGTCACTATCTTTTTATTGTTGGTGATTCAGGCTGGATGTGAACACCATTGAGACAGATTTCTGACATACACTATATTGTCAAAAGTATTGGGACGCCTGCCTTTACATGCACATGAAGTTTAATGGCATCCCAGTCTTCGTCTGTAGGGTTCAATATTGAGTTGGCCCACCCTTTGCAGCTATATCAGCTTTAACTCTTCTGGGAAGATGGTCCACAAGTTTTAGGAGTGTGTTTATGGGAATGTTTGACCATTCTTCCAGAAGAGCATTTTTGAGGTCAGGTACTGATGTGGATGAGAAGGCCTGGCTCACAGTCTCCGCTCTAATTCATCCCAAAGGTATTGTATAACGTCCAGTGTGCATGAGACCTTATAGTTTAGACAGCAACTCAGTCTGGTGAGTGTGCACATTATCCATTGGTGGAGGCATGACACTTGTGAGAAATTATATGGTGAAGGAATGGATGCATTTCAGCATGGATCACTACAATTTTTCCCTGCATGGACATTTTGAACATCCTTTTATATTAGTTTTGATTACATTTATTCATTTATGGACACATATTTAACTTGCACTGGATATAGGATTGTATATATTTTTTTCTAGCACTGCATTTCTGTTTTAAAGTCACACAGAGTTTGGCAGGCTGCCAGCAGCAGGGCTGGGCAGTATGCCTGTACCTTCCGCTCGTACTTAACCACTTCAATACTGGTCACTTTCACCCCCTTCCTGTCCAGACAAATTTTCAGCTTTGCGCTGTTGCACTTTGAATAACTATTGCGCAGTCATGCTACACTGTACCCATATTAAATTTTTATAACTTTTTTCCACAAATAGAGCTTCCTTTTGGTGTTATTTGTTCACCACTGGATTGCTTATTTTTTGCCAACATTTTTGAAATAACATTTTTTTTTCTTCTTTTCTGTTTTGTAATTTTGTAAATAAGTACGTTTTCTCCTTCACTGACGGGCACTGATGGGCACCGATGAGGCAGCACCAATATGCAGCACTGATAGGCGACACTGATTCGCACCACTGATAGGCGGCACTAATGGGCAATGATGGGCATTACTGATGGGTACTGATTGGCATCTGTCATGAGCACTGATTGGCATCTGATGGACACTGAATAGCATCTGGGGTGGGCACCTCTGATCGGGGCTGCGCCTAGACCCACCCTTTTAGGAGAGCCGCTGATCGGCTCTCCTCTTATCGCGCCTTGTCAACATGAACTGAGGAAAGCCGATTACCAGGCACTTCCTGGTTACCGCTGTGATAAGCTGTGATTGGTCACATGGTAAAGAGCTTATGTAGGCTCTTTACCGTGATCAGAGATGTGGTGTGTTAGAGCGACACACTGCACCACCGATCACCACTCTGTGTGCCCCCCGGGGATCCATTATTCTGCTGGATGTCATATGACGCCCAGTCAGGATAACTAATCCCCAGCCCCACCATCATTCTGCTATAGGCCCGGTGGGATGTGGTTAAAGTAGAACTATAGGCAAAACTTTTTTATAATTATTTGTATAGAACAAGGGAGGGTTATAACCCGTCAGATTTTTTTTCGCCATCTGTGTCCCATTGCAGAGATTTCCCTTCCCCCATTATGTGTCACTTACCTGAAACCGAAGCCTGCGATGTCACCGCTGTCCCCTGTTCCACGAAGCGTCCATCTTCCTTCCGGGTATCGTGGCTCCGGCGCTGTGATTGGCCAGAATCACGACGACATCACTCCCGCATGTGCGCACGGGAGCCACCAGTCACGGCACGCTTTCCTTTAGAAACGGCACGATCGACATTTCTAAAGTGCGCCTGCACCGTTGTCTACGGCACCCGTATCTTTGTAAATATCTCCTAAACCATGGGGTTTGGGAGATATTTTGAGCACCTACAGGTAAGCCTTAATCTAGGCTTACCTGTAGGTAAAAGTGGTTGTAAACCACTTTAAGGGAATTCCTTGGGAACCCCCAAGTCACCAGAACTAGTGTCCCCATTAGAAGTTTTATTTTCTATTACTTTTCTGGTGACAACCCAAAATTTGCTATTTTCTTTTACTTTCACTTAAACAGGACACAATAGGGAGGATGAATCTCCTTAATGGGGGCACAGACCGCAATAAAAACTGAAAAGCATTCTAATCCCTCTCCACTCTGTCCAAAACTAAGAGAATAAAACGTTGTACCTTTAGTTATACTTTAAACGTTGGAGCCTCGTGCACTGTGGCTAAACTTCCAGTGTGCAGGAGGCCTTAAAGGAAAAATGGGCCGCCATTGCCGACCTCCTTCTGGAAATGCTTGTTTGGATCACATCTGAAGAGATGCTGGGGATGTCAAGTTACACATACTGTGCGGTGTAAGAAAAGTAAACTAAGGCAGTTGATTGACTGATTTTCATATATGAATTTACTCTAGGGTAATTTTGACAGGACATAGAAGTTCCAGTGGACCAGAGGGTATTAGATTAAAAATGGAAAACACCGGAAAAAAACAGCACATTACAGAAATTAACTATTATATGTATTGGCACTTTCTATTTTCTTTGAGATCACTGGGGGTCTGTGCCCATCCGCACCGCCTAACGTTATGTCATGACAAGAAGGACTGACCATGTAGTGGACTTTCTTCACGTGCGTACAATCTGAAATCCATAACATGTATTACTGCTGGCAGGACAATATTTAAACACCATTCTGCTCTCTGAACATCCCCGTAGGTCAATTGCTGATTAGAGCCACAAATGTTCAGAGGGTTCCCCCTCATATCTTGGTGCCTAGGCATGACCGATAATTGCTACTATGGTAAATACAGCCCTGATTTTTAGAGCCATGGAAAGCCCAGGTAAAGTTTACTTTTTCTGAAGAAAGTGTGATGTGGTCAATGTAAATTAAATAAATCTGGGCGCTTCTTAAAATGGTTGTAAACCCTTAAATTAACCCAGTGAATTGACTGGCCTCAGGTGATACACAGAGATGAAACAAATCCTTCAACATACGTTGTACCTGTTTATCAACATCTGTCTTTCCCTTACATCTATTCAAAGTGCCTAATTTACACAGGAACTCTCAGCTTTGGAAGTCACTCAGTGAGGAGAGCTCTGAAAACTGATTGGACAGAAGGGACACACCCCCTACAGGAACAGAGCTGAGGCTGTCAATAACAGACTTCACGGTCACCCTTTTTCTCTTGGTGTCAGGAAAACTTGTCAGAAGTGACTCATGCTTTTAGCAGAGGAACGAAGCAGCAGTCAGAAATGACACTTAGTACTCTGGATTGAGTCAAGTACACACTATAGAAGGATATGTTTTGTTCATATTTCATGTCTGAGGTTTACAATCACTTTAAGCCTTATTGCTGGCACAGCTTCTATATCTTATTCTTACTGGGTATACTCCTAAGATCCAGAGGTAAAGGCAAGTCCTACGTGAGCTTTGGATGTTCCTCAGGAAGAATCCCATCTCCTCTAGAAATAAGGCCAACTGGACAACTCCGACCACCACGGGAACAAGGAATATCCAGAGATCCTTCTTTATCACTGGAGAGACATACATGAACAAATCATTGCCAAGAACACATTATGCCATTATGCTGGCAGTTAGAGGCAAACCATTTACACAAACAAGGTGCTTACAATGGTCAACTTTTTTCATTTACGTAAAAACGTTATCCCTTAAAAAAAAACAGTTGCTGTCAATGTCTAAAAAGCGTTAGCTGAAGTTCATCTTTAGTTTGTTAGTCAAGTCTATTTAAATCTGCTAGTCTAAAACAACCCTCTCCTTTGCACTGACAATGCTTTTGTCCAAAGGTGTCCCTGTTGCTCTTCCATTCAAAATGGAGCCACCATAAAACAGGAAGTTACTGGTCAGATCACCATGTGAAAAAAAAAAAAAAAAAAGCATAAGTAAGAAAAATAATGCAGCCGCCACATTTACGGATTAGGACAACTTGGAGATGTCGCTCTATGGGTCAACTCCAAAAAGTATAAAAAACATAAATTGAATAAAATACTTGTTTATTGCACTTGAGGTCAATCAAGCAGGGAATGAAAAAGAGTTTATAAAACTTGGAGACTGTAATGGTCAAAGTATATGACACAACTGGAAAGCCTGCTGTGGCCAGTGTCTGGACTGAGACACACACCATCCGTCACCTGCAGCACGGCCGTGTCCGTACCATCTGCACGGGTGATGTCATCCTCATCTTGTTACCAACCCAGAAACCCCTAGCTGTTGGCAGTTATCCCTGCTCTCCATGACTTACCATCTCTGGATACAGGTCTAGCTTCAGCTCACTCTGCTGGCAGAGGGCTGCGACCTTCTCCAACCGGGTTTCCATCGGGTTCAACACGGCTAATTCCCTTTCTCCATGTTTCTCCAGCAAGCCGTTCGGATCATGTTAACCCTTCTCCACCCGGAAGGCATCAAGTGGTATTGTTTGCTTTTTAATACAATCTTTGCAGTTGTGTCACATACTTTGACCATGATGCTGCGTACACACCATCCCTTTATGTGATAAAAAAAAACGACGTTTTTAAAAACGTCACTTTAAATGACCGTGTGTGGGGGAAAACGTCGTTTTATGTCTTGTGAAAAACGCCCAAAAAAAAATTGAAGCATGCTTCAATTTTATGTGTCGTTTTTCAAAACGTTGTTTTTTACTTCACATAAATTGACCGTGTGTAGCAAAAAACAACGTTTAAAACGACATTTTTACACCCGCGCATGCCCAGAAGCTAGTTATGAAGCGAGCTTCAATGGAAAAACGTGGTGAACGTAACCTCGCTTTGCTAGAGCATTGTGAAAAAACGATGGTGTGTAGGCAACTTCGTCTTTGAAAATTGAAGTTTCAAAAACGTTGTTTTTTACTTCACAGAAAATGTTGTTTTTTTTCATCACATAAAGTGATGGTGTGTATGCGGCATTACAGTCTCCAAGTTTTATAAACTCCTTTTCAGTCTCTGCTTGATTGACCTCAGTTGCAATAAACAAGTATTTTATTCAATTCATGGTTTTTATATGTACTTTTTAGCGTTGACCCATAGAGCGCCACCTCCAAGTTATCTTCTTTCTGTATATCCATTGTTCCGGTGGTTGATGACTGCACTGGGGTTAGTCCATTAAACCTTGTTTGATTATGACATTTCTACACATGACTCATAGTTTTAGCGCTTGTGGATATTTGTTTTAGCTTTACATTTACGGATTAGTAAACTGTAATATATGAAATGTTTGTTTCTGGGTTTAAAACAACTTTAATTCAACTTTTTTGTAATCCACTGCAGCCAGGATTCAGAGAGAACCTCACAAATCTTCACCTGCCTTAGAATTCTGTGTGTGGTCGGGGATACAGGATACAGAAAACACAGCTAGAAAAAGTTTCAAGGCACAGGCAGGAAACTGAAGAACCAATTCAAATCTGTTATAATATTTACTCAAGAAGGACAACAGACATGGCCGTAAAAATCATAAAAGGAAGACAAGCCTATTGATCCTTTATAACTGTTACCTTTGTGTTTTTCCTATAATCGTCTGTTACTGAAAACATGGATTCATTGTTACAATGGGGGAGATTTACTAAAACTGGTGCACACAGAATGTAGTGCACCTGTGCATAGTAACCAATCAGCTTCAAAGTTATATTGTCAAAGCTTAATTGAACAATCTGACGTTAGAAGCCGATTGGTTACTATGCACAGCTGCATCAGATTCTGTGCGCACCAGTTTTAGTAACCCCCCCCCCCCCCAATGCGTCACTATATAGTGCACATATATACTGTATATGCAAGAACACGTTACCTTGAAGGAATTCCGATGAAAGGGGGAAACTCCCCCCTTCAAGGGAGCAGTTGGATGGCTTCACCATGGCTGCTTTTGCTTCTTTATTCCCGTGTTATGTTCCTCTGTCTTCCATTTTTCCTGGGTCGGCCCTCTCTGGCTTCTGAGACATCCACCTTATTCTTGGATCCCCAGCACTCCTGAAGAGGATGCTCCCAGCTTTGGAGCATTAATCATTAATAGAGCCAGGTGCTAGCGTCCAGGTAACTGACTGAAGTCCACAGGTAACATCTACCTGGAAATGGGAAGAATGTCACGCCCCTTCCCTCTGAAGATCATCATCATATCACTTCATTACAGATGCTATAATCTTGGTTTGTGAATGGTGGAGATTAAAGGACAACTCCAGCAAAACAGCTAAATCTACAAGGGCCAAATTTGCCATTAGGCATAGTAGGCCTGTGCCTATAGGTGATAGGGGCCAACAGTTTTATGTAGTTACTGTATTGACCATGCATTTTTTCATCATAGCTAAAAACAAAGTCAAATCATATACACTTATTTATCTCAATATTGTCATTTGAGTTAGACAAAAAAATATTTGCTTAAAAAGAAGGGCATTGCTTCAGCCAACAAAGGTCGTGTTCCTCTGGGCTCCAAAGATTAATTTCGGCCTTGTGTATATGGGAAATTTACTTTCTAAAAAAACGTAATTAGTCATACACACAGGCTTATGTACTCTACATCCACCCTGTGCAGACCCTACGGAGGGTGCTAGTTCTACAGTATATACTACATACTGTTGATCTGCCCTTGTCCGCTTATTGGACCAATGATTATCTCCACACTGGTGACACTCGCCAAGTAATTGACATACCTGCTTTTCCCACCCATCAAAATACACAGAATGAACTTCTATTGTAAGCCTGAATGCAGCTTCCAGCTAATGTTTCTAGAAGCTCAAGTTATTAAAAAAAAAAAACACGTTTCAGGTATATTGGCTGAGCTGACAAAAATGATTTATTGATGTAAGGAAACAGATAAAGGAACAAAGGTTTGTGTTTTATGTGTTTGCATAGAGTTTCAATAAATACTTTCTGTAAAATATCCACATAGTATAACCATGTGATGATTTTAATAAAACTACAGCTCTCTATGTGCAGTCTTAGCATGGAATTATATGGGACTTTTTTATTATATTGCAGCAATATATATGGAGGCGTGGGGAGTAGCAAAATTCCAGACACCAATAAAAAATAAAACACACAGCTAGAAATAACACTGCTGCAATAAAATCAACTGTGAGCACAATAAACCTACACAGAGCATTTCAAAACTTGAGCCATGGATGCTGCATTCATATAGATAAAAAGATAGAAAAATTGCTTTATGTATGTGAAATCGCTGTACAAAACATTAACAGTGCCTCTAAAAGTTCTCTTTGACGTTTCTCCTCTTCTCTAGGACTTCTCTTCTACTATTCTCCTTTTCTGGAACTTTTTGTTGCTTATACCACCAGGTTTTCCCCATTACTCCAAGTCTTTAAGCTACTGGTGCCCAAGCTGCAGCCAATTGGTATCTATTATGTGGCCCTCAGGCGGCAGCCCACCAAGCAGCAGTCAATATTTTCCTTGCCTAACCTTTGGTACCTTCCATGCAGCCCTCAGCCCCACCTGTAGTAAGGGGTTAACTTATTTCCCAGCTAAGAACCCCTCCTTTACAATAACTGACCTGGTGTCTCTGCCCTTTTGGCAGGATCCCTGATATAAGGTGGATCCTGCCTAAAAGGATAGAGAGCTTTGGTGTACCTTGAATAGGAAAGAATGTAGCAGAGGGCCTGTGGATCAGTACTGGCTCCCCCACATGGGCTTCCTTAGCTATGTATTGGCAGGTGTAATGCCCCTTTATTTGTAGCCCCTCCTGTGGTGATTCAGTGGGTGGAGTTTATGCCCTCTATATGCCATCTGTGGGTGGGGCCTGGTGGAGTTCGTGTATGGGAGTAGGACATCCCTGACCAGCAAGATTTGGTTCTGTGCTTTGTGGGACAAGGGAAAGTGACACAGAGAGAGAGAGAAGGAGAGAGAGAGAGAGAGAGTCCTCTGCAGGGCTGAACTGTAAGGATGACTAGAGGAGGACACATAGGGGGGAAATGGAGGTACCGTGGCTTCCCTGACTTTTGTTCAGCAGGTCCTTTCAGGACAGCCTCAGGGCCTAAGCGAGGAACACCCCATGTGTAATATATGTGTGGACCACCTGTGGGAAGTGTGTTGAAGGGAACGGGTAGAAGGCTGAGTGGGTTGTGGTCACATCCTCCATGTTTCCTTCCTTGTTGTGCTCCAAGCAAGGGTCACCTGAGAGGCCTACCCCCAGGGTGGGTTCATCTGAGCTTTGCTAGGCACCTTATACAGGGTCACTTTACTACACATGCCCATGCCCAGGAACAAGGCAGAGGCCATCATGAGGGAATACGTGACCTTACTCATAGAGATGATTGTACACCATTAACACTTGCACTGCAACTGTTCTCAAGTTAACTCTGGAGTGCCCGTGACAATGTACACCTTTTCTCTAATTTACATTTAGGAGGGACATGCATTTTGCACTACTATCCACAGTAGTGGAGTGGGCACACACATGCACTTAACTTAACTCTTGAACCTCCATACCTCTGTACAGGATGGGAATCTCTGCAGCACAAATCTGTTCCTGTTGATCTGAAAGACAGACTGCTAGTGGAAGGAGTGCTGACAACATCTCCCTCCCTGCTAGAGGCCATTTCACCTATAACAGGTACAGGTTATGGACAGGCTGCTGTAAAACATCTGTTACCCTGGGTAACCACTTATGTCTTCACACTACTCCACTCCACACTGATATCTTCATACCCCAATCAATGTGTTCACCAACTCGGTGAACTATGTGTGCCAGTTACTTGCAATATACCCCAATTGGTAACTTCAGACCAGACAGGGACAATGTTTCAATACTTTACTTAAGAAATGTGCAAAAATTAACATCTCAAAGTCCAACATACAAGAACAGGATTTTTCCTACGTCCCTTCTAACTACAAGCTTGTGCTGCCCCAGGTGTACCTGCAAAGGTGAAGTCCAAGCAATTATAAGTCCTTCAGTGGCATTCTCCAGTGCTGGTGTCTTCGGGGGGAAACCCATGTTCAGATGGCTTTACATAGCAGCATTCTTCTCGCAGGAAGGCTCTTGGCACTCTCCAAAAGCCCTTGGAGATCCTCACTCAGAGTGGCCCCTGCCCCAATCCTTGGCAGATCCTATGACATGCGGAACTGAACGGGATCGTAACTGGGTCCCAAACTTCTGAGTTTTCTCGCTCTCTCTCAGGGGCTCAACTCAACTCTTGTACTGGACAACTGTCCCATTTATATAACACAGGATTAGTGGGCTGGACCCAGAGAAGAACCCGCCAAAAAAAAAAAATGGGAAAACATTAACTCCTACCCTCCCAGACGGGACAGTGCCTAACTGGCTATTCTGACCTGCTTAAACCAGCAGTAAAAGGGTTGAAGATGCTTTTCTACAGGACATTCTTTAAATATTGTTACAGGCCTCAGGCTGGAAGTATGTGTGAAAACATGGTGGTGTTTCTCCAAAAAGGCAGGTATGCATACCTCCCAACTTTTGAAAATGGGAATAAGGTATACTGTATATATAAAAAAAATAAAAGATTAGTTAATGTGATGGAACCATTCAGCTCCCAGCTTGGGTTCTTCTATCAAGATATAGCTTCCTCCAGTCTGGAACCAGGAATCAGGTATTATAGCGGCATATTGCACCCAAGATACTGGGCGGCACCTGCTCAGGTACAAACTGGCACTCACTTTATTGTAAAATCACACAGAATATACAACACGCCAGATCAGGTGAGCCTAATCACATTATCGTATGTAAAGGAAACTGTATACAGGAATATAATTAACATTTCTTAAGAGATATTTTTGATAAATATTTCTGTCCCAAGTAAAGGAGCCTCTCCAACCCAGTCTGCAATAGGGCCACCATATTTCCTCTGACCATTAACCTGTACAAGATTAATATTACCTCTTCCCACCCACTCCAGAAGGGAATCTTTATTGTCCTTATTCAGAGAATTAATCCAAGCCTCGCCATCAGCGCCCATTACGTGGTTGTCTATCATTTGAGAATGATCTGCTCTTTCCATGGGCCATAATTAGTGGGTAGGAGGCTTCCCCTAGTCCTCTCCAAAAGCCCCTGTCCCAGTTGAGTCTGTCACAGTTAAACCCCAAGTGCTTTTTTTTACCACTACTATTCCGTTTTATTGGCTTTTGATATATACAAACGCAGAAATTAAAAAAATCAATGAAGTGGTTTAGCACTGTAAAAGCACTTTATGCAACTTTTGCATTTTATATACAACTATATAAGTCTGAGGGACTTTGTTACAAATAAGGGACAGTTGGGAGCTATGTATATGTGACTATCCCATCTTGAGAGGAAGTGGGGCAGCATAGTGCAAACAGGGCCCTTACATATGTGCCTTGAAATACCAGCAGTTGCTTGGAGGGAAAGGAGGAATTTAAAGCTTTACTAAATCATATGCATTATTTGGATTGAAACCTGAAGTACCTTATTCACATTGCCAAATATTTGGAAATTGTACTCTTTATTTAAAGCGGAGTTCCACCCAAAAGTGGAACTTCCACTTAAACCACTCCTCGCCCCCTTACATGCCACATTTGGCATGTAATTTTTTTTGGGGGGGGGGGAGTGGGAGCTTCAGTAGGAGTGGGACTTCCTGTCCCACTTCCTCCTTCCGCCCAGGGACCACTTAGGCGATACGTCATATCGCCTTTTGGCGGCCCCTCCCTGTAGGCGATCACCTGGGACACATGACAGGTTCCTAGGCGATCGCCTGTCCACTCAGGGAGCGCTGCGCCGTTCGTGCATGCGCAGTGAGTGCCCGGCCGTGAAGCCGAAAGCTATCACGTGTGAAAGGACCCATAGACTTCTAGTACCTGTGAGTTTGGTGTGCTGAGAGTAGAGTGGACTTTATAGAGCCGAGTTGACTGCCATCCACCCGCTCCGCTCATTGTGGCCAGCGACCAGTTACCAATTCACTTAAGTGGTCCTTGCTCTTCAAAAGGTTGGGCACCCCTGCCCTAGGAGGTGGTTGTGGGTGAAAATCCCAGTAGATCAGCAGTTTTTGAAATACTTAGACCAGCCTGTCTGGTACCAACAAACATGCCACATTCAAAGTCACTTAAATCCCCCTTCTTCCCCATTCTAATGCTCAGTTTGAAATTCAGAAAGTAATCTTCACCACATCTAGATGCCAAAATGCATGGAGTTGCTGCCATGTGATTGGCTGATTAGCAATTTGTGTTACCAAGCAATTGAACAGGTGTACCTAATAAAGAGGCCGGTGAGTGTACATTTATTATAAACATAAAATCTGTTTCCAGGTCATACAGATATTTATTTTTACACGGAAATCTGTTTCTAGCTAGCAGGATTCTCTGGTGTAATGTATATGTGTGCACATGTTATTGTCCGGAGCCCAGCATGTCCACACTGTGTTGCAGGAGATGTTGCCACTATACAAATCAACAATAACAGTACAATGTGAAGGGAAATGTTCAAAAAGCTCTCTATGAATAACATTTGAAAGGCCTCTGTTAGTATTGCAGTTGTTTAGCAAATGTTTTGTGGTCAGTGTGCCAGTTTGCAGCGGTGATTGCTGAGCTGCTGGTCTTGTAAACATCATCCATGTAAAAACAAGTAACAATGTAAGAGGTGACATAACATATCGCTGCATGTGACAGAAAAGCCAGCTGGAGATGCAAGAGTTAATTCCGATAGGCTGGAGGGTCAGCGTTTGGGTCAGGGGTCAGCAACACGCTCTCTATGGCTGGATCAGCAATTCTGACCCTGATTGTGCACATTCTCTACACATTTCTGGAATCTGCCCTTTCTCTCGTGCACTGGGGAGCTTTCAGGGAGGGGCATTAAATATGGGAGGTGCCTGCTGATGACCGATTACCTGCAGATTCTATCCCTCAGTCACTGAAAGCCAGCCACTGGGGCAAGATGCCAGAGGCAAAAGGTATGTACCTGGGGTGCATGTGTGCTGGCTGATAGACTCTCACAACATGCAGACACCTCACAACTGAAAGACCCCCATGAAAGATGGGTGCTCCACATCTAAACGGACCCCATAACAAAGGGACTCTGCACATCTGACTGACCCCCATAACAGAGGGTCTCTGAAAACCTGATAGAGCCCCATTTGCACATCTAACAGACCTTAATAACAGAGGGACTCCACAAATCTGGGGAGACCCCATAACAGAGGGACTCCACAAATCCGGGGAGACCCCATAACAAAGGGACTCCACAAATCCGGGGAGACCTCATAACAGAGGGACTCCAAAAATCTGGGGAGACCTTCATAACAGAGATACTCTGCAAATTTGACGAGATCTCTTAATAGAAGTACTCTGCACATCGGACGAGATCTCATAAAAGAGGTACTCTGCACATCTGAAAAAACTCTAAACAGAGGGACTCCACATGCGTATTGAGGCCTCATAACAGAGGGACTCCACATGCGTATTGAGGCCTCAAAACAGAGGGACTCCACACATGTGGCAAGATCTCATAACAGAGGGACTCTGCACATCTGACGAGACCTTATAACAGAGGGACTCTGCACATCTGACAAGACCTCATAACAGAGGGACTCTGCACATCTGACGAGACCTCATAACAGAGGGACTCCATACATCGGACGAGACCTCATAAACAAAGGGACTCCACGTGTGTATTGAGACCTTAAAAAAAGAGGGACTCTGTACATCTGTCGAGATCTCATAACAGAGGGACTCTGCACATCTGACGAGACCTTATAACAGAGGGACTCTGTACATCTGTCGAGATCTCATAACAGAGGGACTCTGTACATCTGTCGAGATCTCATAACAGAGGGACTCTGCACATCTGACGAGACCTTATAACAGAGGGACTCTGCACATCTGACAAGACCTCATAACAGAGGGACTCTGCACATCTGACGAGACCTCATAACAGAGGGACTCCATACATCGGACGAGACCTCATAACAGAGGGACTCCATACAGACGAGACGAGACCTCATAAACAAAGGGACTCCACATGTGTATTGAGACATTAAAAAAAGAGGGACTCCGTACCTCTGTCGATATCTCATCACAGAGGGACTCTGCATGTGTATGGAGGCTTCATAACAGAGGGACTCTGCATATTTTTTGTTATAGAGGGGCGCTGCATACCTGAGCTGCTCAGAGTTATTTGTTGTTTTTTACAGCAAGCTTTATTCCTGCAATCCTTGGTACGGTTATATATGTAATTAACGTCTTGTCTACTTTTAATTTCATACATTTATTGCCACAGTTCTAACTATTATGGGGGGGGGGGTGTTAATAAGGGTCTGTAAACAAAAATCACTGCTGGAATAGCATTTATGAATAGGGTTGCCACCTTTTGTTCTTGGAAAAAATGATCAGGAAAAGGAAAAATAGCGCATAGCAGCAAATGTGGGTCGACATGGTTTACATTTGACTTTTTTTAATCTTTAAAGTGGATGTAAACCCAATTCATGGAATTTGAGCTGGGCACATATATCTGCAGGATTTTGTTATCTCTCTTCAATGTCTTATAGCTCTCTTCTGAACGGTTCTTCTGTTATCAGCCTGAGAACTCCTGACATATTTTTTTACTTTTTAGACAAAAACAGCCTGAATCTTTTGTTGGAGGAGGTTGCTAAAATGGAGTAGCAGAGAGTAGCTCCTATTACAAAACAGCTCTGAGGCCTCGTACACACGACTTGCTGTTTTTTTTTTTTGCTGAGGAAACCGGTCGTGTGTACACTTTTCGACGAGGAAACTGTCGAGGATCTCGCAGAGCCAAAAAGAGAGCATGTCTTCTTTTTTCTCGAGGGGAATGGGGAAATTTGGCTCGCCGAGATCCTCGACAGCCTGACAAGGAACTCGACGAGCAAAATGATGTGTTTCGCCCGTCGAGTTTCTCGGTCGTGTGTACGAGGCTTCAGAGTCTCTGCCTATGAGGAGAGGGGGTGTGTGCCTTTCCACGAATCAGCAATGTTAGCTTTCTTGGCTGTATTCCCAGACATCACACTGTTAACCAGGAAGAGAAAATCTGAACTTTCTAAACCGTTTATAAAATGTGAAGACAGCAGATATACATATAAAACGTATGTAGGGAGATTTGGTTAATCTATGTGTATCATCTGAGGCTGTTCACTTCACTGCGTGTATGGAGGGTTTACATCCACTTTAAATAACTGCATTAAATTGTATTATTATATTGCCTGCAGTTGAGTTTTAAAGCGGACCTGCATACACATTTAATGCAGCTCTGTAATCATTAATACACCCTTATATGCACATGTTTTAATACAAGTGGTATAAGTATTATTTGGCCTAGAAATGAAAGTAGTATCAGCCTCTTGCAGTCCACTGTACAGCCTGTATAGCAGAGCTCAAAGAGGGGGTAAGGGAAGCAGCAGAAGAAGCCAATCGGGGGTGTGCTGGACAACAAAGGGCATGGTCATAGCAGGAGAGAGCAAAGAGATGACATAATCAGTCTGCTTTTTCATTTTTCACGGTTCAATCACAAGGGGGTGGGACTTGTAAGTAAAAGTGAAACTGCTGCAAAGAAAAGCCAGTTGTCCTCCCTAGCCAGGCGTATGCTATGGACCAGAGCTGTGTAAATCTCAGGACAGGATAAACACGAATGCAAATCCTTTGGCAGGTAAAACAACTCCCATATATGTATTCCACCTGTGTGTTTTACTGTTTGTACCAAGTTCAGATTTAAGGTCCCTAAGCCCTGACTGTGGAAATGAAATTGTGCGAGTTTAGCTGAACTTACACAATTTCATTCCCGCATGTCCATCCCGACTTCGGGGCAATTTCAGAGACATCTATGCAGGTTTCTGCACAGATGTCAATGGAAATCGCACACTCCAAATCGCCAAAAGTAGTACAGAAACTACTTTTGGGAATCGGTGCAGCGCCACAAATGTGGCATTGCACTTCGGACACTGCCATTGCCGGCAATTGCCGCCGATTTGACATGTCAAATCACATCAATGTGAACTAGGCCTAAATGAAATATTAAGTGTGTTTTTTTTTTTAAGAAGATAAAAGCATACAAGTTAGCACGCCGTCTGATGATGAAAGGTCGCATCAAATTAAATGACTAGAGAACTGTGATGGAAATGACAAGAATGCAGTACACAGCAGCAAATGAGTATGTAGAGGTGTAGAGAGTACACCAGGCATGGTACTCTCTGCACTTATAAAATGCCAGCTATTCCTGACTATTAGTGTGCTCCATGGCTCAATGGCTTGCCATTGCAGGAGCATTGCTGGAAAATACCTGGGCATGCCACTGCCAGGCACAGGTTGACCCTACCTGGAAACATTTAAAATTCCCAGAGATATGTTGTGTGAAAAGAGTAGAGAACATCATGCTCCATCAAGAATTGCCATTAATATGTATCCTATAGTATAGGTAATGTTACAGAATGATTGATTAATTGTTTGTATTGTAATTGTTGTATTGTTTAATTAAAAATATATATTAGTTCCCGAATGCTGTTTCTTACATTAGGACTACAATGTTGTAGTCTGATCATTAGGGATGGGGGGCTCTGTGCTATGGTAGAAGTGATCTTGATGGCAGTAAAGCCCCCCTAATCGTGCACTGACCCGATCGCCCTTTTATGGTCCTTGGGCTCATCTGGCCCCTCTGTTAGCCAAGGTCCAAAATAAGAGGAATCAAAATAGAGCATAATCTCCTGTAGGCCAAATCATTTCAGAAGTGCCCAGCTCTGGGAATTTCCTGGTTTGATCCGGACTGACTGGTGGCAAAGGAAGCATCAAGATGGCGGCATACGGATGTCTACATTAAGAGAAACCATCACTTCATGTACATATTATCTCATAAGGGGCTCTAGGAGATACATTATTAGTAAAATCCTGACCGTAGTTCTAAAATGTTTTGATTGGACATTTTAAAGCACACCTTGCAAACAAAATTTGCTTCCCGCGCTTCATCTTAGGCCCTTTTCACACTACAAAATAAATCCGTTTTAATAATCCGTATTAAAATCCGTCAGATAATGTTAAAAAACGGAAGTTATACGTCCTTTATAAAATATCATTAAAGTCTATGGGATTTTTTTATGTTCCGTAAAGATCCGTAATAGTTCGTTATAACGTACGGACGTTAGTTATAACGGAATATGTGACGGGTCTTGCACTATTTTTTGTCCATTTTTTGTCCGTTGCAAGTAACGGATATATTAACGTCCGTTATATTTTAACATTGAAGTCTATGGCGCACGGACGTTAGTAAATGTCTCCGTAAATGTCCGTTATGTTAACGGACATTAATTTTACTGAGCATGCTCAGTAAAGACTTCTGGAGCTGGACTTCAAGAAAGGGTGAAATGGTTTTTATTAACGGACGTTAGAAAGGAATGATATAACGGATGTATACGGATATATACGGATAAACATTATCCGTTTTCAATAAAGGAAGAATGGTAAAATATTTATCCGTATGTATCCGTTATTAAATCCGTTAATAAACGTTCCTTAATAGGTGTAATACGGATATTATAAAACGGACATACAATCCATAGTGTGAAAGAAGCCTTAAATCGCTACCTCAACAAAATATATATACATTTCTCATGATCCTTCAGAACTCACTGGTACCTAGGTGAACAGGTCAGAACTTTTTACTGTTGTCCTGGAAGAACAGGTACTTGACTGGGTTGGTATTTTCTGATCACAATTTCCTTCATGATTATTTTCACAAGCAAAATAAAACTATTTCAGTATAGTGTTTAGTAATTAGGCAGTACCGACATGACATGAGTGGCAAGAAACAATCAGGTCCATTAGATGTCATTGTTGTGACAGAGATTTTACCATCTAAGGTGATCTCTGAGAGTGATTTTAACCACTTCACCCCCGGACCATTTGACTGCCAAATGACCAGGCCACTTTTTTGCGATTCGGCACTGCGTCGATTTAACAGACAATTGCGCGGTCGTGCGACATGGCTCCCAAACAAAATTGAGGTCCTTTTTTCCCCTTTTTTCCCCACAAATAGAGCTTTCTTTTGGTGGTATTTGATCACCTCTGCCCTTTTTATTATTAGAGCGACAATTTTGAAAAGAATTCAATATTTTTTACTTTTTGCTATAATATCCCCCCCAAAAAAAAATTATATATATATATATATATAATGTTTTCCTCAGTTTTTAGGCCAACTACGATCTAGAACTACGATCAGGATTTTACTAATAATGTATCTCCTAGAGCCCGTATTCTTCTACATATTTTTGGTAAATTATAAAATCCCAATAAGCGTTTATTGATTGGTTTGCGCAAAAGTTATAGCATCTACAAAATAGGAGATAGTTTTATGCCACTTTTATTAAAACATTTTTTTTACTAGTAATGGCGGTGATCAGTGATTTTTATCGTGACTGCGACATTATGGCGGACGCATCGGACACTTTTGACGCTATTTTGGGACCATTCACATTCATACAGCGAATCAGTGCTATAAAAATGCATGGATTACTGTGTAAATGTGACTGGCAGTGAAGGGGTTAAGCACAAGGGGGCTAGGAAGGGGTTAAAGCGGAGTTCCGCCCTAAAAATTAACTTTCTATTAACAGCTTGCCTTTATGATCGCTGCTCCCGATGCTTGTTTACACTTGCCTCTCCCCGTTCTGCAGCTTTGTGACCCAATCGCGGGACACCGGCAAACACAGAGTCCGCGGGTCCCGTGGGCACGGTGACAGAGCTCGCTCCAGGCGCGCACGCACGCACGGCGGCAAATTCAAAGTGACGTAAATATACGTTGATTTGCCTGTCCGTGGCATTCTGCCGACCTATATATCCATGTGAGCCGGTAATTTAGCCTGTTTTTACGCCTGTAGCGCTACGCCGCTGCCGCCAGAGGGCTGAAAACAGATGTCCCTCTATGGAGATGGTTCACATCTCCACGCCGGACGCCTGTCGCCTGCCGCGTGAAAAAAGGTCCCGGACCTTTTTTTCAGGCGTCTTCGAGCGTTCGGCTAGGAGATGGGAATCATCTCCATAGAGGGGGTCATCTTGGGGCACATCTAGGCGGACAATACCGGCGTTTTGTCGCCGCAAATCGGGGTACAAAACGCCGCTATTTTTACCGCGATTTGCGGCGACAAAACGCCGCGATTTCGTCCGCCTAGATGTGAATGCAGTCTAAGTGGTTAAAGAGTCATTTCATTTTTATACAGGAAAAATTAAGAAATACTTTATCCTAAGTCTGAGCCAAAGCTCAGTGTTGCTGGTTTAAAATGTTGTAGCGGGTCTGGTGACTATAAGGCCTCATGCACACTGGACATTAAAGTAACGTTATAAAAACACCAGTAGCTTTGCAGCGAGTTTTTCAATGTTTTTGCAATAGAGTTTTTTTTTTCCCAAGATTTTTTTTTAAAATGGATCAAAAACTTAAAAAAACGCGGGTGAGCAAAGTTTTTGAGCGTTTATCGACATTTATCAGCATTAGATCGTTTTTACAGCTGAAAAACGTCTATCAGAGAACCCACTAGCTTTGTTTTTTACTGCTCAAAAACGCCACTGCCCAAAACTGCTGATAACACCCTAAGTGTGCATGGACACATAGGATAACATGATGGAGAGTTTAATGACTGTAGAAAAAAAATGTCCACGGCCAAAAACAGCTGCTGTAAAAAACATCCAGTGTGCATGAGGCCTAACAAGAAAAAGCAGACACCACATTATCTGCTGCTCTTGATGGGTCATTTGCCCACTCTTCAGCAGACCTTGGAGGGGGGCCTCATTAGGTTTTGGTAAATTATTATTAAAGAGAAAGTAAACCCTACAGGTAAGCCTAGATTAAAGTGGATGTAAACCCCAAATTTGTATTTTTTTTTTTGTTGATGTCACAATGTAGAGTATAAGATTTCCTATCATCTGTGCCCAGTCTTGCCACACAGAGTTAATCCAGCTCTGAGCAATCCTCTTTTATTGTTCAGTGAAAATTAACAGACTTCCAGATAAAAACCTGTCTAAATAAAAAGTCCTTTCCTCTCTCCTTGCTCTGAGTGACAGGTTATTTACATATCTAGCTTGGACATGTTTATCATATGTTATGTTATGTTTATCATATCTGAGGTGATCCACAGTATAAAAAGTGAGAAATCCACCCCTCCCCCACATAACACATCCTAGTAATATACAATGAACTGTGAATCACCTCATATTATGATTAACATAACATTTGATAAACATGTCCAAGATAGATATGTAAATAACCTGTCACTGAAAGCAAGGAGAGAGGAAAGGACTTTTTATTTAGACAGGGTTTTATCTGGAAGTCTGTTAATTTTCACTGAACAAAAAAAGGATTGCTCAGAGCTGGATTAACTCTGTATGGCAAGACTGGGCACAGATTATAGGAAATCTTATACTCTACATTGTGACATAAAAAATAAATGTTGGGTTTACATCCACTTTAAGGCTTACCTGAAGGTGTTTGCAATATCTCCTAAACCTACACGGATTAGGAGATATTTCCCAAAAAAAAACGGCGCACTGGGAATGCCGGTTTTGTGAATGGCTAATGCTGGCTTTGAGGGCTCCCGCACGCATGTGTGGAGTGATGTCTTTGCCAAATCACAGCGCCGAAGCGGCGATACCCGGAAGTAACCTTCCGGAGAGATGTCTGCGGTCAGAGGGGGAGACGAGGACGGCTTCAATCTAAGGTACAGGTAAGAAATTCATAATGAGCTAGTATGCTAGACATACTAGCTTATTATGCCTTTTTTGGGTTTACAACCGCTTTAAATAGGATGATATAAATTAAAATGGTGCAATTGAGTGGTTTACTGTCCTTTTTTTCAATTCATGTAAAGTGGGCTAAGTAGTTTTGGCTCAACCTAATTACTGGTTGGCTGGATCATTTAGGCCATAAATGGTTCTTCATGAAAGTCCATGTAAACTGAGCTGAAATACTGTACACAAGTCATGCAACGGATCCATTCACAGACAAAGCTTTCAAAATCGTTCGGATTTTCTCTCCTATCCCTTTAATATCCAAAGATGTTCTTTTCATTCCATACATCGTTATGCTTATTGGAAGAGTTTGGGCAGATTTGGTCCCACACAATCTTGCGACAATAAACTCTGATTAAAGACAACGGGGCCGATCCACGTACAGCGGCGCATTTTTCCGCCGGGCGTAGCGTATCTAAGATACACTACGCCGCCGTAACTTACTTTTTTTTTTCGAATCCTCAAAGAATCCGCGCCGTAAGTTACGGCGGCGCAGTGTATCTTTGGCGGCGTAAGGGCGCGCAATTCAAATCGATGTGATGGGGGCGTGTTTTATGTAAATATGTTGTGACGTAAACAACGTTTTTTTGAGCGGAGCATGCTCCGTCCGTGGGGGTATCCCAGTGCGCATGCTCGAAATTAAACCAGAACAAGCCAATGCTTACGACGGTGATGTCATTCTACGCAAATCCCTATTCGCGAACGACTTACGCAAACAACGTAAAACATTAAAATTTCAACGCGGGAACGACGGCCATACTTAACATTGAGTACGCCACCATATAGCTGCTTTAACTATACGCCGGAAAAAGCCGAACGCAAACGACGTAAAAAAATGCGCCGCCTGGACGTACGTTCGTGGAATTCGACGGAAACGCCACCTAGCGGCCAGCGTAAATATACACCTACGATCCGACGGCGTACTAAGACGTACGCCTGTCGAATCGATCCCACATTCCGTCGTATGTTGTTTTGTGGATACAAAACAAAGATACGACGCGGGAACTTTTAAATTACGCAGCGCATCAATAGATACGCCGGCGTAATTTCTTTGTGGATCTGCCCCAACATTTCTATTCAAGTGTGTATTCTTAACTCGAAAAGTACCTGACATTGCTCTCCTCCTTCTCCGAAGATCAATTTTCTTTTTTTTTTTGCTGCCATGATTTAACTATCTGTTAGTTAGAGGATGGTTATGTTCGTTCTCCATAGTTCCACTGTATGTGGGAAAGTAGTCGCTCTCTGGCTGGGATGGACTATGGGATTTGTAGAGTGCATAGAGCAGTGCATATGACTGCAACTGCTTGTTCCAAGCAAATGGTAGTGAGGGGGAAAAAGGAGAGGTTTAGTAGCTCATAGAAGATGTAACAAGAAGGCAGAAAAACACAGTAAGAAACAATTTAATGAAAAACAGATTACAGGGCAACAAAGTAGTGGATGTACTGTATATATAGATTATTTTTTAAAGAATAAGGTTATTTGCTTAGTAGTATTTTAATAATCAGCCAAGATATGGGCATCTAATCTGTGAGTTCCCTAGCCTACAATTTTCCTTGATTTATTTTTCTTACTTTTTTTTCTTACTTTTACAGGTGACAAGTCAGACAATTCTCTGTACAGGGTGAGTCGCTAATGTTTTCTTTCTTGCACTTAACTCACCACTATTTATTTCTAACCTGCCTCCTCTCTATTCCAGTCTTTCCCAAACTCCAGCATTCCTTTCACTCCAGTCTTCTTTTGTGGTTTGTTTTTATATTTCTCTGGAATCTCTGTGTCTTTACTGTCTTGACAGTTGCTTGCCGACTCCTCTATCCCTCTCTTCTCATAATCTCTCCATCTCCCATCACTCCATCTTTGAGCCCTCTATATTGTATCCTACTTGACAGTGTGGGGTTGATTTACTAAAGGCAAATAAACTGTGCACTTTGCAAAATGCAGTTGCACTCTGCAAAAACAGTTGCTCCAGAGCCTAGTAAATTAGGTAAAGATTCACTTTTCAAGAATACCCAAATCTCAAGAAAATTAAAAAACAGCATTTTTGCTTGCACATGATTGGATGGTGGAAGTCAGCAGAGCTTCCCCTTATTTACTAAGCTCTGCGTTTCAATTTTTTCCTGGGATCTCCTCCCCAATTCTCCGTGTTTATCTTATGGAATATACACCATTACCTAGATTCAAAGAACGCGTCGCAACTTCAAGGCGGCGTAGCGTATCGTATTTACGCTACGCCGCCTTAAGTCAGAGTGGCAAGTACTGTAATCACAAAGTACTTGCCTCCTAACTTACGGCAGGGTAGCGTAAATGCGGCCAGCGTAAGCGCGCCCAATTCAAATGAGGATGGGGGGGCGTGTTTTATGTTAATTACTCGTGACCCGTCGTGATTGGTGTTTTTTACGAACGGCGCATGCGCTGTCCGTGTACATATCCCAGTGTGCATTGCTCCAAAGTACGGCGCAAGGACGTATTGGTTTAGACGCGAACGTAAATTACGTCCAGCCCCATTCACGGATGACTTACGCAAACTACGTAAAATTTTCAAATTTCGACGCGGGAACGACGCCCATACTTAACGATGACTACGGCTCCTAGGGGCAGCTTTATCTTTACGCGGCATATCTCTTACGGAAATGGCATATCTTTACTGCGACGGGCAAGCGTACGTTCGTGAATCGGCGTATCTGGTCATTTACATATTCTACGCCGAACTCAACGGGAAGCGCCACCTAGCGGCCACCCTAAAAATTACACTTTAAGATACGACGGCGTAGGAGACTTACGCCGCTCGTATCTTAGCCTAATTTAAGCATATCTGGTTTCCAGAATAAGCTTAAATTTACGCCGGCGTAAATCTACTTATACGCTGGCGTAACTCGCTCTGAATCTACCTATATATCAGGGATTTGCAATTAGCAGACCTCCAGCTGTTGCAGAACTACAAGTCCCATGAGGCAAAGCAAGACTCTGGCAGCCACAAGGACGACACCCAGAGGCATGATGGGACTTGTAGTTTTGCAACAGCTGGAGGTCCACTAATTGCATACCCCTGCACTATATTGTCAAAAGTATTGGTACTCCTGCCTTTACACACACATGAACTTTAAACACTTCTGGACCACCCACCGTGGATATACACCTCACCCATAAATACTGTTGTTATGGCAGAAGATAGCTGCCATGACCCCGGTATTTTTCTCCACAGCGAGCGGTCCTCTTTCCCATAAAAGTTGTCTCAGCGGCAGGCAAGATCACCTTTATGGGTGACGGAGGTGGTGCCCCCCCCCTCTCCATCCCAGGCCGTTGGTATCAGTGGGGGGGATACAGTCCTGTGGCCTGATGGGCAGGAAGTCGAGTGAGGGCATGATGGGCCCCCCCACTCGACTCTATGCCCTTGGAGGACCGAAGCGATGTCAAATGTCACTTCCGCCCAACGGCCTTAAAAGGGACACTTTTTTTATTGAAAAAAAAATACACTTAAAAGCAATAATAAAACAAATGTTAGTGTGAGATCTGAGGTCTTTTGGAAGAGGTCCTGTCATGCTTTTTTTTATATTACAAGGGATGTTTATACTCCTTGTATGAGGAATAAACATGATCCAATTTTATTTTATTTAAAAAGGGACAGTTTAAAAGTAAAAAGTAAAATAAATAAGACAAAAAATAAAAATAATATTCAGAGCGCCCTGTCCCTCCATGCTCGCGCGCAGAAGCGAACGCATACGTAAATGGTGAGGTATTGCCGCGATTGTTAGCAAATTACCTCCTCTGTAACTCAAAACTGGTAACCTGTAGGTTTGTCACCATTCTAAGAGCGGGCGCAATTTTGAAGCATGTTGGGTATCAATTTACTTGGCATAACATTATCTTTCACAATATAGAAAAAAAATTGGCTAACTTTACGGTTTTCTTATTTTTTTTATGCTAAGAATTGTATTTTTTTTCTCAAAAATTGCATAGGACTGCTGCGAAAATACAGTGTGACAAAGTATTGCAACGACATTTTATGCTATAGGGTGTGTTAAAAAAATATATATAATGTTTGGGGGTTCTAAGTAATTTTCTAGCAAAAAAAAAAAAAAAGAGTTTAAAAAATAGGCTTGGTGGTTAATGGCATCCCATTCTTAGTCCGTAGGCTCCAATATTGAGTTGGCCCACCCTTTGCAGCTACAACAGCTTCAACTCTTCTGGGAAGGCTGTCCACAAGGTTTAGGAGTGTGTCTATGGGAATGTTTGACCATTCTTCCAGAAGAGCATTTATGAGGTCAGGGAATGATGTGGATGAGAAGGCCTGGCTCGCAGTCTCCACTCCAATTCATCCCCACAGTGTTTTATCGGGTTGAGGTCAGGTCTCTGTGCAGGCCAGTCATGTTGGAACAGGAAGGGGTCATCTCCAAACTGTTCCCACAAAGTTGGGAGCATGAAATTGTCCACAATGTCTTGGTATGCTGGCTCCTTAAGAGTTCCTTTCACTGGAACTAAGTGGCCAAGCCCAACCCCTGAAAAACAACCCCATACCATAATCCCCCCTTCCCCAAATAATTTGGACCAGTGCACAAAGCAAGGTCCATAAAGACATAGGGGTAGATTCACATACGCCGCCGTAATTTGAAATTCGCGCCCGCGTAGCGTTACGCCGATTCTCAAAGGCAGTTACGCTGAAAAAATAGGCTTCCTCCACCGACGTAACTTGATTGCGGCAGCGTAGAATTGTGTGCAATATAACTTTGGCCGCTACGGGCGCTTCCGTTGTTGCTTTTTCTGTGTAAGGCTGCTCCTGCTATTAGGAGGCGCAGCCAATGTTAAGTATGGACGTCGTTCCCGCTTCGAAATTTTAATTATTTACGTTGTTTGCGTAAGTCGTTCGCGAATAGGGCTGGACGTAATTTACGTTCACGTCAAAACCAATACGTCGTTACGCCGTACTTGGAAGCAATGCACACTGGGATATGTACACGGACGGCGCATGCGCTGTTCGCAAATCACGTCAGGTCATCACATATTACCATAAAACACGCCCCCCTTCCCTATTTGAATTACGCGCGCTTACGCCGGCCCCTTTACGTTACGCCGCCGCGACTTACGGAGCAAGTGCTTTGTAAATACTGCACTTGCTCCTGTAAGTTGCGGAGGCGTAGCGTAAATACACTACGCTGCGCCGCCGTAAATTATAGCGTAGCTACCTGAATCTACCCCATAGATGAGCGAGTTTGGGGTGGAGGAACTTGACTGGCCTCAACCCGATAGAACACCTTTGGGTGGGGCTGCAAACGGTGGGCCAACTCAATATTGAACCCTACAGACTAAGATTGGGATTCCATTAACCACTTAACCCCCGGACCATATTGCTGGTCAAAGACCAGAGCACTTTTTGCGATTCGGCACTGCGTCGCTTTAACTGACAATTGCGCGGTCGTGCGACATGGCTCCCAAACAAAATTGCCGTCCTTTTTTTCCCACAAATAGAGCTTTCTTTTGGTGCTATTTGATCACCTCTGCAGTTTTTAGTTTTTGCGCTATAAACAAAAATAAAGCGACAATTTTGATTTTTTTTTATATTTTTTACTTTTTGCTATAAAAAATATCCCCCAAAAATATATAAAAAAAAAAAATGTTTCCTCAGTTTAGGTCGATACGTATTTTTCTACATATTTTTCGTAAAAAATAAATAAAAATAAACGTTTATTGATTGATTGGTTTGCGCAAAAGTTATAGCGTTTACAAAATAGGGGGTAGTTTTATGGCATTTTTATTAATATTTTTTTTTTTAACTAGTAATGGCAGCGATCAGCAATTTTTTTTCGGTACTGCGACATTATGGCGGACACTTCTGACACATTTTTGGGACCATTGGCATTTTTATAGCGATCAGTGCTATAAAAATGCATTGGATTACTATAAAAATGCCACTGGCAGGGAAGGGGTTAACACTAGGGGGCGGGGAAGGGGTTAAGTATGTTCCCTGGGTGTGTTCTAACTGTAGGGGGGGTGGACTGACATGGGGAAATGACTAATCGCTGTTTATACATTGTATGAACAGACGGTCAGGCATTTCTCCCCTGACAGGACCGGGAGCTGTGTGTTTGCACACACAGCTCCCGTTCCTCGCTCTGTAACAAGCGATCATGGGTGCCCAACGGTGATCGCACCCGCCGGGCACGCGCGTCGTGAGCAGGGGACGCGCACGAGCCCCTAGTGGCCGCTTCGCGAGGTGGCGTAGAGCTACATGCTCTCGCGCAGGGGAGCCGACCTGCCGCCGTATAACTGCGGCGGCTGGTCGGCAAGTAGTTAAGGTTTATGTACGCGCTGACTTATTGTTTTATTTTATTAATGTTGTGTCTTGATTCCGCTGACATAATAAAAATATTTTCACAAGTTCATGTGCGTGTAAAGGCAAGTACTTACTTTTGACAAGATAGACTAAGGGCCAGATTCTTAAAAGGCTTACGACGGCGCAACGCCATTTGCGCCGTCGTAAGTCCTAATCTGGCCCGCCTATCTATGCGACTGATTCTTAGAATCAGTTACGCATAGATATCCCTTAGATCTGACAGGCGTAAGGCTCTTACGCTGTCAGATCTTAAATGCAATTTTTTTTCCCACCGCTAGGTGTCGCCTTGTCGTTTTCCCCGTCGTCTATGCAAATTAGCTATTTACGCGAGATTCCCGAACGTACGCGTGGACGACGCAGTGAATTTACGACGTTTACGTAAGTGTAAACTTGCCCCTGCTATATGAGGGGCAAGTTCACGAAGGTCCATCGTATGCCATGTTAAGTATGGCGTCGGGTCCGCGTCGTCTTTTTCCGTCGTTAACGTTGTTTTCCTAAGTCATCCGCGAATACGACTTTACGTCAATGACGCTCACGTCGGCGTCATTGACATTTTCCGTCGTGAGCTGGAGCATGCGCACTGGGCTATTTTTCAGCCCGGCGCATGCGCAGTTCGATCGGCGCGGGGGCGCGCTTAATTTAAATACAAGCCACCCCCTTTGAATTACGCGGCCTTACGCCGGGCCATTTACACTACGCCGCCGCAAATTACGGAGCAAGTGCTTGGAGAATACGGCACTTGCTCCAGTAATTTGCGGCGGCGTAGTGTAAATGGCTTACGCTACGCCGCCGCAGATTATACAAGAATCTGGCCCTATCTTCCTTCTTTCAGAATATCCACCCTGACTTTCTGCTCCATCAAAATATCCTCTGCAACTTTCTACCCACCCCCTTTCTGCCACCCCGTCCATCGGTCGGTCGGTCTGTAGCATTTACCCCATCACCGGCAGCTTCCCCCTGCTCGGCGGCGGCTTCCCATTCTGCTGCTCTCCACGGCGGCCAATCGGGAGTCTTCTCTTTTCGGCCAACCGAAAAACGGGTCTCACACCAGCTTCTGATCGGCCTGATTGAGGATCAGTGTTTCAACAGCGAATGTTCATTCGCTGTTGTAACACACCTGGGTGGGATCGGAGCGCATCCTCTGTTTCCCCAGCCCACGCAATTTTAAAGCCTATGGCTCTAATCGGGTGCTTCAAAAAATGTTCCCAGACGCTGTAATTCATGTGCCCGGTGCCCCCAAAGGGGCCGAATGCATGAATAGGGTGTAGCCGCAGCAGCCATGGATGGATTAATGCTAAGCATGACCATTACCATATAGGGGGGGGGGGGTGGCTGGAGAGAGGAGGCGGCACCCAGGCGGCCCTAATGGACGGGCCCCCACAGTTCCAGATTCTCCTCTATAACTCTCCACCTCTCATCTCTACCAGAATCTCCTTCATTATTCTCTTTCTTTTCTCCTTAGATTCCCCTACAACACAAGCACCGAGTGCAAGAGAAAAAAACACATGTTAAGAAGCAAAGAGGTAATAAAGCACAATATGTAAAAAAAAAAAACCATATACAATCTGGATAATGTCCCAAAAAAAAAATTCTTTCAAATTATGAGTACAGCTTCTGGACAAGAGTGGCTATTGGATTCAGCTAAAAAATGTAATAAAAAAAAAAAAGGATTTTACCCATCCGACACTTCAAGGTTATGTTGGATGCTTGCATCTCATCGCTGTGGCTCTCCCCTCCCCCCCACACATTACTAGAAGGATACATCTCCCCATCACAACAGCATCCAATGGGTGGACGCAAGCATTCAATGCAACTAAGAAGTGTCGAATGCTGAAGATTTCAGTGGAAGGTGTAAATCTGCAAGAGCGTGAAGTTTGAATTCACTGGAGTCAGAACTAGTAAGTGTAATTTGGCAGCTGCCTTTTTCAGTACATTTTGCATGACTGAAACAAATACAGTGGAACCTGGGATTGTGAGTAACGCGGTTAATGAGCGTTTCGCAATACGAGCAATAAAATCTTGACTCGGCTTGCGAGTGTTGTCTCGCACAAGCAAGATTCAAGCACCTGCGGTGTGCAGTACCGCATTTGGCCAGAGGTATGGGGGCGCCGCAGCCGATCTTAAATACTCGAAAATACTCCGTTCCAGAGTCTCTCCGGCGATCCCCCCCCCCTCTGGCCACATGCGGTATTGCACGCTATAGAAGTCAATGTGGAACAAATTATTTTTGTTTCCATTGACTTCTATGGGGAAACTCACTTTGATATGCCAGTGCTTTGGATTACAAGCATTCTCCTGGAATGGATTATGCTCGTAATCCAAGGTTCCACTGTTCATAGATCAGGAAACTCTGAAGTTTTTATTTGCATGATTATTACAAATCAGTGACTTGCAGTTTTTGAAGTGAGATGGTCAGAATAACACTAAGGCACTAGCACCCCAAGATGGAGAGGACAGTAATGTTTGGATATATACATAAGGAACTTTGTATCTTATCTGCAGTCTTGTCACTTTGCAACACAATTCAACTGCATTTTAGCTGGGTAGATGATATTCCTCCTCAGCTGGATAATCACAAACAAAAAATTCCCAGCACACTTACCAGCTAGCCTGCAAATAAACCAAATTGTCCATGTCTAACAATTCATGTTAAAAACAGAGTGTTTTGTTTGCAAATATACAGTATGTGGAAGCTGCAGGGCCCACATCAAGGCTCCTCTCTATATTATGGTCTTAACTCTATTTAGGAGTCTTCATGTTGAAGCATATAGAGCAGTAGATCAATTAAGGGCAGGTTTGCTTGGAGGGACTCCCCCTTAAAAAGGCACAGACACACATTGGATGCCCAGCAAAAGCACAATGGCAGCTGAAGGCAATGTGTCAACACACCAAATCAGCGAACAAACTATACAAAAAGATGGTAACCATCCCAATTTATGACTAGACTTTGCAGTAAGGTACACATGGAAGGGCAACGCACATTAAAAATAAAACATTTCCAGCACACTTACCAGCTAGTCTGCAAACAAACCAAACTGGCCATGTCTAACAATTCATGTTAAAAAACAACGGGTTTCACTGCACACATTTGAAAATATATGTGAAGCCGCAGTGCCCTTGTCAAAGCTCCTCAGTATAATGTGGTCCTAACTAGATTTTTGAGTCTTTGGTAGCATATATAGCAGTGGATAGAATAAGGGCAGCTTTGCCTGGAGGCAGCACACTCTCCCCTAAAGGCACAGGGACACAATGAATGTCCAGCATGAGCAGCTGAAGACATCATGCGTGTCCCTACACCAAATCAGTGAACTATACAAAAAGATGACAACCTCCCCAATTTCTAACTATCCTGAGTTGGATAATGCAATATCTCTTATGTAGTTAAAGGCCAAAGCCACCCAAAAGAGTTATTTTTATTTTTGTATTTTCACATCCCAATTCACTTTCCTGAACCTCCCTCCTTCCAGGACAGCCGACGCGAGCGAAGCAGTAATTTCCAGGCCTTTATCCGGATGGCGCTGGAGACTCTGCTGGGTTCATGCCGCAGGAAGCGCGGGATCCGTCATACGTCCGCAGACCACATTCAGCCAGCTAAAACTTTAATGTCTTGGCACAGACAAACGCTTCCTGTCAGGCCTTTCTTGTTGGTACGATCTTCAAGGGGGCTCTGAGAATGTGAGCGAAGATAAACAAGAGTGAGTGAATGACTGATCACAAGCTACGTGCACAAGTCTCCTGTTTGTTTGTGAAATTGCTTGGCTCTTGGAATAAACATTATTTTACAATGTTTTTGTGTTGATCTTTTCATTCCTATAAACTCTAGAGCTGTCCATAAATACCTCCATTATCAATCTGGAGAGTGTAGAGAATCGAGTTTCACAATGTTACATAGTCGGTAGGGTTGAAAAAAAAAAGAAGAAGAAAAAAAAAAAAAAAAGACACCAGTTCATCCAGTTCAACCTGTGTGGGAGTGTGCGTTGATTTCAATAGTAAATCATATATCCCTGTATGTTGCAATTGTAAACATTCCCATCTAATAGTGTTTTTAAACTATCAATGCTCCCTTCTGACATCACTGCTTGTGGAAGAGACTTCCACATCCTTACTGCTCTGTCATCACCCAATCATGCCCCGGGCAATGGCATCACAAATGGGCAGGGCCTCCAGATGATGCCAGTGGGTGGCCCCACCCCATGTCAATATAAGTCATTGCACCTGGCAAACCCAGCATTACACGGGGAGATCACGTTGGATCAACATCAGAAGAAGAACAGAGGGAGAAGACCTGACAAAAGAGCGAGAAGACAGCGGAGAGTGAAGACAGGGCAGAGAGAAGAAGAACTAGAGAGGGACAAGACGTCGCCAGAAGAGGGAGAAGAAAATCGGAAGAGACGCTGGAGCTGCCTTAATAAAAAACTTTAAAAACCTGTGTACTGTTTATTTTTTTGACTTTTTTGGTGAATAAGTAGTAGTACACTGTACCTCATACTCATTCACATAGGGTGGGGGGCCGGGATCTGGGGGCCCCCCCTTGTTAAAAGGGGGCTTCAGATTCCGATAAGCCCCCGCCCACAGACCCTGACAACCACCGGCCAGGGTTGTCGGGAAGAGACCCTTGTCCTCATCAA
Source organism: Rana temporaria (assembly GCF_905171775.1). NCBI lineage: Eukaryota > Metazoa > Chordata > Amphibia > Anura > Ranidae > Rana > Rana temporaria. Next base: position 117,369,877 of record NC_053497.1, read on the forward strand.
ACATGGGGTCAAGGTGCTTTGGGGTGGGGGGGGGGGGGCGCACAAGCACCCACCCCCCCATGTTGAGGGCATGTGGCCTGGTATGGTCCAGGAGGGGTGGCCGCTCACTTGTCCCCCCCTTTACTGACCTGCGTGCTCAGATAAGGGTCTGGTATGGATTTTGGGGGGACCCCGGAACTATTTTTTTGGTGTGGGGGTTCCCCTTAAAATCCTCATCATGATCCGACTTCTGGTGCGTCTTCTATTCAAAACCACTGATTTTGAATAGAGGCAGAGAAACGCCTGACAAGGCGTAACACTCTGTATACAGCGTTAAACCGCATTTAACAGTTTTTACCTGCGTCTGGCATTTTTACAGCTCTAGCGCTGGAGCCTCAGATTGCGCTGGTCCTGTTTTTTTTTTTGGAGTTTAAAAATGCCTATTTCACTTATAGCTCAAAAACGTACGTGTGGGCATGAGGCCATAGACTAACATGGAGAGGCGTTTTTAAGCTGTAAAAAACGCTCCTAAAAAGCAGCTGTAAAAACGCCTGTGGGCATAAGGCCTAACAATTGGTGTCTGTGTTTGATACAAAGGTTTTGTTGGCTTCAGACAGTTTTTTGATTTTAGATGGCTTGAAGAAGGGCCATTGCTTACTTTATCCAAAATAGGCAGCAATAAAAGCTTTGCCTCCTATTTACAATGTCCAGATTTGCTGAAAAGAAAATCATTTAAAAGGATAAGCCACCAAGAAGTTTTATGATGTACCGTATTTATCGGCGTATATCGCGCACTATTTTCCCCTTAAAATAAGGGGAAAATCGTGGGTGCGCGATATACGCCGATAGCCGCTTCCCGCGCTCAGTTTGAAATCCTGCGCCGACATATACCGAGTGCAGTACACTCGGGTACATTCGGCTAGGCTCGGCTTCGCTCGTGCTCACGCATAAATGTCACAGAGCGTGAGCGCAAGCGAAGCCGAGTCTTGCCGAATGTACCCGAGTGTACTGCACTCGGTATATGTCGGCGGAGGCATTCGAACTGAGCGCGGGAAGTGGGGACTCGACTTGAGGCGCGCGCTGGGGAAGCCGTGAGGACACCATCGAGGCCGCAGACGGACGCCGGACCGGACGATGGACGCTGGGAAGACACCAAAACTGTAAGTAATAAAATCATATAACATTTTTTTTAACAGGAATTTCGGGGGCAACTTTAGGGGTGCGCGGTATACGCGGGAGCGCGTTATACCGCGATAAATACGGTACTTAAAACTCTTATGGGTCTGAGATGACCCACTGACTTGACCTGAGAAAGCAGCAGTACAGAACAATCTCTGTGCAGCACTAACAGGACACACAGCCTGCATCTGTAACAGGCAACTATGTACATTTATAATCACAAAATATACATATAAGCAGGGATTTAATAAATATATAGATAACCTTATATATATATATATATATATATATATATATAACCGATTGCTTTTAGACTTCCTTAAAATTAAACAAAAAGTTCACTAGTGTATATGAAAATATTGCACACAATCTGTACAAAAACAACTTTATTGTCAAAAATCACAGAAAGTAAGAGAGGTCATGATCTTTCCAGACACCCCTAGTGATGGTCAGCTAACTGTTGCTATCACAGGAGGCAGAATGTGTATATATATAATAGTGGTGCTGAGAGTCTGTTAGCTGTCAATGGCACACAGAGTGTTCTCAGTATGGTCCCAGAGTTCATATCCTGATCACTTACCATCCAGCCATAAACTTCCCCTGTGTGCCAGCTCTGCCCAGCTACCTTGCTTGCTCTGCAATAATGTATGGCAGAAGTTGGTCACACCCATGAGGTGGAGGTGGTTTTCACTGGTGGACATTACACAGCCAGCAATGACTGTGACCTCCCCTCAGCCAAGCAGCCGATAAAACACCCAGGAGCCGAAAGTCATCCAGTGGCCAGCCCAGCCCAGGTCTGACCACTTGCTAATGGTGTGTGCCATTCCGTACCCCTGGAAATAAATAAATAAGGATACGATTAACAAAAACAAAAGAATATTCATACAGAAAAATGCAGAGCACTGGTCCAATGAAAAAAGCATAGTTTTGATGTATACAGAAATATAATGAAACCGCTCCAAACAAATGAAAAATCTCTAAGGCCCCTTTCACATTGGGGTGTTTTTCATGCGGTACAGCGCTAAAAATAGCGCTGCTATACCGCATGAACGCTCCAAAAGTCCTGCTAGCCGCATCTTTACCGCGGTATAGGAGCGGTGTGTTCACTGCTCCTATACCACGCCTTCCCATTGAAATCAATGGGAAAGCGCGGTAATACTGCGGTAATACCGTCCACAACGCGGGCGGTATTAACCCTTTTTCGGCCGCTAGCGGGGGTTAAAACCTCACCGCTAGCGCCCGAATATCGCGGTAAACACGATGGTATAGCCGCGCTACAAATAGCGCGGCTATACCGTCACCGCGGCTCGACGCTGCAATGTAAAAGCAGCCTAACAAAAACGACTCAGTCTTAAATCTCACCAAGTCTGAAAATACATTTAAATGAAACCAGTGTTGAGAGAAATAAATCGGATTTTTGACTTGCCTGTAAAAACTTTTTCTTGAAGTACAGTACAGAGTCTGTAGTCTTAATCAATTTTGCAGTTAGGCCCCTTTCACATTGAGGCGTTTTTCATGCGGTACAGCGCTAAAAATAGCGCTGCTATACCGCAGGCTTTAATGTGAAACCCCGAAGGCTTTCACACTGAAGCGGTGCGGTAGCAGGAACGCTCCAAAAGTCCTGCTAGCCGCATCTTTGGAGCAGTATAGGAGCGGTGTGTTTACCGCTCCTATACCGCGCCTTCCCATTGAAATCAATGGAAAACCGCGGTAATACCGCCCGCAGCCCTATTTCGGCCGCTAGCGGGGGTTAAAACCTCACCGCTAGCGCCCGAATATCGCGGTAAATACGTCAGTATAGCGGCGCTACAAATAGCGCGGCTATACCGTCACCGCGGCTCCACGCCTCAATGTGAAAGGGGCCTTATATGCAGCTACCCCCAGGTAACTGAACAATGGCAAAAAAAAAAAAAGACATCCCCTATATAATCCCTTCAGTCTCGGTTTTGGGGTGGCTTAAGAGCAGACCTGGGCAAACTACGGCCCGGCGGACCTTTTAATCCGGCCCACCCCCGCCGCCGAAACCGCCGCCGCTGCCACGTTAATCACCGCGGCGGGGAACATTAGACAGCGTTCGTTTGAACAGCTGTTTTCCCCGCCGCGCATAGACACTCCCCCTTGGACGGATCTGTCCAATCGCGAGCAAGGGGGAGTCACATAGACACTCCCCCTTGCTCGCGATTGGACAGATCCGTCCAAGGGGGAGTGTCTATGGCATAGACACTCCCCCTTGGACGGATCTGTCCAATCGCGAGCAAGGGGGAGTCACATAGACACTCCCCCTTGCTCGCGATTGGACAGATCCGTCCAAGGGGGAGTGTCTATGCGCAGCGGGGAAAACAGCTGTTCAAACGAACGCTGTCTGTAATGTTCCCCGCCGCGGTGATAACAGTAGGCAGGGCCGGGAGGGGTCACACGCAGCCACTTGTGCCAACACATGCAGCCACTTGTGCCAACACATGCAGCCACTTGTGCCAACACACGCAGCCACTGTGCCACCATAAATTGTCGCCACTGTGCCAATCACACGCAGCCACTGTGCCAATCACACGTAGCCACTGTGCCAATCACACGCAGCCACTGTGCCAACACATGCAGCCACTTGTGCCAACACATGCAGCCACTTGTGCCAACACACGCAGCCACTGTGCCAATCACACGCAGCCACTGTTCCCATCAAACGCAGCCACTGTGCCAATCACACGCAGCCACTGTGCAATCAATTGTTGCCACGGTTCCCAAACACAGCCACTGTGCCAATCACATGCAGCCACTGTGCCAATCACACGCAGCCACTGTGCCAATCACACGCAGCCACTGTGCCAATCACACGCAGCCACTGTGCCAATCACATGCAGCCACTGTGCCCATCAAACGCAGCCACTGTGCCAATCACACGCAGCCACTGTGCCAATAACACGCAGCCACTCTGCCCATCAAACGCAGCCACTGTGCCAATCACACGCAGCCACTGTGCCCATCAAACGCAGCCACTGTGCCATCACATGCAGCCACTGTGCCAACACACGCAGTCACTGTGCCAACACACGCAGTCACTGTGCCAACACACGCAGTCACTGTGCCATCAATTGTTGCCACTGTGCCCATCACACGCAGCCACTGTGCCATCAATTGTCGCCACTGTGCCCATCAAACGCAACCACTGTGCCATCACACGCAGCCACTGTGCCATCACATGCAGCCACTGTTTAATCAATTGTTATTGATTAAACAGTGGCTGCCTGTCCCCAGCGTCTGTCCCCCTCCTGTGTCATGTCCCCAGCCTCTGTCCCCCTCCTGTGTCATGTCCCCAGCCTCTGTCCCCCTCCTGTGTCATGTCCCCAGCCTCTGTCCCCCTCCTGTGTCATGTCCCCAGCCTCTGTCCCCCTCCTGTGTCATGTCCCCAGCCTCTGTCCCCCTCCTGTGCCATGTCCCCAGCCTCTGTCCCCCTCCTGTGCCATGTCCACAGCCTCTGTCCCCCTCCTGTGTCATGTCCCCAGCCTCTGTCCCCCTCCTGTGTCATGTCCCCAGCCTCTGTCCCCCTCCTGTGTCATGTCCCCAGCCTCTGTCCCCCTCCTGTGCCATGTCCCCAGCCTCTGTCCCCCTCCTGTGCCATGTCCCCAGCCTCTGTCCCCCTCCTGTGCCATGTCCCCAGCCTCTGCCCCCCTCCTGTGTCATGTCCCCAGCCTCTGTCCCCCTCCTGTGTCATGTCTCCAGCCTCTGTCCCCCTCCTGTGTCATGTCCCCAGCCTCTGTCCCCCTCCTGTGCCATGTCCACAGCCTCTGTCCCCCTCCTGTGCCATGTCCCCAGCCTCTGTCCCCCTCCTGTGTCATGTCCCCAGCCTCTGTCCCCCTCCTGTGTCATGTCCCCAGCCTCTGTCCCCCTCCTGTGCCATGTCCCCAGCCTCTGTCCCCCTCCTGTGCCATGTCCACAGCCTCTGTCCCCCTCCTGTGCCATGTCCACAGCCTCTGTCCCCCTCCTGTGTCATGTCCCCAGCCTCTGTCCCCCTCCTGTGCCATGTCTATAACAAGTACTCGTACCAGTTTTCCAACAATGATATTTACTGCTTTTTATAAAGAAATATTATTGATTTTATGCAGTATTGAGTTTAGCCTTTTGGCCCGGCCCTCCAAAATATTTTTAGTTTCTCATGTGGCCCCATCGAAAAAATAATTGCCCACCCCTGCTTTAGAGTGTATAGGGGGGTTTTGGGAGGGCAATGTAAGCAATACCCTGCAAAAAAAAAGTCCTCACCAAGCGTTGAGAGGCAGGCAGTATTTGAATAAGGAAAGCTAGGGCTGAGATTTGTCCCTTTTGTGCAAGGCCAAATGCTGATCCAAACTAGACAGGAGGAAGGACAGCGTACGGGGCTCGCACCACGCAACATAGACCTTCTAGATGCAATGTCTGACTGCAAGAAGTTGAGTATCTAGCTTTCAGAAGCGTAGGGGTAACAGATTCTGCTCCCAATTTACAGAGCCTGGAATTCAAAAGCCATATTGTTAAACACAGCAACTGGCAAGCAGAATAGTGAACACGCCCTTGAAACAGAAGGTCCAGATGATCTAGGAGTGCCCATGGAGAGTCTGCCAGGAGTTTGAGGATGTCTGAGTACTATGCCCTCCTGGGCCAGTTTGGTGTAATGAAGATCAATGGGGGAAGAGTTGTAGAAACGGAAAGGTGGAGGGACGGTGTCGATCAGGCTGAATTGATCTCACAAAGTCACCAGAGTATCCAACAGAAAGGCTCAAGAGTCCCTGGATCTGGCAACAAATCTATTCATTTTGTAGTTGAACCTGGACACAAGAAGAAGATCTTCAGGTAATGACTCCCATTTGTGGCAAAGGGTTTGAAACACCTTCAGGAGTGGAGACCATTCCCATGAAGCAAGACACTGATGACTGAGAAAACCTACCTGCCAATTCTCCACACTTAGAATGTGAAATTTGTATAGTTCTGCCCAAACCATAATCATAAGCCTCTTTTCGGGCAGCTCGACTTCTGGTGCTTCCTAGATAGTTGACGTAGGCCAATGCTGTGTCATTGTCTGATTGAATTCTGGCCACAATATCGAGAGGTCAACCAAATCACCAAGTTCCAGGATGCTGAAAGAAAGCCAAGCTTTCTCATACAAACCCCTGTACCTAGAATGCACTCAGGAATCCCTTGCCTGATAGGCCACCATCTGTTGTGAGAACCTTCCGTGTCATTGGAGGAAAAAATATTTCTGACTCCAGTGCCTGACTAGAAATCTACCATGTAAGGTAGAGTCTGGCCTAGATGGTCAGATGCATGGGGTGATCTAAAACATTTTTTTTTTTCTTTAAAGTGTATTTTGTGCGTGTACTCGAGAGAGGAGCCAGACTGCAGGAGTTGGGAGTAGGCAGGCCTCCCCCAGAGGCAATCTGCCACCTTTCTCCATGCCCCGGGTGGCAATGGCAGGTGTGTGAGGGGGTCCTCCCACACAGCCCGCCCTACCTGCTCCGCTTTGAAGCCCAACGGGGCAGAGGGACTCCCTATAAGGGAGTGAGAGGATTAGCCCGCTCAACCAGCCCCGTTAGTCCTTCGCCTCTCTTTTTAGAGACCGCGTGGTCAAAGTGCGTGATGTTAACCCAATTTCGAGTGCGTGAAAGTGTGGTGGTTTTTGTGGGAGGGGGGTGGGCGTACTAAGCGCAAGCTTACCTCGCATAGCACACCCACCGGGAGCCGGGCTGAGACCACCAAACTCAATTCACATGTAGCCGAGACCGGGATCCGAACCCCTAGCTGCAGAGGTGAATGGCTTGTCAGCGCAGTGCCAATCGCGTTGAGCCACCGCAGCTCCCTGTGATCTAAAACATTTGACTTAGAAGTCTCGTGCAAGAAAAAGTTAATGGAAAGCTTTTAGACCAAAGGGTCCAAGAATGTGAGCAGAGGGATAAGAATTGGACACGATGCAGAAGGAATCTGGACGGACTATATACAATACAAGGCTCAGCTACTCTAAGCAGTAAGTAGGGTTTAGTGGTGACTTCTGGGAAATGAAGAACCATCTATATCTCTGCAGAGCCTGCACTCTCTGTTGGACATTGGGTGACAGGGTCTGAGCAGACTGGTCCTTTAACAGGAGATAATCCTTGTATCCTACATCATGAATACCTTGAAAGCGAAGCAGAACTAGGACTGGGGGGGGGGGGGGGGCGGCACTTTGCTAAAGACCAGAGGTGCTGTGGACATGCCAAACAGATGGGCAACAAACTGGTAATGTTGAGTGCTCACAGCAAAACGCAAGTAGTGTTGACGATGTGGGAAAATGTAAGTGAGCATCCCTGATGTCCAGAGAACAGAAAGTCCCCAAGAAGGAGGGAAGCAATGATCTGGTTGATTCCTTGCAGAACTTTTGGATTTGCAGGAAAAAAGTTGTGAGTCTTCAGATCCAGATGGGAGTGAATGACTCAATTTACCTTGGAAACAGTGACAAATGTCGACACCCCTCATTTGGAGAAAGGCTTGTTCACAGATTAGGTGGGTTGGAAGTCCACATCTTCCAATGGAAATGTGCCCTCAATTTGACTTAAAGCGGATCTCCACCCTAAAGTGAAGTCGCGCTGATCGGCCCCCTCCGGTGTCACATTTGACACCTTTCAGGGGGGAAGGGGGTGCAGATACCTGTCTAAAGACAGGTATTTGCACCCACTTCCGGCCACACGTCACGGGCAAAAGACGGGTTTTTCTCTGACATCCTGTCTGTCCCCCGTTGTGTGCTCGGCTCCCAGCACACAGCGGGAGCCAATCGGCGGGCGCAGCGCGGCTCGCTCATGCGCCGTAGGGAACCGGGCAGTGAAGCCGAAGCGCTTCACTTCCTGGTTCCCTCACCGTGGATGGAGGGGGGAGCAGCAGGGTGACGAGCGATCGCTCGTCCTCTGCTGCGGACGCCGCTGGACTCCAGGACAGGTAAGTGTCCTAATATTAAAAGTCAGCAGCTGCAGTATTTGTAGCTGCTGGCATTTAATATTTTTTTTTGAGCGCACATCCGCTTTAAGGCTCAAGACCTGAGAAGGATGAAATAAATGGACGTAAATTTTATATACGTTCAGATCAATTTTTTTTTCTGCAGACATATAAATACATGGATATAAGCAAATGTAAAATGGACATATGTCAGTTTGCATCCATCTGTCCATAGACATACAGTCTGGATCTGTCTGAAAAACAAACAAACAAATTCAGACTAATTGCTTGTGTGAAAAGGCCCTTGGATTGCAGCAGCTAAACTCTCATCCTGACCTAAGTTTGCAGACTAGGAGTGATTGTCTTCTTTGTCATCTGCAGGGAGCATGGAAGCTATAAGAGGAGAGTCTGATGGGGTCCACTTGCAACCCTTGCAGTCTACAGCCTCCATATGTGCTGCTAGCCTTCCCAAAAAAGTCAGATATGATGACAGAAAATGATAGAAAATCTAGATAGGGAGGAGGAAGAGTTTGTGCTGGAGGGCACAACAGATACCTTAGAGGAAGCTAAAAAGAGTAAGAATGAAGACAGGTCAGGGCTGAGTGGTCTTTTGGGGAGAGACTATCCCTCCCCTCAGGTATCCCAAAAAATGACTGTAAGCCTCTAGGACCCCTTAACCCAGTGCCTTTGAGCCTCAGATCAGCCATGTGCAGTGCTACAGCGTCCCCAGAGGGCTACAACAGTTAGTGCAGAGTGGGAAGGGTTAATGCCGCCTGTGCCAAGCACTTGTAACATTTGGAGCCCAGGTTGCATTCTCAGATCACTGTGCTGTTTATTTTTAGGAACAGTGCTGAAGTGATCCTCTGCCATTATTATAAAGAAAATGGTGTGCGCATGAGCAGTAAGCTTGATGATACCAAGACTTAGGCTCCATTCACATCTAGGCGTTTTCACGCCAGACGCCCGACGCTCGTGCCACTGGAGGGGAGATTTCACATTGGTGTCTATGGAGATGGTTCACATCTCACGCCGAACGCCTGCCGCCTGAAAAAAAGTCCCGGACCCTTTTTTTCAGACGGCATTGGCGTTCGGCCATAGACAACAATGTGTTGTCAAAAAAAAAAAAAAAGACCCGCTTTGTCGCGGCAAATCGCGGGTTAAATACGCCGCAATTTGTCGCGGCAAAATACGCCGAAATACGCCACGTTACAGTGTGAATGCGGCCTTTACACAGCGCAATAGCAGTCCCTAGTTGTGGCCCAAGGAAAACACAGGAAGTTTCTAAATGACATAAAGGGCATCAGATGTCAATATAAAAGTGCACCCAAAGTTCCTTCCTATGTTAAATGTATATCATAGTCAGTGCTTCACTAGGCCCCAGGGGATTGGAGCACAGCACACTAGGTCAAGGGAGGTGCTGTTAGCCCAAACTTACTGGAGCAGATCATTTTCTTTCAGGAGCAGGATGTTATGAACAAGCTCCATCCTGGCTTCCCACTCCTGGTTGGCCTAGGACCCCCCAGGGGGGTCCCCAAGGACAGGGCTCTATCAGCTAATTACTATGGCCCTGGACCTGTAAAGCACCCTGCTTCGGTATCTGAATAGTGTCCCCCAAGGCTCAGTGAAGTTAACTAATCCAAAGAACTGCAAAATGGAGCCACCACGGGCCTATAGAGCTGCTGTAGAGTTGCTAGAGCAGGCATGTCCAAAGTCCGGCCCGTGGGCCAATTGCGGCCCCCATTTTGGTTTAACCACTTAAGACCCGGACCAAAATGCAGCTAAAGGACCTTGCCCCTTTTTGTGATTCGGGACTGCGTCGCTTTAACTGACAATTGCGCTGTCGTGGGACGTGGCTCCCACACAAAATTTGGCGTCCTTTTTTTCCCACAAATAGAACTTTCTTTTGGTGGTATTTGATCATCTCTGGGGTTTTTATTTTTTTGCGCTATAAACAAAAATAGAGTGACAATTTTGAAAAAAATGCAATATTTTTTACTTTTTGCTATAATAAAAATGTTTTTTTTTTCTCCGTTTAGGCCGATACGTATTCTTCTACCTATTTTTGCTAAAAAGACAAAAACAAAAAAAAAAAAACGCAAATAACCGTTTATCGGTTGGTTTGCGCAAAATTTATAGCGTTTACAAAATAGGGGATAGTTTTATTGCATTTTTATTAATTTTATTTATTTTTTTTACTACTAATGACGGCGATTTTTTTCGTGACTGCGACATTATGGCGGACACTTCGGACAATTTTGACACATTTTTGGGACCATTGTAATTTTCACAGCAAAAAATGCATTTAAAATCCATTGTTTATTGTGAAAATGACAATTGCAGTTTGGGAGTTAACCATAGGGGGCGCTGAAGGGGTTATGTGTGACCTAATATGTGTTTACAACTGTAGGGGGGTGTGGCTGTAGGTGTGAGGATTGTGTCCCCTTATAAAAGGGATCACACGATCGATGACACCGCCACATTGAAGAACGGGGAAGACGTGTTTACACACAGCTGTCCCCGTTCTTCAGCTCCGGGGACCGATCGCGGGACTCCAGCGGCGATCGGGTCCCGAGGTCACGGAGCTTCGGACCGGGTCGCGGGCGCGCGCCGCGACCCACGGCTGGGTACTAGCACAGGACGTACCTATACGTGCATGTGCCCAGCCGTGCCATTCTGCCGACGTAAATGTGCAGGAGGTGGTCCTTAAGTGGTTAATGTGGCCCCCCTGGTAATTTGGATATATATACCCTTTGCGGTCCCCAAGGCCACACAAGATATATACTGTATTTATCAACGCTGCCTCGGAGGGGACATGAAGGGGGGGAACGAGTGCCGTAAAAACTACATACAGGAGAATCTCATCTGTAATCATCTAATAGGAAGTCCTATCTCCTGGGCTGCCATTGGACGACGACTCCTCTGTCTATAATAGGAGGCGGGACATTGTATTAAAGAGGCTGCTGTGTAAACAGGAGATTCTCCTGAATGTAAACTGTTGACGCTCGTCCCGCACCCACCCGTCCCCTTTGAAGCTGCAGAGATGGGCATCGATCAGGCTGCACTGATGGCAATGGAGAGGCTGCATTCATGGCAAAGGAGAGGCTGCATTCATTGCAATGGTGAGGCTGCAGATGGGCACTGATTAGTCTGCATTGATGGGGCACTGACCCTTATTTTGCTTCACAGTTCTTTATTTTGAAAAACATTTTTTTTCTGAAACTTCCCTCCTAAAGTGAAGGTTCCGTGTTATATACCGTGGTATATCCAAATAACACACCCAAGCTCATCCTTAGTCCTGAGTGGTGCTCAGGGATTCGTTGGGGCCACAAAAGAGATTATATATATATGAGAGAGAGAGAGAGAGAGAGAGAGAGAGAGAGAGAGAGAGAGAGAGAGAGAGAGAGAGAGAGAGAGAGAGAGAGAGAGAGAGAGAGAGAGAGAGAGAGAGAGAGAGAGAGAGAGAGAGAGAGAGAGAGAGAGAGAGAGAGAGAGAGAGAGAGAGAGAGAGAGAGAGAGAGAGAGAGAGAGAGAGAGAGAGAGATATGTATAGCCGCCATTGCAAGCCTCCTTCTAAAAATGCCAATTCACTGGCTGTCCCTGCCAATGCTTTTGGAGTCACTAGTTAAGAACAAGCATGGCGACAGTAAGGTCAAAGCTTCTAATGAGCATGCTTGTTTGCAGTCAGTGGCTTTGAAAGTATTAAAAGCAACTTCAACAATCTGATAACAAAGGAATTTGTATTTTTAGAAGCAAATTCTGAAGCATTCGTGTTTTTCTTAGGGCAGGCTTTCTTTAAAAGCCAGTAGGTTTTCTTTTTACCCATCCTAAACTTGAATCAATAGCTTTGGGTGGAACTGGCTTTAAACACATTTTGTAATTTTCTTCGAAACTGGAGAGCAACTAATGCGCAGTCTGGTACCTGATGCCATGAGAAAAATTGTCTCTCTTCCCACTCGCTTTAAATAGGTGTAAAGTTTAAAGGTGAAATGTCTGCAAACATTTTTTTACCTCAAAAGAGAAGTATGGGAATTTTTTTTTTTTTTAAATCATACTTACCTAGGTGGATGCAGCATCAGTCTGATGGTGCATCCGTCCCTGCTGGCTCTAGGGCTGAGAACCGAGCGATCACCACTGATCGCTCGGTTCTTAGAGCTCTTTGAGCAGAAAGGCAGTGTCGGTCACCGCCTCTCTGCCCTGTCCCCCCCCCCCCACGCTCACTGGAGCGCTGGGCTGTAAATTGGGTGGTAGCTTCCGGCTCATCCTCTCAGTGGCTCGCTGAGCCGGGTGCCAGTCCAGGCATGTGGGCGATTCCCGACCACATGGTCACAATCTTTCCCAAGCCCGGACCGGCTCTGTGACGTCGGCCAACAGTGGGCTGTCTGCTAAAAACAGGTCACAATGAACTGCACTCCTGCAGTTTGGCTGTACTTCTGCATTAATGTATTCCATGCATTAAGGTGAAAAAATGTCCTAGTATTGGTATCAACCCCCCCCTCCAAAATACTTACCTAAACCCTTCATAAATCCAGCACTGTGCCTATTTACAGCGGCAGTCTCCTCTCTCTCACAGGCAGCAACAGGAGCCATTGGCTCCTGCTGCCTTCAATAATATTCAGCGAGCAGAAAGATGCACAAAGCCCAGCTCTAGCAGCGAGCCCGTAGGTGTGCCACTATAGGAAGAGGCCTCCTATGTAGGGGTGTAACGGATCGTCACCGATCCGTGATCCGAACGGGCCACCCCGTTCGGATCGGCACACCCCGCGATCCGCGGAGCGCTCCGGAGCCTAGGCCTAGGAAAGTCCCCGGCTTCGGCCTAGCTCCGGAGCGGCGGCCAGTCTGCTTGCCAGAGCCCAGCGTGACACGCCTCCCCGGGGAGGCGTGTCACGCTGTGCACTGGGCTCTAGCAAGCTGAATGGGAATGTTAGCAGTGAGGAGGGGGGGGAAAGGGGGAAAAAAGAGCACAATAGCAATTCACAGGGGTGGATTAAAGAGGAAGCAGGTGAGGCTGTTTGGGACTTAAAGTACAATCTTGATGTTTTTACAGCAAAAAAAAAAAATATATATATATATATATATATATATATATATATATATATATAATATATATATATATATATATATATATATATATAATTTTTTTTTTTTTTTTTTTGCTGTAAAAACATCAAGATTGTACTTTAAGTCCCAAACAGCCTCACCTGCTTCCTCTTTAATCCACCCCTGTGAATTGCTATTGTGCTATTTTTTCGGATCAGCAAAAAAAAAAAAAAAAAAAAGGGTCCGTTTTTTCATTGGTCCAAAAAAAAAAAAAAAATTTATATATATATATATATATATATATATAATTTTTTTTTTTGGACCAATGAAAAAACTGACCCTTTTTTTTTTTTTTGCTGATCCGAAAATGATCCGATCCGTGACTCCTGATCCGAGGATCGATCCGATCCGTGAGTTTTTTGATCCGTTGCACCCCTACTCCTATGGTGGCGCACCGAGAAGAGGAAGAGCAAAGGGTGCCAGCGGGGGACCCCAGAAGCGGAGGATTGGGCCACTTTGTGCAATACGATTGCGCAGAGTGGCTAAGTCTAACCTGTTTTCTATTTCACAAAATATATATTTTTTTACATCCGCTTTAAGTTGTCAGGGAACATTGTGCTGGGGTCCCTGGCATTTCTGGTGGGGTATGCTCGCTGCATGTCGCTCCACTATGTTTACCAGCTGATGCTAAAATGACAATGCTCATTGCCCTTTCAATGGCACTGTATTAGTTTTGTCATCTTATAAATGGCAGTGACATCCAGGCAGGTTTTCTGGCAAGAATACCAGGTATGCTTTCCTTTACAGAGCATTCACATACGCAATTTACTGAGCACAAAAAAAACTTTGCTGAAGCTATACCTCCTCCTCACTGGCATCTTCAGAATCCGTGTCAAACAGGGAGCCAAGGTATGTCAGGTGAAATAAGGCCAGAGCACCGAACAGAATGTTTATCAGGTAGACAAAGATGCTCTGTAGGAAGAAAGGAAGATTATGGTGAACTGTCTCCATAGATGTAGTGGTAACATGAACAAACTCACTCACAGAAGGCATACCAGAGTGGGTGCCAAGTTGCATAATGTAGTCTCACCTTCTTGTTGCGGTGGGCACAGTTAGGTGAACATTTCTTGGAAAGGATGCAGGCACTGAAGATATCTGCTAGTTTCTTCCTCAGTACTGAAACAAAAACAACAGTCATTCATTAAAAGAGCACCTGTCACTTTTGGATTGTCTTATCTATCAATAGGTTTGAAGCCACTATGCTTATTTTCAGAGATCTTTCTGTCTAAATTTCCAGCCTAATCCTTAGCATAAAGCTTGACAATTATATTTACCAATAAATGCTAGTGTTATATATATATATATATATATATATATATATATATATATATATATAAATTCTGTGTACTGAACACAGAAGATCAGTAACAGCCATACAACTAGCATTTTCAGAAGTCCCTTTGTTTCTCCATTAGCAGGCTAAATTCCGAGATGTGTGTAAAGGATTCAAAACTGGCTATGAGAATTATCGACTCACCGTGTTCCACATACGTTAGGAATCCCAAAGATAAAAGCACAGCTGCCAGATGGAAACTGAGTCCCTAAAAAAAAACAAAAAACACATAAATATAGTAAATGTAGTAAGATTGAATTCCCTAATAACAGCAAATTGTAATTATGAGTTTGTTTCATGATGCTGCTGCTATATAACCTTCCTCTCCTGAAATACTCTGTACTGCTGAAGAACTCTACTCCTTCTGCTATCTAACTATTGTCTTCCTAAAATCGTATCTAAACCCAAAAATATATATAATGCAGTCCTTAGATACAGTGGCTGCATTAGTTTCTTTCAGGCTTTTTTCCTTTTATTGTCATTTGTTGATTTTTAGACTAACAGGCTGAACTTCAAACACGTTTACCTACCTTTGTTTGTCTCCATTTCCTGATGGATCGATGAGACTAGTAGTTTACACAGGAAAGACAAGGATGTTTATGCTTTCCTTTCAGTTCACATTAAAAACTATTGTTAGCCTGAAAAAAAGAAACCCAATGCAGCCATCACACTTAAGGACCGGTAGGCTGCAATATATATTGAATTTTTGTTTTGGGGTTTAGATATGCTTTATATACCGTATTTATCGGCGCATAACACGCACAGGCATATAACACGCACCCTAACTTTAAGAGGGAAGTTTCAGGAAAAAACTTTCCACAGCCCCCTGCGTATAACACACAGGCACAGTTTACCCTCTTTTTTTAGGGTAAAAAGGTGAGTGTTATACGCCAATAAATACAGTACTCTAGGCTGCTAGAAGTCTCTACCCCTTCCTCCTTTTAACTGATGATTTTGCTCATGTCGCTACTTATATCTCTCTAGAAATATTTTGTGCTGTTGAAGGATTCTTCTTCCTCTAATGCCTCGTACACACGATCAGAAATTCCGATGGTAAAAGTCAGATGGACTTTTTCCATTGGAAATTCCGATCGTGTGTATGCCCATCAGAGTTTTTCCTTCGGAATTTCGATGTGAGTTTGGTGGGGCTAAAGCCCGATCGTGTGTACAGGACATAACTCTTCCCTCCTGAAATACTCTGCTCCTTCTGTCAACTAACCCCCTTCTCCTCCAATACACTGTACTGCTGTCCTGATTTTTTCTGCTGTGACCTATGTGCAAATTTAAGTCACTCACATGTAATAAAGCACTTGCTGCATATGTCACAATAATGGCTTGGAAAGTTCCGAGTTTCATGGCATTTTTAAAGACATCTGAAAAAAAAAAAAAGGGATCAGAAAGGACCGATACATTCAACCAAGTATTTTAAAGTAAATTTGTCCACTAAGCAGACAGCAGCCTACCATGAGAATGAGAAGGACTATGACTGCATGTACTTTTAGGTTGGGTTCACACTATGTGCAGAGCAGCTCGCAGCAGGGGGTCCAGAGCTTCCATATTCTCCGTTTCAGGTCCAACTTTTTGCCTGAATTCGGACCTGAAACAGAGCCAAAGACGCACAGAAACCTTCTGCTGTGCGGTCGCCCCCCCCGAGCTGTGTGAACCGGCTGTCATGCAAACTGGATACCCGCATCCAATTTGCACAAGTGTCAACCCAGCCTGAAGCCCTGTACACATGGCCGGGAATCTCGTCAGGAAAAAAAACCTTGGTTTTCCTGACAAGCTTTCGGAGTGTACACACACACACCATTCAAAAGAACCGCCGTTCTTTTGAATGGCAAGAACACGGTGATGTCATCGACTACGACGAGCATGCGCTCGTCAAATTCAATGCCATCGCCGCCATCTTGCTACACCCTACACTATGCCTTGGAAGCTACTGCACATGCGCCAAAGTCTCATCGATCATGAGTGGGTTTCCATGGAGGCAGGCAAGTATACACACGCTCGGGTTTCCTGCCGAGAATCCCGACGAGAATATAGAGAGCAGGTTCTCTATTTTTCTCGTTGAGATTCCCGGCAGTTTTCTCGACGACAAACCATACATACGCACGTTTTTCTCGGCAAAATGCTCTGCCAGCAGTTTTCTTGCCGAGAAAACCGTGTGTGTGTACGAGGCCTTAGATGCCTTCTCCAGCATCCCAGGCTCCCTGAATTCCATTGTGACATCCAATATCCTTTTAAAGTAAAGCGTTCACCTGCCTAATGCACTATTCTAGTGGCCAGAAAGGTCACCTTTTAAAAGGTAATGGATCGGGAAGAGGGGAAAAAAATGGGAGATGATCCTGCCACTGAAGAGATAAATTTAAATAGCTTTCCAGGGCTTGGGTCATCCACGGTGCTGCAGAAGGCATCTAAAGCTACATGCAAGCACTATTATTGTAGTGCTACACCCTGCTTGAAACCAAAAAGGTACTGACTGACAAAAATATAAGCACATTTCTGGCAGGATGGCATCCCTGAGTGTCTAATTCTAGGCAGGGAGAACAGTGGGGCCCTATCCAAATAGGCTTCTAAAAGACTTACATGTGTGTAGCCAGCGAGACATAGGCAAGTTCCAGCTTGTCACCACATCAACCATGGAGCGAGGAATCTCTACATTCAGAGGACGCGATACAGCCAAGTCCCTGGGACAGGCAGAGAGCACTTATTAGAAACAGTACATCTGTCCAATTGTAAATTTAGCACTTTGGCTTATAAATGAAAAACAAAAAACAGAGAAGTGGCATGCTAACATTTTGATTAGATATATGATCAATTTCCAATATGTTTTATACATTTCTCTTTTTCAGTGACATATAGGCTCAATTCCTTACAGTGTTCTTTTATCCAGGTGGACAGGCTTGCACTGACCACAGATCATTAAAAAATGTGCATGCAATGTTCCCAATTTTCTGCCTGTGATCATCATGCTGTTTTTGGTGCACTAAGGCTGGCCACCTAGGGAGCAAATTCTCTTGGTTACAGGAAAGAAATTCCATTGATTCCCCCATCAACACAGACAGTGTTGGCAGGGGAATCCCTCTCGCACAGCCATTGTGTTCTCCCAGCGAACACAGTCCTTATTGCTAGTGGTTATAACAGCCGCTAGCAATAATAAATAAATAAGTAAAAAATCCAGAAGGCTTGTTGTACCCAAGTTGATTAAAATCGGTCAACTTGGGTACAGTCAGCCTGCCCATACACAATTTGAAATTTCTATGGCTGGCTTTAAGCATGATGATAAGCGTGTAGGCAGGTGGACGCAAATTCGGTACATGCTGTTGGGGAAGAGAGCATTAAACTTGTTATTTCATTCTGTGTGGGCTGGGGAGAAGATGGCAACCAACAATGAAGGAGATGGACAATAGACAAAATAAATAAAAGGTTCCCATATACACAGAAAGCAACTCTCACCAATGAACGTGATCTTTCTCCTCGGTGAAGCCAGCTCCAGACAGGACCGTCGTCACTTCTGACAGAAAACCCACAAAATAATTGCTGAAGTGGAATGATGAGGTGTTCTCATAGGCACGCAGCCACCTGGAGAGAGGACAAAATGGTCAGTAAATTACAGTTTGTTAATCCTTACACTTCCCACTTGTTCCTGTATCATGCAGTTTATTCCACAAAGCCAATCAGAGCATTTACATATTTGTTTATAACACAGACCCACCTGCTTAGCCCTCATTGGGGCTATTCAGACGAAAATCTGACCGAAAAAATAAATATTATTGGCTTAGAGACAGTAGTGAGAGCCATTGGCTCGGGCTGCTGTCAATCACAACCAGTGAGAAGGGAGCAGGGGTGGGGCCGAGCCGCACTCTGTGTGTCTTATGAACACACAGAGACGGCTCAAGAATGAGCATGCACGAGTGCCCCCATAGCAAGCAGCTTGCTATGCTGGGCGACACTCTGTGCCCAGGAGGGGCCAGTGGGGGACCCGAGAAGAGGAGAATTGGGGCTCTGTGCAATGCAAGTATGATATGTGTGTTAATAAAAAAACAAAAGCCACAAAAAACCTTTAGAATTGCTTTGCACTAAACAATATCCTAATTTTCCAAAATAATCCACGCGCATACACTGCTTAATGGCGCTGTTCTTTATGTTTCATGAAATTGTTTCTTATGGTGTTATCCTGCCACCTTGTAATGTCCTCCATGAGTTTCTGAACCTCTCCATTTCCCCTAAACTTCAGCGAGTGGGAGTGAGCAAGAGAGGGGGATATACAGTCAGTCCATGGAGTACAAAAGTAGCCACCCTCTAAAACAAAGTCAGACCACAGTAGCAAACCCATCTTCACCCAGGAATTTTTTTTTTTAAGTCAGCAGCTACAAATACTGTAGCTGCTAACTTTTAATAAATATGCGCTTACCAGTCTGGAGAACCAGTGCTGTGGCTGGTGCCGCCATCTTGGATGTGGGAAGCCAGTTGTGACTTCCTGGTGTTTCACAGCCAGCTTTCCACATTGTGCTTTGTGAAGTGGCCCCGCAGCCTCCTGGGACTTGTGACATGTTCCAGGAGGTTGCAGCCAGGAAGTGGGGGGGGGGGGGTGAATAGGTACCCACACCAAGAAATGAATAAAATAAAAATAAAAACACATCTAAAAAAGGTAGAAGAGGAAGGGGGATGAGGAGGAAAAGGGGAACTTCTGACGTTCTGCTTTAGGAATACATACGGGAATAGAATTTTACCTTTTTAAACCAGAGTTTTGTGTCATTTTAAATTTAACAATGATTCAGGTAGACACATTAGTTACGGAGGCATAAGAGAACAGACATGTGGACACTGATTGATTTGGTCTTAGCTTCCAGGTTTTAGTGACCCCTAGTCAGAAAAGGGTTACGTTTGTGTGAAAAGAAACCTGTTTTGAGAGAAATATGCACACTGCTTATGTCCCATCTTCTTATAAAAATGCTAGCTGCCTGGCTGTCTCCAGATTCAGTATCTTCTGAGTCACTGACCCAGAACAAGAATAGAGCAAATAGGGACTGTCCACACTTTTTCCTGTTCAGCCACTAAGAAAGAGGCTTAGACATTCAGGCGACTAGTCTGTTCAGATGGAGGTCATATTCTTACCAATAAGGAAAAGCTGGGAAGAAGTGTCAGACTTACCGTACGACAAGCCCCCTGCCATATAGAGGAGCAGAAACACGGGTAAGCCAAAAGGTACAGAAGAGAAGTAGAAAACAAAAAAGCAAGTTTAGTATTCTACTGTGAAAATAAACAAAAAGAAAACACAAGGATGGCATGCAAAATGGCAGCTACCAAGAACAGCCAATAAGAAATGAGAAACTGACCTGACTTCAGTGAACCAAAGCATGGCAAGTATCCCTGTGTTACCCTCTTTGGACATTATCACTGCTCTATTTATAAGTTTTTACTGAAGATGCTCGTAGAAACAGAAGTGCATGCATAAATCATATGTAGTCAGGATTACTGAGTTACCGTAAATTAATTTAAAGGGTTTCCCACCTTTAGAGTATCAGATTTTATTCCTTCTCCCACCCAAAAATACTAAATACACTGCTTTGTCAATCTTTCTTCCTTTTGTGTGACTAATTGTGTAATAGGACTTAGAACAATGTGTGATTCTAATATATCCAGAATGCAGCTTTGTGTTATAGTCAAGGGCAATGGAGATAAAGCCAATACTAGAGGGGGAAGAAAACTCCAGGCATACCCCGCTTTACGTACACTCACTTTACGCACACATGCGAGTATGGACATACCCGCGAGTGTACATAAAGTACCTCACAAGTACAGACATCCCGCGCAGTCGCAGTATGGCTTGGAAGAGGCGGAGCTATCCCCTGGATTTGACGCCAGTGAAGAGGCCCAGAGTTGCCTACCAGCCAGCCCAGAGTTGCTGCCTAAACATAAGTGGATTACTGTACAGTACTACAAACTTCACTCCCTGACCCCCCCCCCCCCACTACAGCCCATGGCCCTCGACTATAGGCCCTGATCCCCCTCACTACAGCCCCTGACCACCCAGAAGTGAAAAAAGGTATTAGCTGCACTGAGCCATAGACTTCCATTATATCTTGTGGGTGTGGTTCACTTTCTGAAAGACTACCGAAACTCCTGCATTCGCTGCGCTGCACCTGCGAATCAGTGTCAAAGCAGCCCTATGACCCTTTTTTTCTAAGTGCTAATATGCCCATTGCAAAAGTGCAGTGTTTGTGAATTTTAATACACTGATCTTTTCCTCTTACACCTTCTGCTAGCAGCACTCTCCAGGTTGATAGAAAGGTCCGAGGTGAAATGCACCTGGTATCACTTCACTTGGGACGAAGCCCATGCTACAGGTGAAGAATCGGCTTTATGCAGCCCCTGCTCCTTCCGCTGCTGCCGGCGCCAGTGCCATGCACTCTGATGCTATGGGATGACGGGTCGGCAACACCTTGATCACGATCTGGGCTTGCTGACCCGCCATCCCAGAGTGAGGGCATGATCTTCCCTGGTTTGAGGTCGTGGGCAACATCAGAGGGCTCCACGGGCTGAGCCCCCCTGTCCTAAAAGGGAAGGCACTAGCATATATACTATTTTCCCAAAAAGTATTGGGACGCCTACCTTTACACTCACATGAACTTTATTGCCATCCCAGTCTTTGTCCGTAGGGTTCAATATGGAGTTGGCCCACCCTTTGCAGCTTTAACTTTTCTGGGAAGGCTGTCCACAAGGTTTAGGAGTGTGTATATGGGACAGTTTGTGAGATCAGGCACTTATGTGGACGAGAAGGCCTAGCTCACAGGCTCCACTTTAATTCTTCCCAAAGGTGTTCTAGCGGGTTTAGGTCAGGACTCTGTGCAGGCCAGTCAAGTTCCTCCACCCCAAACTCGCTCACCCATAACTTTATGGACCTTGCTTTGTGCACTGGTGCAGATCATTTGGTGGAGGGGGATTACAGTGTGGGGTTGTTTTTTAGAGGTTGGACTTGGCCCCTTAGTTCCAGTGAAGGGAACTCTTAAGGAATCAGCATACAAAGACATTTTGGACAATTTCATGCTCCCAACTTTGTGGGAACAGTTTGGGGATGGCCCCTTCCTGTTCCAACATGACTGCACACCAATGCACAAAGCAAAGTCCATAAAGACATGGTTAAGAGAGTTTGGGGTGGAGAAACTTGACTGGTCTGCACAGAGTCCTGACCTCAACTTGATAGAACACCATTGGGATGAATAAGAGCGGAGACCTTCTCGTCCAATATCAGTGCCAGACCTCAAAAATTTGCTTCTGGAAGAATGGTTAAACATTCCCATAGACACACTCTTAAACCTTGTGGACAGCCTTCCCAGAAGAGTTGAAGCATTTATAGCTACAAAGGATGGGCCAACTCAATATTGAACTCTACAGACTAAGACTGGGATGCCATTAACCACTTAAGAACCAAGCCTATTTCTGCAAAGGGGAGGCCAACTCATTATTAAAATTAAGGAACTGCTCAATCTCCGTAAGTCGCCTCTGAGTGCACTGTTGGGACGTCCAGTCGATGAAGCACCAAAATGCACGTAAAAGCTGATAGCTTACATATTTTCAGCGGCTAGGATTTCTATAGCGAAGTCCTGGAGGTCTCCTACTGTTCCTTTCTATTTGCTGAAGAACAAATTGTCTTGGATAATGGTGAATGAGAGGTTATCTGCTATCCTGGCGGACAAGGTTGATGAGTTTCATAGAGTTTGGGACCCTTGGATCGACTATCTCACGACTACGTGAGATATAGATTGCTATTGGAGAATTGCCCCTTGAGATTGGAGTGCTCCCCCCTTCCTTCCTTCCCTTTTCTCTTCTAGTCTTTTCCTTTCTTTCTCCTTTTGTGGTTTTTTTTTTTTTATTATTTTGTCGTTAATATACATTTTTCTTATTTTGCCGAGTGACGGGTCCTTGAGGTCAGTTGGACTCTCAGTTGAGAGGCCCTGTAGTGGTCCCGATTTAGCCCCTTTTATCTATGTCTAGTGACAGTTTTGAGGTATAAATCCGGGAAAATGTTATATGTTGGTTATACTGTCGTGTCTTCAATGACTTGTACCTGTAACTTGAATTTTATTGCATTGACAGATCATGCCTGTCTTTCTATTGTATTCCTTCCCTTTTTTTTTTTAAATTCAATAAAAATATTGGAAAAGAAATTAGGGAACTGCTCTAAAATAACAAAAAAGTAATAAGTGGTTTATACAGAGAACAGCAATTTATTTCTGTTTTCACTTTATAAATAACATATTAAAGCGGGAGTTCACCCATTTATTTAATTTTTGCCCTTTTGCCCTCAGATGGATGCTCGTTTGGTCTAGGGGAATCGGCTATTTGTTTTAAAATATGAGCAGTACTTACCCGTTTTCGAGATGCATATTCTCCGCCGCTTCCGGGTATGGGTCTTCGGGAGCGGGCGTTCCTTCTTGATTGACAGTCTTCCGAGAGGCTTCCGACGGTCGCATCCATCGCGTCACTCGTAGCCGAAAGAAGCCGAACGTCGGTGCGGCTCTATACTGCGCCTGAGCACCGACGTTCGGCTTCTTTCGGAAAATCGTGACGCGATGGATGCGACCGTCGGAAGCCTGTCGGAAGACTGTCAATCAAGAAGGAACGCCCATTCCCGCAGCCCATACCCGGAAGCGACGGAGAAGATGCATCTCGTAAACGGTAAGTACGGATCATATTTTAAAACAACTAGCCGATTCCCCCAGACAAAACGAGCAGGAATCTAAGGGGAAAATGTGCTCTCTAAGGGTGAACCTCCGCTTTAACCTTCACTATTTTAGAACAGTCAAGTCAATAAAAGATTAATTCTGAATAGTGAGTTTGGGTTACTGCCATCTACACCTTGATGCCCGGCTGAATATCTAATGGTTGCCACACATTTTGAATCTACAATCTCATTTAGATGTATTGTACCAACTTGTTATAGTATAAGTATAAGCCTACCTAACTGAATATCAATTAAACAGCGTTATTAGGTAGGCTCTAGCACTACAGAACTGTTGGTCTAAAAGAAGAATGCACAACCAGAATGTTGTAAAGCTGGTTACACAAATGGCAAACCTGGGGGTAGGGGTCAGGAGGTAGTTTTTTTTACACACAGCTAACAAATTATACTATTAAAGTTCTGAGCTGTCGTGTTTATCCTCGAATTAACTGCCTTTCCATCCACATTCCAAAGACTATGGCTGCCCATATATAAATATATGGCACTCAACTCCTGCTTGAACAGTAACGATCCTGACTTTCACATCAGAGCAATCCAGCTATTCACCCCTTCTCAGCCATAAAGGGGTTGTAAAGGAAAAAATGTTTTTCCCTAAATAGCTTCCTTTACCTTAGTGCAGTCCTCCTCCACTTACCTCATCCTTTGATTTTGCTTTTAAATGTACTTATTTCTTCTGAGAAATACTCACTTCTTGTTCTTCTGTCTGTAACTACACGCAGTAATGAGGCTTCTTTCTGGTGTGGACAAAAGCCTCTTGAGGGGGCGAGCAGGAGGGTCAGGACACTCTCTACTTTGCAGATAGAGAAAGGAGCTGTG